>NC_056560.1:6425353-6505064 GCF_013358625.1 Macadamia integrifolia | reverse complement strand
AGAAAGAAAAGAAAAGAAATCAAGAAAGGGGAAGTAAAATAGACTTTACATTTCCTAGGGCATTTCTCTTTGGAAAAATTGCTGAGAAGGGAGGAAGAAGAAGGTGTAGCAGCAGCTACCCTTCTCTAACCTTGTGCAAGTGGGTTTTGAGGGTTAAAGATTTTTCAGACCTTTGGTTTATTACAATTACCTTTTCCAAGTTGCATAACTGCTGGGCAAGCTTTGGGAGGGGTTTTTTTTCTTTTTTTAACCATAGTTAGATCCGTAGTTGAAGTTTTTCTCTTCTCTATAAAAGGGATTTCAGCAAGGGAGGAGGGGCTTTTCGTTCTTGGCTGCTTGGGGTTGAGAGATGAGAGAAAAGAGAGAGTAGGAAGCAAGTTTCCGCAAGGGAGAGGATTTCAGAGGTTTTTAGGAGACATTTCAAGGGTTTTTCTTAGGGATTTGAGATAGAAAGAGTGGATTTCAAGAATGGAGTTTAAGATCTGGGATTTTGGGAGAGAAATGGAGATGATTCTCCAATCCTGTAGCTGATTTTTGCCATTCTTTCACTGGAGCTTGGTTTCTTCTTCATTTTTTCACCTATTTTAGCCATTCTTTGCTTGAAACTATGGAGCTGCTGCATGTGACTTGTTTCTCTCTATTTCTAATTCATTCCTCTATTAAAGCTTTGTCTTATTTTTAAACCTTTCAATTTGTTATATAGATGATGTTTTGAGTATTTTTTGTTTGTTATGGATAATGTTACCTCTCATTTTGATAATTTCATTTAAATTTTTCTTGCTTCTTGATCATACATGACAGTGATTTGCTAATTAGATGAAATTTCTACAGTCCATATATGATATTAAGCTTGAAATCTTACTCTCTTTTATGGATTCAAATATGTCTTTAATGAAATTAGGGTTGGAATTATAAGCTTGCCTTCATGAATTCATTAGAATGAGATTTGAGCTTGAATTTTAGCCATCTTCTATGGAATCCGATATCTCTTTAATGAAATTAGGTTGGAATGTAAGCTTACCTTCATGAATTCATTTGAATGAGATTTGAGCTTGAATTTTAGCTCTCTTTTATGAATTCAGATATCTCTTTAATGAAATTAAGGTTGGAATGAAAGCTTGTCTTCATGAATTCATTTTTTGATGAGATTTAGGCTTGGATGTTAAGTCTTTTTCATGGATTCAGATTTCATTTAATGAAATTTAGGTTTGCATGTTAGCTTATCTTCATGATTTCATTTTTTAAATGAAATTTAGGCTTGAATATTAGCTTTCATTTATGGATTTAGACTTCATTAAGCATGAGAATAAGACTTAGATGTAAGTTCTTTTGTGGGTCTTTATTTCATCAAGCATGGGGCCTAGGCTTGAATATGAATCTTCCCTTGTACATTCAAATACATTCATTAATGTCATGAGGGATGCCAGCATAGGAATCATGGATTCCATTTAATCTTGAATGTAAGGTTGCCTTTTTGAATTCAGATTTCATTTCGTTGAGTGAAATTTAGTCATGAATGTGAGCATTACTTTCATAGATTCAGATTTCATTATGCATGAAGCTTAGGCTTGAATGGAATTTCTCTCTTGCAATTTTAGACATCATTCGATTAATATCATGATGGGTTTCATAAACTATAGATTTTTGGTGTTCCATCTCGGATTTTATTGTCTTTATGGCCAAGCATGAGAAATCCCATTCCATCACTATCATTGTCTTTGCATTATTTCTGTTCCGTGGTTAATTAAATGTTGAAATTAACTAAGGCCTAAATTCATGAAGCATTAATCAATATTCAGAAATCATTTGTATGGAACCCATCATGAAGGCCTAACAGAAATCATTTGTATGGAACCCTTCATGAAATTAATAACTAAGGCCTTTTCTTATAGGCCTTTCCTGTTTGTATGCAAAACAAAAAACCTTACTTTAATCATGTTTTCCTCTTTCTTTGACTATTTATTTTTGTTGGTTTAATTTGTAAGTAAATGAAGGATGTCAATAATCTAAAAGCGTAGTTTAGGATACGCTAGTATAGGATGGGCATGGCTGGCCCATAACACCAGCCTGTAGCATATGAGCGTTAGGTTGAGCTACCCAACCTTGAATGATGGGAGGGCTGGCCCATCATCCAGTCCATCCCCAATGTTACATTTTTTTTGGATGTCTTGCCATTATTCCTTCATGTCTTTTCTATGTAAGTGATTCAACTTTGTATATTTATAATGTTTTGATCACTCTTTGTGTATGAACTTCCTCAAAACATGATTGGCATTCAATTAATTTTTATATGTTCATGTGATGCCATATGTACACATACACACACACACACACTTGTACCCACCTTAATTTGATACCCCTAAACCTAGAAATTTGGTTAGGGTAAAACACTTTTGGATCAACCTTAGAGTAGGCTTTACTTATGACCTAGCACAAACTTAGCAAACAGGGTTATACAGGTCTAAATAGAAGGAGACTGACCCGGCGAGGTGGGTGCCCAACACCTTCCTACCTCTTAAATTGACACTTGTCTAGGGATCTGGACGTGGACCATTCCTTATCCGGTAACGAGTCATAATTAGAAGACATATTTTGGGTCCTAGGCCCATCACCCTAGGTGGTGACTCTCTATATGGTATTTGATGCACATTCCTGTGATAGTGGAGGGCACATGATTACTCGATACACTTTTGATGTGTATGACCATGCGGGTCTCCCAAATCCTTTCCTTTTGGGAGGGATGAAATGGCAATCTTTTCGAGATTCCGCCATTATCTCTACAATGGGTGAACTAAAGAGAGAACTCCTTTCAAAACGACGCATGAGAATTTCATCTTGTACAACTCAAGTAGAAAAACACAAATATTGGTTGCAAGGGATATGAAAAAATTCCAAGTCCCCAATTCAATATTCCCTAATGGTACGAAGGAACAAAAATTTGGAAGTTCTTGTTTATGTTTCTGATGATAATGGTAAAATATCAAGTTGGTAGATCAAGATCCAATCCATTGAGTAAATTTTATGATTGGGTGCACCTTGTTGTCACCACGGTGGTGAAGTGAGAAGTTGTAACCTTCTCTTGATTGGCCCTTGCCTTATTCCCAATGTTGTAGGTAAAATAGGATTTTCACAATGATTTGAAAGTGAGTTATCATTATGTCATTTTCAAGAGGTATCGCATTGGTTTGGTGATTTAAGAGTTGTATCGTATTGTATCGGAGATGCGCAAGATACGCTAAAGCATAGATATCAAGGTGACACCTAGGCGATAAGGCGGTCTATCCTGGACTGGTGCCTTGGTCACCTTGATTTTTTTTCCTTGCCTTGGGTCGTCTTATGCCTTGGTAACCTTGCACTAATGATACTTATGGAAATGGTTAAGATGCGCATGAAAATACACTTTCGGAGCATAGAGAATAACGTATTATGAGATAAGTGTATTTAATTGAAATTTGTAATAGTTTATTGTCATAAAGAGTGTCGGGGTGGTTCAAACTAATAGCTGGAAGGGTCTTCAGGAATAGGAGTGACTAGGATGGCATAGGACTTTGTTTTTGGAAAAAATAAATCATGAAGAAATTTCATTTTTCTGTGACAAATTTCTTGAATCATTGTACAAATTTTTGCAAATGATGAAGTTTGATGCTATGAGTGGGTTAGTTTTAACTAAATACATCGATTTTATGACAAAAAATAGGTATAAAAACAATGATTTAAACATAAAGATCTAGTTTTTGAGAAACCTATATTTTTCTTTGAAATCTCCTTTAATCTCTGGTTTCAACTTGTTGAATTATCCAAAGTTAGGTTTTTATTTGAATCATTTTTTAGTGTAGATTAAAACACCCAACTCAAATTTATACAAAAAGCCAAGTTAAGGGTGCTTAGGAGGACTCACGGTTGGGAGTTTTTGAGTTAGTTTTTCTTTTTTTTTTTTTTGGGGTGGGGGGGGGTTTCGGGGTGGGTGCGCTTCTGTAAGTTTTGTATCGAGAATGAAACTCACATGGGCCTTTTAAGAGATGTATTGATAATATCGGCCTATACTATGCGATATGGTGGCATACTTTAAAGTTTTTTTAAAAAAGGGATACGTATTGCACCATATCGTATCAATGCCCACCAATACTGATACTTTATGATACGATAAAATGGGATACTTTAAACCATGGTTACAATAAGATTTTCCCTTTATGATTTATCTGTTCTGCTTTGCCAATAATTATCTGTTGTTGTTGTAGGGTATCTTATGCTCTGAAATATGATGTTTATAAATCTGTTTGCTATAATGATTTCTGAGGTTGCTGAAATTCCTCAAAGATGTCTCTGAGGCTTGAGCGTTTGTGGTTTAAGTCATATTAGTATTGCTAGAGGTTAACCTCTGTTGCATATGTTCACATATTACTCTCAACAAGGTTTGCAAAGACTATTAGTTGAGTATAGAAGTGTGTTTTCAAACAAACAAGCTACTAAAAGTCTTTGATCCTGGGTGCTGTGGTGATTAGCATTCTGGTATTTTATCGTTATCTTTTATCAAAGAGCTGACAGTAAACCAAGTATTTGACAGAATTACTGGTTCTCCATTTCCCAACTGTCTGGATGTTGGCTTGAGGTTGTCTTTTCCTTGATGAATTCCTACTCATCCAAAGAAATGAACTCTAAAAAAAAAAAAAAAAAAAAAAAACTGGATAATTGACTATCTGCACTCCCCAAATTTGTTCTCAAGTGAATCAAACAAAGTAACCAATTATTATATGAAAGTAAAATGCAGGACTTATACCAAGCATCCTTGTATATGATTTGTACCTGGCTTTTCTTCTTGGCTGTTGCTTTTGTTTTCATTCTCTTCATGGGCTTCTTCCATGCTTCTTGGTCCTTGGAGTTTACTGTTGTGTGTAATAGCTCACATGATCTAATTGCATGCTATTGACTTATTCTTCACTGGTGTAAAATATTTGTCGGATACTTGGATCGATTGCTATTGTTCTGTTATTCCCATTGTTTAGACCATGTTGTTGAGAAGCCAATGGTGGTTGTTCACATCCAAAAACTAGCTCTTTTTAGGTTGAAAGGCGGTATCAAATTTGCTACATTGTTTCCTCATGATTTTGTTCATCTCTGCAATGTTTTGGATGTGATAATGCCACTAGTTTTCCTTAAAGTCAGACAAACCAGCAGATCCAATTTAATTTCAATGAATTACAGGGGTCAAATGGGTTCATCCGATGAAGAGGAAAATAAAGATGAGCAGAAACCTCAGGGAAATGGTGGATTGGCTTATAATGGAACAAACTTGGAAAATGGGGAGACTGAACCCAAAGAAACTAGCACTGAATGGAATATTAAGGATGGAGGAAGCTGTTGTCAGGGAGCCAATGGATTTACTTGTTGCAGGGATGAAAAGGTGGAAGCTGAGAGTGAAATTGCCGGAAAGAAACAGAAACAAGGTCCAGATGTGCGCAAGAAGAAGTTTGGCAGTCTCACAGCTTGGGCAGATACATGGGAGCAAGGTGATGTTCTCGCAGCAGTTGCTGTTATTGGAGCTGTGGCATCTGTTGCTGTTGCTTATAGTTTCTATCGGAGGTCAGGCTGAACATCTCTCTATATTCATTCCATTGGCCTGTTTCCTTTATTAATGTGTATGTAAGGGCTGGTGAAGCTGGTAAAAAATTTATCTGGTTTGTATTTTATTTTATTTTTATTTTTTATGTAGGAGATGGATGAGATATATAGAAGATAGTATCGCTCCACGTTATTTAGTTGTTGACAACTTCAAAATACTAATACGCCCCACACATGGTTGTACCTTTTTTCTTTCTCATGTTAAATGCCAAGAGAGAACAGCACAATTTATGTTACGTAATGGTTATAGAAGTTTTCATTTTAGTTTTGATTTATTTTTACTTCTTTCCCCTAATTTCGCTTGCAATTTGATGGGACGAGAATGCAAGCTTTCCTTGTGAATTCGTTTCTCTTGGCTGTGTTTGGTTGTTGTGATCGAGTGTTAAGAGTGATGCTACATTGAGTGAAAGTGTGAAACGATGAGGGAAAAGTTGTCAAAAGAATTTGAAAGCAATTGTTAAAAGTAGATTCATTTGTTTGCTGGGTGGGATTTTTCATATTACGAGAAAGGTCCAGTTGTCTTGCTGACTTTCCGACCCCCCATTTCAGTTGGGTCTTTGGAATTTTTTTCCTTGGATTAGTAAAGAATTAAGAAAAAAGGGGTAGAAAGGAGAAACCAGTGCGCTAAGACTTATTTTTATAATTTATAAACCTTTAGCTCTCGATGTGCCCCTTGCAACTCAGGGCTCTGCCGTTTGAACTTTGAGAGAGAGAGAGAGAGAGAAGGGGGGGGGGGGGTAAGGCTAATAGCAATCTTACATTACTTTCTTGTCGCCATCTTGCTTTTATATTATGGAAGGATCAAATTTTTTTCCTCTTTTATGACGTGCTATAAAATGATGGTTCAAGTAATCAAAATCGGATTGGGGGAGTCATCTGATTCAATTTTTTTTTTTTCGGTGACAGATTCAAATCAAAATTGATGGCACTCGATCTTGGATTCTTTATTTGAATTACATTGGTTTCGTATTTGATCTTTATTTTTTGGTCTTTTCCCCCTTTCTTTTAGGGGGTAAATGCTAAATAGCAATAAATCAATAAAAAATTACATCTTATAGCAAAAATCCCAAGTTTATTGAATTAAAAACTCCGAAAACCATTATCAAATTAGAATTGGTGGAAATTAATCCCACGTCTGATTCTGTATACTTGATCCTTGAGAATAGAATCAATAGATGGCGCTAGAATGAATGTTCAAACAAAAATTACATGGGCAAACGTTTGCCACATACATGAATGAGCGGGTGTTTACCAAAAAAAAAAAGAGTGGGTAAAGCCTAATTTCGTGGATCTAGAGCTTGTATTTTAGGATTTGACATTATTTCTCTTAATAAATAAATAAATAAATCAGTGCAAATGGATTTCACCAAATGGATAGAGTGTTTAGCCACTCAAATAATATGATCCTATGATTGAACTCTTGGACACTGAGTTTGTCATTACTTCCATCCCATAATTTATATGATCGAAACTATCTTGACAGTTCAATCTAAGGGTCAATGTTGTGGGTTAAGAATTTTTCTCTTCACCATCATAGGTGAAGGAAAACTCTTATCTTTGATAAAATTTTATCTTTTCTTGATAAATAATTGATAAAATTTTATTTATTTTTAAGGATTTGATAATTCTTTTTTAGGTAGAATTGATAAAAAAATATATATATAATTTGAATGGCAAAACAATACTTTCGACTGCCTACAGTAGAACCAATGCTTTTGGCTGTTCCAATGGTCAAAATCTTAAGTAGACCTACACTTAATAGAGGTGTCAATTTCTAACTCGAATTAGTTGGACCAACCAAAGTTGGAATCAATCTAATCCTTATCGGCCCAGCTTTAGTTTTGAATATTTTCAAAACGGATCGAAATCAAATTGATCAAACCGAATTGAAATTGTTGAAACTGAAACCGAACAATAAAAAACCATCAAAAATCTAAACAATTGTTTCTTAGGTCTTCTTTGATATCATTTTCCTTTTTTATTTTTGTTCGTAAAAATGGTTTTGACTTCATTTGGTATTATTTATGGAGCTTGTTTCTATTTTAAAAAAAATTGATAAAACACAAAAACAAAATAAGAGATCAAGAGTCATTTATATGCTTTGGTTAAAATTGATTTTCAATTATTTTTGCGTTGAACTATAATGAGCACATGCTTAAAGTCCCAATATGGAAGGATAAAGTAGTGATTTATTTTGTAATTAGAAATCCAAGCCTCTTACCCCGCCTATTATTTAGTCCAAAATGGAGGAAGAGAGTTATAAGGAAGATGGGTGAAGGAAATCTCTACAACCATTTTACACATAAAGATATTAAACTATTTATTGTAAAAATCCATTTTTGTCAAATAGTTACCAAACATTTTTATGTTTTGATAAAAAATAGTTTTCATTAATGATTTTTGCTAAATAGATAAAAATCAAAAAGAAAAATAATATCAAATAAGCCTTAAAAAACTTTATATTGGAAAAATTGAAACTGATATCGGATCGCTGCAAGCCCGTTAAAGAAACCCAATAAAATCGGACCAAAATACAAACGACGAAACCGAGCTCTGCCCTACTGATTCAGATTGGAACCGGACTTAACCGGCCAATTGACATCCCTAGCCCAAATGGTTCAAATAGTGGACCGACTATTCTGACAGGGCTGAACTCAACGAGGAATCGAGGAGTTAGCAAAGAGTCGAGACTGATTCCAATCAAGGGCATCGCCGCGTAGTCGTAGCTCTGTTCCTTCGTTATTCTCTCTCTCTGCATCGGAGGGGTCGCTCCTAATTATCTCCAGCGGACAGATACCGTCACCGCCTCCAATTTGTTGCCGTCATCTGGGAAGTCGGAAGCGGAACACCCAAACCCTTCCGCAGGGAAGATATCATCCAAGATGGATGCCCTTCAACAGCATCACAGGTTCATGAGAGCACCACCACCACCACCACCTCCACCACAACAACAAACACCTCCAATGGCCGATCCTCAGCTGAGACCATCACCGCCTCAAGGAACTTGGTATTCTTCGCAGTTTCAGTACCACACATCGCAAGTTCTTCCTCCTCCACCACAACAGACGCCATGGGTTACTCATTCCGACCATCACCACATTCCTTCTGCTTACCCTTTGCAACCCCATCAACACGCCGGACCGGGTTATCTTTCTGCGCATCCCCATAACAATCAGTACCTTCCCCCTCCTCCTCGAAGCCACTTGCCTCCTCCTCCACCTCCTTCTCATCTTCCTCATTCCTATCCTAACGCTTCTCAGGTCCCTCAGTCTTACCCTCCGTCCAACCAGGTAATGAGTTCATACTCTCCTTTTATCGTAAAAAATTGTTAATTGTTTGCTTACCCCCCTCTCTTATTCATTTATAATTGTTAGGGTTTCTAATAAAACTTCAACTCGATTCTGATTTTGTGTTTTGTAATTTGGTTACTACACTTTGTTGCTTGTTATTGAGTTTGCTGGAGCCTGGAGGAAGCGATTTTTGTTTCAACTCCAAAATAGGGTTTGAATGATAGATTGCTTGTGTACCCTTAGAGCTAGGGTTAGGCGCTTTTCCTGGTCTTTGGCTAGGATGTTCCTTGCTCGTTTATATTTGATTACTTTAATCCTTCAATATAATGTGACTTTCGGTAGATGTAATTTATTCCTTCCTCATGTGTTTCATAACTTCCGCATGCCAATACGTGTTTCATGTATTTAAGTTCTTCTGCTTGTAAATGCTAGCAGACATGGGGAAATACGAGCTGGGCTCACCATCAAGGTTGGGAATATTCAGGTCAGTTATTTCTTTTCTCTGACCACTGCTTTATTCACTTGTTGACTTTGCTTGATTATTTACATGTCTACTTATTGTTAAATATATAGATTTTAAACATAGATACTTGTTAACTTGCGAGCTGGAGATAGAATCAGATGGTTCTCTTTCTGTAGTGTAACTTTCTTGTTCTTGATGTGATTAAATTTCTTACTTCCGTTTCAGAGGAAATCATCCTTTACTTTATATGTATTGAAACAATCTTTCATTTTTTTTTTTTTTTTTTTGAGCAAGCGGAATGACAATGTCTTACTAAAAAGTGAAGGATAGCTGTCAATTGGTGATACAGCTATATTTACCATAAATTAATTACAAGATGGAATGGAAACATATCTACTGAATGTAGTAGCGTACCAACACTTTCTTTCTTTCCTTGTACTATGTCAGCGATGTTGCCAAGCGTGACAATATTTGGCATTTGTTCCTGCATTTGGTATTCATCTGCATATGTTTGCATTTTCCTTGCATTTGTGATTTAACTTCTTTGCCTACTTAGCCCACTTTTTGTACCTATTCTTTTTTCTTTTGGGTACAATTTTGTACCTATTTTAATGGAGTAGTAATAATTCTTTTCCTTCAAAGTTCAATATAGTTTGGCTTGATTTTCCATGGACTTCTTGAACAGACAGTAACATTCCTCATAGCAATGAGCAAGACTGGGCTGCCAAGGCAAGAGAATGGGCAGCTGCCAAAGCTGCCATGGAAAATCAGCATTCACAGTCACAATTTCCTCCATCTGGAAGACTGGAAGAGCACAACAATGTTTACCATGATCAGTATCAACCGACTGTTGACCCTCATTATATGGAAATGCAACAGTCATCACTTCCTGCATGGAGCCATCAACAGTTTCCTGTATCTGGCACAAATCTTCATAGGTCCCCAGTAAATCATCTGCAGGAGTCGACATCCTTTGGCTCTGGACAACCTTCTTATGTTTCAGATGGGCATATCTCATATACTACTAGAGATGGAGCTTTGCTTTCAGATTCAGATCCTGTATTTTCTCATCAAGGGAGTGCTCCTACAGGCTCATCCATTTATCAGCAGGAGGTACCTTCTAGTTATTCTTCTGTACAAGGTAATGCTTCACTAGCATTTTGAATTTGCATGTGAAGCTTGTGCTCAAGACTTACTGCTGTCAAACTTGGTTGTTCTTGTTAACTATACATGTAAATTCTTTAGACTGGCAAAACCAATCCATTAACAAAGATCATTGGTTTTGAATTTGAATGTCTCTTGCGCGTTTGCCAAGTTTCAGCTTTATGCTGTTCAATATTAACACGCCTTTTGCATTGCCATCAATATTAAATTGTAATCTATAGGTTCATTGCTGTTATATTGTTCTGTTATGCTTTTTGGTTCTTGGTTCCTTATCCAGTTTATGATGAATGGTACATAGCAGTTTCTTTCTTTTGGTTGCTTCATAAAGTGAATTGTGATTTCACTTGTCAATTATCTGTATAGGGCATTTTATTTTTCAAGTTGAATACTTAAAACCTTGAAATTCTGTCATGCCAATGGTGCCAAAGATATCGCTGCAATAACTAGTGGCCTCATAATCCTTTCTTATCTTCTGCTGAGAATATCATGAAGTGCTTGCACTTCTTTATATTTGTTAATGGGTTTTCTTTTTCTAATTATGAATTCTCATAAAGTTTTACCAGATAAGATTTAGAATCGAAGGTTTGGCTGGGGAACAAATTTTATGCATATAGTCAACATTTTGAATTAAAAAAAAAAAGTATCGAGGAATAAAAAATCCATGCCTATTTTGAGTTGATTTGTGGTGTTTCCAGGTTCAGGTATTTCATATATTGGTAAGGTTACCTTTTTTAATCTTTGCTGGGGCTTTATAATGTATATCTGACACTGATATGAGGCAAGGACTTTGTAAAACCTAAACGTGAGAGTTGCCCAATTTGTTTTGTATGTTGCCAGATGTTTTCTGATGTAATTTAGATCATGTTAGTGTGCCTTCAAAAAGTAACTAGATTTAAGCAGTGTTAATGGAGACAATGAAGTGCCTACATGTGTCCAATACGTGAATTGGATACCATGTAATATTAGCAAAGTTCACTAAATGGACTGTCCTTGATACGGTGCTGATCAGAATTGTCAAGGCGCCTAGGTGACCCAAGGTGTTGGAGGGCCGCCTAAGCGCTTAGGCGACAAGGCACCCGACTAGGCGTTGCCTTGGCACCTGTATCCTTTATATCTAGCAATAGCCCATTAAAGCTACACATCCATGAATAAATTAACAGCCCATCAAAGCAACAACATTACAAGGCATATAATTACAACATATTCTACAGAGAAGGGTTTAGGGCACCATGAATAAAATAAAATGGTGACGATCAAGCAGGTAAGGAAATCAAAATGATCTGTTGATCAAGCTGGTAAGGATATCAAAATGATCTTGTATACCTAATAGCCACTGCTACAATACAACCTTATACTTCAAACATGAATGAAGTATGCACATTCGACTATCAAGAATTGTGTAGCATTTAACAATGCTAAGAAAAAAACAAACATGAATGAAGCTTGCACAATCTTTTAGAGTTGTAAATGCAACACAAGGGTGCTGAACTAGGTGTAACAGATTAACAGAGTAGTAGTTAAGAATCAGCATAGTACATTAATATAGAATCCAATGAAAGAATGAACATGCAATTCATGATTCAGGCAAAATCAAGGAATAATAAGGGTAAAAGGCCCGGCTCTATCACAAAGTGATATTAAACATATAAGTAGTAGAAGAAAAAAGAGGGAAAAAAGAAGTCGTGAATCATCAAATTGGCCAAGACTGAGCTCCCAAACCTGGAGTTGTTGCCAAGTGACCCTTGTTACTTTTATGCAGATTTTATTCCGCTTGACCTTATGGGATGGCAGATACAAGTTAATATTCTGGCATTGTTCTTAATTTCTTATTTCATAAGCAACTGTTGCGTTGCATGTTAACCTGTGAACTTCAGTGTGGTTTCTGTCTAATCTGTGTGACTTCATTTGTCTCTGTGAATCCCTTGTCTATGAAATCTGTGCTGTGCCTAGCAGCTTGGTTCTGGTCTCTCTCTCTCTCTCTCTCTCACACACACACACACACATACACACACACATCATTGTTTATGATAAAAATTTCTTCCTTTGATGCCATTCTCAATTTCCTTATAACTCCTCATGGCTACTCTAAGGTGGTTCCCTTTTCTTTGTACCTCACCACTTGTTCGTTAATCAATAGTGGATATTTTGAATGGAAAAGAAAATATCATACCTTTTCATTTTGGCCTAGATTTATTTAAGGGTAATCTTACACAGCACGATGGCAAGTGAAAACGATTGTTTCACTATGACATTTTTGCCCATCCTTTTCATTCATATTGTTCAACGTGTTCAAGGTGGAGAGAGGAATTTCACAAACTAGTATTATTGTACCAAATCTCTGCCCAGGTCTCCCTCCCTCCCTCCCTCAGCAGCTATGGCTCCCCCTCCCTCGTACACTCTTTGCTTCCCCCTCTGCCATGGCTTTGCTTCCACACCAAAGTGAAAGATCCCCATGTCTCCGCACCCCTCCCCTGCCGCCCAGCTTTGAAGTTGGTGATCCAAAGATTGCTAAAACAACACGAAATTCCACAGACCAATGATGCAGCTGACGAAGTGAACGACTGCCCCCTCCCCATCCTCACCTCTCCTGCCCCTGCTTCCACGCCAAAGAGTATCCCTAAACATGATCTGCTGCAAGGGAATCATTTTGAATCGTTGAAAATGGCATTGGGAGGGATGGCTCCTGCCTGATATGAGTTTTGTCCCACAAAGAATTGTTGATGTTGTTGATACTGCACATACTGGTAGTTCGATGCCTAAGGGATCACGATGATCGGCTCTTTAGACATTCCTTATTTTTTTATTCATTTAAAATTGATCTGATACCCCTTGATCGATGGAATGATGTGAAATATTCTATGCAAATATATTGTTCGATCAATTTCCTGAATCTGAATCCAGGTGCAGAGGGGTCAAACATACAGAGATATGTGCTTCAGATAGGGACAGAGCTCAAAACTCCCCAGCGAATGAGGTCAAAACAGAATGAACTGTTGGTCGGGCAACGATTCTGGTTGAAGTGGATCCAGAGTCTTCGGGAGCAAACGAGATCCACTGGGTTAAAAGACCGAAGAGAAATTCATCATTTCGGTTATTGTTGATTTTTATATGGGTTGCTGGTACTCGAGTGATGCTCTGCAACCCATTGTACAGTTGATTTTATTTTGGATCTTTGGGCTTTTTCTTTTTTTCTTTTTTTTTAAATCATAACGAATGCACTATGAGGAGTGTTACTTTTAACTTCTTTGGATCTTAGTATTTGGAGTATTCATGTCGAGTTCCATGTGGAGTACAGAGGGTGGGAGGAGGCTGAGGAAAAGGGGGTGGCAACATGAACAGAGGTTAGGGGAGGATGGTGGGAGAGTGTGGGAATTGGGAGGGAAATGCAAAGGGCAGGGCAGGGAGGGGAGAGGAAGATTCCTAGGGATTTGGTACAGTGTTCTTGGTTTGTCAAATTTCTATTCTGTTCACAATAAGTTGAATAAATCAATGAAAAGCATGGGCAAAAAAGTCATAGTGAAGCAATTCACTTTACTCTTCGTAGTGACAAATAGAAGGAGCCTTTATTTAAATTAATTTCGTGAGGGGTTTTATTAGGATCAAAATTGGCAGCTATAGCATCTGCAAGTTTTTGTCGCTGCTGTTAGAAAAATCACAAAGAGACAAAGATAGTCGTGCGGACATATATGCTTGTTTTTATTCTTTTTGAGAATTTCTAAGTTCTTAGTTTCTGGACCGAGTTTCCATACTTCCATGGGTGCTTTTTAAATGCATCTAGGGGTATCATGAGGGTTTATTGGGAAGATACTGAAACCCTATAGGGTTTGTGAACCCTAGGATGGAGTGGTGAACTTCACCACCTGGTGAAGGAATCTTTGTCCTTAGTTTCTTTTTTAAATGTTCTTGTGACTTGTACTATGCTGGTATGCTGAGTATAACTCTATGAATTTCATGTGAAATTTATTTATCAATTATAACGGAATGTGTACTTATGATTACCGAGTGTGGATGACACTACTCACAACATTTCTGGAAACTTGATCTTCACTAGCTTTCAAAAGATGTTTGGTGCGATCACTGGGGATTCAGTGGTTAGGTTCATTTATATGCATTACATCAATTTTAGGGTCGATGATGCAGGTTGGGCCTATCTTTGAAGTTATAAATGTTAGTGTGAAAATCTATCCTTGGGTAAGTAGTACAGTACGGCTATTGTTGTTCTATGAAGTAGCTGTACAATAGAATGTCGTTCGCCTTTACTTTTGTATTGAGTAGTAAGTAGCTAAGTTTCCAAAGGTGAACAGCCCCTTGTCCTTTATAGTCGTGAAAAGCTTCTCAGTAAAGTAAGGAAGGAGGCATTCAAAAGGCTGACCACTATTTAATAGTCATTCTGGAGAAGGCTGACAACTACACGGAGATATCTCTATGCCAAGTCATTAGCGATAGCGAAGCTGCCTATAGGCGAAGGGACAAAAGCCCAGCGAAAGGTTAGACCTGAGAATGTACAAAAATAAGTTTGCTCATGGAGCGTTTGGCGTGGTGTTTCTTGTGGTAGGATGTGCCACAAGGATAAATATCTTCTGGTTTCCTGCCTATACAATGTGTTCCTTGTGTCCTATTATTGTAATGAACTGGCTTGCCACATTGGCCATAGAGGTTAAACCAAGAAACTTTATGAGGATTGGAGGCTTGGAGCACATTCTTTTGTTCTACTTAATAGTTTTAAGCCTCTTTCTCCTATCATTGTATTTGTTTTGATAATTTTACTTTTCTTTCTTTTGGTCAATGGTTATCTTGTTTTAGACAATGCCGCTTTGTCTTAACTATGCGTGATTTTATATATAACAGCTCTTTTCTTCAGTTGCCAGAAGTCTACTAGCACATAAAGATGTTGTGACTCTGTTGTTTAACCGTTACAAACTGTGCAACTTAGAACCAATTGGTTGTGCACACAATTAAAAATGGAAACTAATTTCACTGAATGCTTCCCAAGGGTTTTGGAAATGTGTTCATCATTAAAACTGCAACATTTACATCAAACTGATATACATGTGGGCTTGAGTATGTTCTTTTCTTCTTTCTTTTTCTATGGATGATATGGTAAGACAAGAACCTAAGGGTGGGACCTCGATGCAACGGTAAGGCTAGTGGTCGCGATTTGAGTTGGGAAACAGCCTTTCTGCAAAGTGGTGGTAAGGCTACATATATTATGAACCTCCCAGACCCTACAGTGGCGGGAGCCTCTTGCACTGGGTACGCCTTGGGTAAGAAAAGAACCTTGTAGTTTGTTTTAGGAATTCCTTGCCTTTGTTCTCTTTTTAAGAACTAAAGATAGACTGGTCATAAGTGCATCATTTTGAACCATTAGGGATGGAATGGGGTTTCAGGTTTGGGCTATGCAAGGGGTCAAAATCAGGGCCATTACTGCTTGCCCTGTTTTTCATATGATGTATTTACTGCATTTTTAACCGAGATATGAGAACTTGATCCTTACACCTGGAAATGGAGTATTTTTCTCTTAAATATTTCTTCTTGGTTCCCGTCTATCATAATTGTCAAGGCGTTGCCTAGGCTTCCGGGCCACCTTTGCTGGAAGGGTGCCTTGGTCACCTAGGCAACGGCTCCTTGTTGGTGTTGCCTTGTTATTTCCATTTCCCTCCAGTGCCTAGACGCACCATCTTATGGATGGGTGGCTGACAGATTAGGCCTTTTCCAAAGCCTACCACCCCTCATATGGTGATCTCGAAACCTCTTTCTGCCCAAAATATAAGGTTTGGGAAGTTTGCCCTGAATATGTGATCTGTGATATGCTTTGTAGGTGATGACAAACCTAGCTTCTACTTCCCCATATTTGGGGTTGCGGAAACCAATTTTTTTACAGTATGGAAATTAAATATATTATATGGATCATACAAGGGGAGAGGAACAGATGTTTGGGTAGAGAAATAGAACAACTAAGATTTTTATTAGCTCTTCAAGATGAGAAATGAAAAAATCCTGCTATGATGAAGAATTTTTGTGCTCATTGTGGCAATAGCAGCATCCCATTCATGTGGAGACCTAGATTTTTGCATCTAGTCTCTAGCTCATTAGTTGGCTTGGTGCAGTATATGGATTGTTATCGCCCGAGTATTTTTTGTTGTCTGTTGCGTTTGTCCAGTTCCCTTGTGGATATGAGGTTCATCTTGTATCTTCATTCGCAGGCCCATTCTTTTGATTTAATAAAGTCTGTAAATAGAAGAATGTCGTATGGAGATTTTTTTAAGGGGGGTGGGATGGGAGTGGTTTCAAAATGTGTACAAATCTGGTTGTTGATGTGAGTTTCTTGATATTTAGTTGCAACAGAGTCCATGCCATGCAGATGGTAAAAGATCGTCTACGTGGGTCCTGAAGAGAGTGGACTCTGATATGTGCGTCCTATTTGGAATATTTAGCCTTTGACTTTGTACTCTTGACGACAGGTAAAGAGGAGACTGCGGAACAAATTGAGCAGGTGTATCAGCAGTCACCTTTGCCCAAATCATCAGCTCATGAGGGACAGCACCGTCTGCAGCCAATCTTGCCGGCTATAGGTAGATCATCTTCTGCAGAACACCCTAATTTTACGTATGAGAATGAAATTACTGATGCTACAGCAGATCCAAGTGATCTGCCTCTGGATTTTGCACCGAGGTTTACTCGTGAGAATGATCAACATCCCCAAGCTGGTTACACGCATCCTGATCCAGCAGGACATTTGGGCAGTGTGGATCCTATTGCTGCTGTGCCTTCTATTCATGCTTGGACTTTACCAGCTGCTACAGGAGTGGCATATCCTCCAGTTCCATCAGGGGCACAGGTATCTGTTTCTTACATGTGTGTACTCCTGGATATATAGAGCCTTGGCGTGAAAATGCTGATACCTGCTTCATTTACAGTTTGAACCTTCTTTTGTTGCACCTTCTGTTACTGGTCATTCTGCACCAATCTTTGGGAGAATTCCTGGACCAAGCTTTCGGCCTCCCATTTCAACTGTGGGTACTCCCTTTGGCCTTGGTGCTGGAGCTGCAGTTCATCCTACAAGAGCCTTCCCTGGAGATGCAAATGGGGTTCTTAATGTTTCTGAGCGCCCCAAAAAGGTCAAACCTTCTACCAGAGTTCAAGATAGAGATTCTTCTTATTTCTTGCATTACAAATACTTAGATTAACCCCAAGGGGGTAACTCAGTTGGCAAGGACCAAATCCTCACAAGAGGTCATGAGTTCAACTCTCCTTGGGCCCTACCTATCCACACAAAAAAATACTTATTATTGATAATTTTTTATTTAATTGGGAATTTTGAATTTGTGTAAAATTTCAGGCTTCGGTACCCAATTGGCTCAGAGAGGAAATAATTAAGAAGGCTGTTATCCCTAGCTCTGTTCAAGAGCATCCAGAAGAGGATTCTTTTCAATCTGTTGGTGATGAAAGTGTTGACAGATCTTACAAGAAAGGTGATCAGGCAGACAACAGAAGTGTTGATTCTTCTAGGTCAACTGAAGATGAGGATGATGACGAGGTTATTTCACCTTCCTTTATGGTCATATGTTTTTTTACTACCATTCTTTATGATGCTCTTATGTGAATAGGGAAATCCCCTTATTGGCCTCATAAAGTAGTCTAATGGAGTTCTTTTACCATGACATATTATCATCACTTTGTCTCATATGGCACTCTGAGAAAAATTACATATATGATCAATGTCACCTGTTATTTGCTTTCCATACAGGATGATGTGGAAGCAGCAAGAACAGCTGCAATCAATCAGGAAATAAAGCGCGTTTTGACTGAAGTTCTTTTGAAGGTTGTACTAACTTGAGATTGGATTGTTGGATCCCTGTCTTATACTACAATATCTTCCATGATGCTGAAGTTTTTGTTTTTTGAGCAGGTCACTGATGAGCTTTTCGACGAAATTGCTACAAAAGTTCTCAGTGAAGATGATCTGTCAGTTGAAGGTACACAGAGCATCATAGTTATTTTATTCGCTTCAATAGTTGAATTGTTCTAGTTCATTATGGTTTTCCCATGTAGCGCTTTGCATGATATTAGTCTCTGTTCTCCAGTTGATCATGGCTATTCCCCACAAAATCATAAGGTGTTAGCATCTTCTCCAGTAGTTCCAAGCCTCAAGGCTTCCGCTAAAGGTCTAGTTCCAGTTAAGACCAAGGTAGCTGAAGCTGATGATGTTAGTGGAAAATCTATTTCCAGCTCTCCAGCTGATGTATTGGGTCTTGCAAGTTATGCCTCTGATGATGATGATGATGATGAAAACCGAGGCTCCATTGTGCCATATTCTAAACAAACAGATTCACGTCTGCAATTAACCAATGGTAAGTTCGCAGATGATGTTCCGGACTCAGTAAAAAATGGCAGTTCAAAAATTGAAGGGCCCATTGAAGGTCGAGCAAATGTTGAGAGTGATAAAAATGGAACTAGACGACATGGAGCCATAGAGAATGGACTGGGTGAAGGATTGGATCATGAGAATGATGAAACCTCTGCTCTCAGGGTGGTAGGAGAAGATAAGATCAATGCTGACGCTGAAAAGATGGTGCATTCAGATGCTTTTGAGTCAAAGAATGCTGTTGGAGAAGGAGAAACTATAAAACCTGAGTTGTTGCCTGGAAACACTAAGTTTAAGAAGTCAGTGCCAGATGATTCTAATGGTGGAGAAACCAGAAAAAAGTCGGACAAAAATGGACATGATGGTGGTTCTGTGGGTAAAGACTTTGGTAAAGAGGGAGAAACCAATAAAACCAGAACACATGAGAGACATCCTGATTATGCTAATTCTAAGAGACGAGATGAAAGGCATGCAAGAAAGGAAAAGGCAGATGACCGCAGTGCCTTGAAAGAGAGAGTTGAAGATCGAGGTGCTAAGTCTGACAAAAAAACAAAGGAATCTGATTTGAGAAAAAGTTCTTCTCATGTTGACAGCAAGGATGACAGGAAAGAAACTGAGAAAACTAAAAGGCCAAGTGGTAAAGAAGATAATAATAGGAAAAGAGAACGGGCAAGAGATGAGAGGGGAGATAGATCAAGACTAAAATCTGAAAGAGACTCTGGCAGGCATAAGAAACAGCGTTCCTCCTCAGTTAGCAGTAGGGGTAGAAATAGTAAGGACAATTCAGCTGGTGCCCGTTGCAGTGATTCAAGTGATGAAGTTTCTGAAGGGTCTGGCCAAAGGTTCATAACTTGAGATAATATCTCTATCCACTTTTTTTTTTCCTTCTCTTAGTTATTCAGTTATCTTCATAATCAGTTGTCTACTGCAGGAAGATGCATACAAAAAGACGCAGTTTGTCACCATCACCTACGCGGTCTAGGAGGAGGTACTTTTTCTCTCCTTTAAAATATTTATTTTGAGCTGAGGCTACCGATTTAAATATATCGGGTTATATTAGTGTTAATACAGGGTTTTCAGTTTTCACATGTGGTAGTTGAGGTGATAGAACCAATTAAAACTACATGCCTTGGCACCTTGTCCCACTGTACCAATTTTGTGCGACTGGACTGTGATGTGGCGACAACATAAATACAAGGTGATGCCTGGGCACTAAGGCACCCAGACCATTTTAGTCCATAAAGGGGGGGGGGGGGGAGGAAGAAGAGATCATACTTGGGACTGTTATCAGCACATGGAATGGAGTATGTTTTCCTCAAATATGGCTTTTTCCTTGGTACCAAGGCACCTTTCAACGGCCATGACTCAACTTGGCACTGTGACAACTATTGGCAACAAAATGGAGTTCCCACTTTATTTCCCTTGTGTGATTTAAAAACAATAGAAGCTTACAGAGACAACATGTGTGGAACAATTCTAATACACAATTGTTGCTGATTTGCATGTTACGGGGGCACTCCAGTCTAAGAGTCCCTTGGAGGATAGCCTATACTGATCAGCATGTTATTGTTCCATGTGGTGAAAGACAGTTCACCAATCAAAGAAAACAAAACCTGTCATATCTGAATCCTGAATCCTTTCTCCTTTTCATTTTCCCGTTTCATGTGATTCTTTGAATTAATCTATCTTATCCAAGGCCATGACAATGTAACTACTTTCTTTTTATTAGTAATTTAATTATACAGATAAATTTTGAAGAAGTTGCTTAGGTTTTAATTTCATTTGCATTCCTAATTTTTTATTGATATTTCATTAACTGTTGTTTGCCTAGAACGTCCATTGGTAGTAAGCATTTTACAAATCTTCTGTTGATAGCATGCTCTGGGTGTGAGATGTGAAGTTATGCTCTGGGTGTGAGATGTGAAGTTTTGAATGTTGCCAATGCTAAAAGGCATCTTTGCTCTCTGTTCTATGGTTAAAAAAAATTAATTTAGAGTTTTTTAGCAACCAGTTCCACAGAATTTTATTTTAGAATATGATTCCTAGTCCACGTGGCAATGAATTTCTTTTTATTCTTTGCTTCCTTAGTTCTGAGCCTTGAAGCCATGAAATTCTAATTTGTTAATTTGTTTAAAGCAATAAAACTGGAATTACGGAGCTGAAAACTAGAATGGTCACTTAATGATTTAAAAAGAAAAATGCAGTGGCAAAATCTGGTGAGTTGCTTTTATCAAATATATAACAATGTAAAACAAGTGTGCCCTTTTCTTATAAAGATTGAGGAGCTAATATGGTAAATCAGAAGCATGCAAGATGACCTCAACATCAAAATTGATGTACACTAAAGGTAAAGTGCCTGAATCCAATATCCTTTAGCTATCTGCTAAATACGTTATAAAGATGTTCCACGTGATTGAGATGGAACTATGCAGCACCTTTTCTCCCTGATGTCTATGACTATCACTGTTTTTGGATGATGACATCAACCTTGTTCTTCATGGTTGTTTATCTATAATTCTTAATTACAGAAGGCTGGATGATGAAAATTTCCTGTTCAACCCAACATTTGTGTGGCATTACTTCTACCATATGGCTAACGATTGGCAGGATATTAGGTTCTCTTTGGTGAAGCTTGTTTGCTCAACTCTAAAATCACCAAAAGATTGTCTACATCCCAAATGATTTTGGTAGTTATGGAATTGACAGCGGTGACTTTGGTTCAAGTAGTTTGTTTCATTTAATAATAACAATGTGGATGTCTTATTTAACCTTTTAGATGGCCCTTTAGTATGGGTTCGGCAAAAGCACTCCCTATCTTTATTTTAATTAAAAAAAAAAATCGTTGTTATGGTTTGACAGCTTCTCATTTATTTTGGGAATATTTGTCTGTACTTAGTTTTATAAGATGTTATGTTAATGGAAGCAGAGAAATGTATGCAATCAGGTAGGTTCTTATCAAGTATGGCTTTAAAGTTGGCATCAGTTGTGCTTTTTTAAACTCACCATGTCAGTATGATGGATGTTTTTATCTCTAGACAAGTTTCGCGGTCTCCACATAGCAAGCATTCTCAACGCAGGCATTCCCCTTACTCTTCTCTCGAGATCACCAGGTATGCTGCCAAACAGTCTAGTTTTAGATTGTATTGCAAAAGTTTTGAGGCATACACATGCATCATAACAGTAAACACCTCAGGTGAAGAGCATAAGAGTTCAGGATATATGATGGAAATTTGTTTTGTTGAGACTTCATTCTCATTTTATTGCAGGGGAAAGAGGTCGAGGTCCAATTCTCCAGTCCGGAGAAGGAGATGATGTGGAATTCTACTTTTGGATGATATGATGTGAGAGGCCATTATGTTTTCCCAAACTTCTCAGCTGAGAATTTTGGTAATGAAAGACTGGCTTTTTGCGCATTCGGAGGAGTGCAGGTTTCTACTTTGAATGAGAATTGTCAGCATGGTTTGCAGTTCCTGCCAGCGCATTGTGATTGTTTGAGAAGACTAGTTGCTTTGCGCCTCTTGATGCTCTATTTCAGTTTTTTGTAACTTTTATGGCAATTGGTGCATGGCATGGGCAGTAGCAGAATACCATATCGTTGTGTAATGCTTTACTGAGGGAATAGCATGTTTGGGTGTTATATTCGGGTTGTTTGTTGATGCCAGTGACCTTATTACTATTGGGATTGAAAATTGTAAATTTTCAGTTGTAAGCTGCAGCTTTCATTGCAAAACCTCAAGATATGAAACAGATTAAATTCTAGTGTATGGCCCCGGGGAGGAGATTGAGATGGAGCAATAATCCTAGATAAGAAAAAGAAGACTTGAGAGTGGGGGGGGGGGGGTAGAAGATATGACGAACCCAGGTGGCTTACGAGCATGAATGGCTGTAAACAAAGAAATATGCGCCTTTTTTCTATTTTTTTAGAAATTAATGTGTTTTTTGCCATTAAAAAACGATATTACGAAAATATATCCAATTTTAATTTAAAATATTGAAAAAATATATTATTATTATTTTTGGAAAAGAAGTCACGGTGGACACTACCAGAAGGACGGAAGAGAGATTAAAAAAGGGGAGAGAGAGAGAGAGAGAGAAGGCGGGGCCGGCTTACCCTAGGAGTGGCAGGTCGGAGTGTGGGGTCTAGAAGGTTCGAAAGGGACCAATGGACGGTAATACGACCCTCGTTGACTAAAGAATCAAAGCCCTTTATGATTCGAAGTCTGGTGAAGAATGGTGGAAAACAACAGAGTTGCGATGCTTCCAAAGTGTCTATAGTGGTGTGGCCTATTGAACAATGGTGTACGTAGGATCAAAACATATTTCTCAACTAATAGGGTTGCCTCAATGGAAGATCCTTTGATGTTTTATCTTGAGAATCAGGGATAGAGTAAAACTCAAAAAAAGAGATTAGGCAATATGTAAATGGATAGTTCAAGTTTGAATTCATATTCGATCCCTAACTATGTATCCTCAATTTAACTTGAAAAAATATTATCAATTTTATGGGTAAGATAAATTAGAAGTTAACAGATTTATTTCAATTAATTTTACCAAGAAAAATAAGATAATAAAAGGTTTGTGTTTTTAACTAAAATTCATAAATTTAGAAAGGAAATATTTCAGTATTCTGCATTATTAGAACAAAGTGAAAATATTTGTAAAAGTTGATGATTTCTGAACCGTTGGGTGTTTATTTGGCTTCCATTTTTAATTATTTAATTTATTTTTTTGATAAGATATTTTTAATTCGAATATGGGAAGAAGGGAAAAAGGAAGGAGAACCCAATCCAAGCTGATGACGCCTTGGTGACGCAAAGCTTCACATAGTCACATGTGATGACTACTTGGGTCTTACTCATGAGTCATGACTCGCGAGTTGGGCGGGGAGAGCTTCTCTGCTGAGTGCTGAAGAGGTGGTCGTTGCAAACTTTGTCTCCTCCCTTTCTGTTAAAGTCCCACTTAAGATCTTAAATTCCCACTTAAGATCTCTATCTCCATTCTCTCACTTAGTACTTGGCTTTTGGCAGTTGGAATTTGGCATTCGCCTCCACCATGAAAGCTTCTTCTCTGCGCTACAACAAGGTCAGATTCCTCCTCGATAGACTCAAAAAGAAGCTCATCTTCATCCTAACCTTTTGCTCCTGCTCTTTTTTCTCTTCATGTCTTATGTTCTTCCGTTAAAATGAATAGTACTAACGTATATGTATTTCATAAACAGGCATTTCAGGTGGGTTTGTGGTTAGTTTGGCTATCTGGGTTTCTCTTGATTGCTCTCTCCCTCTTCGCTATACAGAGGTTGCCTTCCCTGAGAGATCAGATTACAAAGCCCAAGCTGTATCGGAAAGGTTTAAGAGATGTGACAGGGCCCAGCATAACTATTTTCTCTGCTCCAAGCCCCTTTATTGGAGGGGTTGGGGCGAGGCAGGTTCTAGCAGTTCGATCCTGGCTCGCTTTGTCTCCCCATGTCACGGTTGTTCTGTTTGGTCGAGACCCATTTCTTGTTTCCCTTGCAGCGACCCTTGGTTCCCGGGCTTCTGTTGAACCCAATATTGATTTCACGTAAGTAACTACCATTATCTCTTCTCTTGATTATCTGTTTAGTGGATCGTCCTCTTCAGTAGGTTTTTTATGAAGTGCTCAGTTATTGCCGTCAGCCCTTTTCATTTATCAATTTTTGTCGCTTTGGCTTGGAAATGCTTCATCTGTAAGTTATGAATCTGTTAGTACCTGGAAATAACTAAGGACGGTTCTGCAGTCTTTTCTCAGCTTCGAGATCTAATCACTCTGGTTAATCATTAGGTTATGTAGTATACGAAAAGTCATTTAGGGGAACTTCAGCATCTCTCAGTTACACTTAACAATGAAATTCTGCTGCTAGTGGTTGTAATTAAAGGCAGATCGTTTGAGAAAATTATGGTTTGTTTCTTTTTTACTCCTGGAATGTAGATGTGTAACATTCTATTTTATTGGGATCACTAGGAATAGCTATTAGCATTTGAGGATACAGTAGATACTTAATACTGCTGGAAATGGAATCATTTTAAAAGGCTGATATTGAAAAGTAATTCATATACTAACTAGAAGCAGAGTCTTTATATACATGTTTTCATTTACCACCATGAAAGGTGATGAAATGAAAAAAATTGGGTGAAAATGAAGGAACACTATGTTTGGAAATGGAATAATTTAAAATGCTTATAATCGCAAGGACATTTAGAAGTTTCCCATACAGTGAAGCCTTTTGATCTCCAATGTGGGGGGTATGACAAATATAACAGCTCCAAAGGATGACTGTTGGAAAATTCATCCAGTGAAGATTTATTTTGCATTGGCTGTTTGATTAGTCAAGGAACTCAAGCCTATTTTTACTTCATATTTTTGGAAAGACCTTGGAACTGAGCAATTGATAGGCTTAGTTACTTCAAGGGATGGAAGCTCATAGAAGGTGAGCACTTAATACGCATGGTATGCTTCCAAAGATATATCTTATAGTGAAAAAGAGATGAAAGCACTAACAAAGATATGCTACACATTCTGAAACAATATAATTGTTATATTGTCCGTCATCGTTCTTGGATACATACAAGCTATTGCTCTTTGCTGCCTAACTTGCTAAAGAATTCAAATCAATCAGCAGATTAGGTTTTTCTATGCACACATACACAAATTCAAGGCACCGAAGAAGTCAAGATTATGCCAAAAACGAAGAGTATTGTAGTTTTGTTAAGTGCATGTGCCTCAGGCACTTAGATGCCGAGGTACTTTGGCGGCGCTTTTAGATTTAATAACTGTACAGCATTCAAAGGGATGAGATGGTGTGCTTTCATAAGAATATTATTATTTTATAGCTAAAACATTTCTAACTGAAGCAGATGTCATGCTACATGCTTTTTATTATGTAATTGTAATGCCCCTCCTTATTTTTCTATTCCCAACTTAAAAAAAAAGAAGTCAAATAAATCATAAGCCTCCTGCTCTGTTCGCTTCTGTTTTTAGGTTCCTTGGTACCCCTTTCTTCCATTCCATGCTATCAAGATCAATGGTATCCACTTCAAACATTTCTGTTCTGATTGATCCGGAGATTGTTCTCCTGCCTGATTTCATCTCCACCCTGAACTATGCTTACAAGCTAGATCATGATTGGCTCCTTGTTGCTGCATCACCAAATGTTTCCCATTTCATGTTTCAACTGGAAGAAGCTGGACGCCACTGGCTAAAAGATGGTGAAAGGATAAAACTCCAGAAGGTATGAAGGAAGTTATTGCAATTCAAAGTGGATAATTCCTAATGAAACAGCTTTGTTGAAATTTTACTTCCTCTTCCATCAGTTGCAGGAGTTTCTAGCCGAAAAACGGGAGTGGAGTTGTGGTGGGAGGATGCTCATGGCATGGAACGCTGGAGAGCAGCCTCTTCATGCCGGAGTACTTCCTCCTTTCTTATATGGGAAGGGACTTCACTATCAGTGGGTGATAAATGAGGCATTGTCATCAGATTTTAGATTTGTATTTGATGCCAGTGAGGCCATCTCAAGTTTCTACCCAGCTGATCTGGAAAATTGGCCTAACAAGTTTCCCAGAGGTTTCAATGTTGCTGATATCCAAGATAGAAGTTGGGAAATCAGTGTAAATTCCTATCTTGGGAGACGATATGGATCATTGTACTTCCATGGAGCTAATATTTCCAAAAATCTGGTAAAAGTTGTAAAATGTGATAGACATTATATTTACTTTGACACCGTAGAAAATGCTGTATATTCTTTTGGCGAGCACAGCTCATTAAGTGTACTGAAGGGAAGGATCTCAAGATCTAGGAGAGAGAAGAAATGTATAGAGTCATTAAAGTGTGTGGATTGTAGCAAGCCACCGCACAGAATTACGGATTGCTCTTTCATGGAGCTATTTAAATTATCAACACCTCTGTTTCTTCCCTTCTCGTTAGAATCACTGCTTTCCATAATTGCAGATAAGGATAAGACAGTTGTGCTTGCAGTTGCTGGAAATAGCTACCGGGACATGCTCATGAGCTGGGTTTGCCGCTTACGCCAGCTACTGATCACAAATTTTGTGGTCTGTGCTCTTGATCAAGAAACCTATCAGTTCTCCATATTGCAGGTACATCAGCTTCACTGTTATCTGCTACTTTTGGTTCCATTTACTTCTTTATTGTTTCTGTTTAGTTGATTTTTAAATCTTTATGTCACATTTTCTGTAAAATTAATCTAGGGTACCTGTGAGGTGGTCCATAAGGTTAGGAAAAGCCAAGGAAGACCTAATTTGATGATTTTGACTATCCACTCTGATGATCTTTCTCCCACGAGTACCCTCCATATTATAACCATCCAACCAATGCTCCAAAATTCTGAAATTTAGATATGTCCTACAACTTGAATTGAATCCTGGAAGAACTAAGATAGGAATCAATGTCATAAGATGTTATCTAGGACAAATGCATGAGCCCTCAATTTTATATATCCATATTTCTGGGTATCTTATATTTTTTTGGCAATTTTACCTCTTTGATTAGAGCCACATGGAAGGATGATAAGGCCAATATGTAACAGCCATCATTTAGGGATCTTTATTTTATGGCCAACTGTTTATGACTCTTCCAATTGTAATTACAGCCATCAAATTTTTTGGAAGATTTTAAATAATAGATATGTTGGAAAAAGGGGTTCATATTACCTTGTCTAATGTTTTTTTTTTTTTTTGGCTTACATTTACTATGAATGGAGGATTCTCTGGCCAACAAGGGATGCCCATGGTTGGGGCATTCTGCCTAACTGTGAGCAATGTTTCTTCTGCTGAGAGCTTGCGGTTCCCTCTCTCTTCTTTCTCTTTAACTTTGCTAACGCTAATTTCCTGTGATTGATATTGTTTCAATAGGTTTTAACGTCTGCAAGATGTTAGCAGATTCTATTTTCTATTTTTTTTTAAAAGTAGTTTCTTAATTCCTGTGACTGACTTGTGGAATCCTGTCGTAGTTTCATTTCAATTTGAAGTTTGAATCCTTATATTTTTCCTGTAAGATTTAACTTTAGGAACACTGGTCATCCATAAAATGTCTGGTGTTTTTCTACGAAGGGCATCATGAACAGTCCATAAACTGGGTTTAAATCTTGATGATTGCTTGTTTACACCCATTCCATTGGTAGATTGTCCATGTGGTCTATTTCATAGTTCTCATTTGATTTCTTCATTTTCTTCTTTTTTCAGAAATTGTATTTTCATGTTTTTAAAATAGTTTATTTGCACTAAAATAGTGTATGTGTTTTTTAGGGGTTGCCTGTTTTCAATGATCCTCTGGCTCCAATTAACATCAGCTTCAATGATTGCCACTTTGGCACAAAATGCTTTCAGAGGGTGTCTAAGGCGAAATCTAGATTGGTTTTGCAAATACTTAAGTTGGGTTACAGTGTGCTGTTGAGCGATGTTGATGTCTATTGGTTTAAAAATCCATTGCCATTTGTTCGCTCTTTCGGTCCTGCTGTTTTAGTGGCACAGTCTGATGAATTCAATGAAACAGGTGTTAATTCTAACGAGAACATCCTTGCCAATAACTAATTTCTCTCTTTCTATGAATAGTAGTATAGATGATGTATGTGCAATAGGTAAAGTATTAGAAGAAAAGTTATGGATTGATGGATAACATGATACTATATAGTTGAATATTTTTCAGCCATGCTGCTCTGTGGTTGCAGCTGGTCCAACTGTTCCAGTGGCAGACCATCTTTTTTCCCTATCATGTTCAAGAATTGACAATTTTAATTCGCCCATTTCCACAGTTTATATTTATTAGAGTGAAAGTTCATGTTTAAACTTAGTAGTTCTCACTTAGTTTGCCACACTCTCGCTAATATGGGGCTCTATCTGTGCCTGTTGGTATCCATGTTTGCAGGACCTATAAACCTTCCTCGTCGCTTGAACTCTGGATTCTACTTTGCTCATTCTGACAGCATGACCATTGCTGCAATGGAGAAGGTGGTGAAGCATGCATCAACTTCAGTCTTATCTGAGCAACCGAGTTTCTATGATGTATTATGCGGGGAAGGCGGGTCCAATCGTATAGGTGATGACAGATGCCTTGAACCTGAAACTAATTTGACCGTTCATTTCCTAGACAGAAATTTCTTTCCCAATGGGGCTTACCATGGTCTTTGGCGGAAGAAAAATGTGAAGGCATCCTGCATGAAGAAAGGGTGTGTTACTCTACATAACAATTGGATCAGTGGGAGAATTAAGAAACTTGAACGGCAGGTACAGTCAGGTCTATGGGAGTATGATAGCAGCACAAGGATGTGCCTTCATGGCTGGGATAGGAGCCAGACAAAGAGTCGACGTAGGAAAAAGCCGAAAGGATCCCTCTGAACCTTGGCAGTGCTCTCTATTTCATGGCTAATATTGAGTTTTACTTGGCAGGGAAAAGTACGAAATAAGTCCAGGCAACCCTTGCTTGGGAAAAATTATGAAGATAGAGGCAGCTAGCAATGAAGAAGAAAATGGTAAATAGCTTGAATAATGCCCAACCTATCAACAATTTGAAATACTTCAAAAACATTGAATCCTCCTGCACCAGTGATGATAATAGGATGAATACACATAGATCAAGCATCTTTTGATTGCAAGTGATGCTGTAGTCGTAGACACTGTTCATTTCATAAGCCTGTCCCAGTACAACCAGAGAGAATTGAGAAGGGAGAAAGAATTCAATATGAATGAACTCTGAGCTTTCAATAGAATGATTCGAGTGCAAGAATTAAAATGCAACAGTTGCAGTTGTATTGCAAGGGTACCTCAGATTTGGGTTGGCATGGAGAGGTTTTTAAAGTCTCCTGAGTTCCTTCTTCTGCCAGTTCTGAAAGTTTATGTAGTCTTGTACAGAAACCCTTAATGTAAATGCCCGGTTAAGTTGTGCAGGCTATGGACCTTTAACCTGCTCAGCTAATTTATATTTTCCAACCCAAAAAAAAAAAACTGTATTTTCATTTTGAAGTAGGGAATTCCTTGCTATTTGTACAAGTATTGAGAGCTTAGTTTTTATACATTTGAAAATAAATGTTAAGCGAATAGCTATGTTCCCAAAAATAAGTTTTACAAGAATCTGACAAATGGTTTTGAAATTTCGTGTTCATAATGTACCTGGACACAGAGATCACAGATGGTATTTATCCTATATCCTTTGTGGCACAATACTTTGAAGAATAATTATTTCAACATTTCAGATTAGGTAACTGGAATTTAATGAATCCCATTTCGACTAACACAACTCCCAGAACCTACTGAGCTCATAGATCTCCCAATAAGTAGGTGTCCCATACTTCTACATCCAATTATAGAGAAATCTGCCACCGGGAGTGGCTGCACCAATTGGGTTATCTGTCACTGATTATGGAAAATGCAGTTTCTTAATGGTCTATATGATCTTTTAGGTGGTCGTTTAAACTGAAGCAGCGTACCATCTAGGTTGCAGTTGCTTACGAGAAAGAAAACCACCATCACACTTGGTAAATGAAAATGAAAGTTTGTTAAGAGAGAATGAAATAATAAATGGATTTCCTTCATTGGAAACTGTTTACTGAACATGTAATATTTTGAAGAAAGAAGAATCTGACAAAGAACCTTGCCTTCTTTAACCTCGAGATGTATACCATATGACTTGGATCCTTTTGTACAGAGAGGAGTACATTTATGGAACATACAAAGTTCGAATGAAAGGAAAGAGGAGTTTTAATTCACAGAGGAATGGAAAGCCTCATCTTTTGGAGTTTAAGAACTAGTGGCTACAGGTAATTCACTCATTTCTAGTCCCTCCCTACTCTTCCAGTGAGAAAAACAAACATTTTCCAGTGAGAGTTCTGCAATTAATATAATACATCAAGATGTCTTTCTTTTTCCTTTCAGAGGTACACCTCAAAGTATATATGATAAGATCCTGGTCAGGATCCATGTATATAAAACGGCAAAAAATGCACCAACTGGAATTGTGATGGCCCAAGAAGCCACAATCTCCCTCACAGTCTCTGCTCGCACACTGTTAAGACCCCTTGCAAAACCCACACCCATGACAGCTCCCACAAGAGTGTGGGTTGCAGAGATGGGCAGTCCCATCCTTGAGGCAAAGAGAACCACTGAAGCTGCTGCAAATTCAGCCGCAAATCCCCTTGTTGGTGTCAACTCTGTTATTTTCTTCCCAATCGTTGCTATCACCCTGTACCCCCACATCATCAGTCCTGCAACAATCCCAAACCCTCCCCATGCAAGAACATCAATTGGAATAATAATCTCAGTTCCACCGGCACTGCCCTGGAGAATAGATAATGCAGCAGCTAATGGACCTATTGCATTTGATACATCATTCCCCCCGTGGGCAAACGACATGAAGCAGGCTGACAGAACTTGCATGTAGCCAAAGACACCATAGACAATTTCCAGCTGAGTCCCCTTGGGGCCTGCAACATCAGAGAGGAATCCAAAATTCTTATTCTGGGAGGGTTCCTCTTTTGGCTCTGCTTGTGATGATTCAGACTTAAGGAGGAGGTGGCCAAGCTGTTTGTGGATAACCCTACTGACCAGGAGTGCACCTGCTGTTCCGCAGGCTAAGGCTTGCACCAGAGCCACAGGGAGGTTCTTGCTGAGGGGGAAAGCCACAAAGGAGATTCCAGTTACACCCACAAAGACAGCGATAGGTGCAGCTGCAGCAGCAGCCTGCCCTGGGTTTGGAGCACTGTAGACAAACTAGAAAAGGAAAGAATAGTAAGGGTTAGCATGCTAAATTCCATGTTTCATCAATTTCCCAAAAGTGGATAGGATCTGCTGTGGAATATAGAGCATTTGAGCTCTTGTGGTTTGAAGTCCTACACAGATAGACAGCATACCCTACGGATGCATTTGTAGACGAGGTATGACATTGCTGCTCCCATGATAGGGGAGATGACCCATGACGAAGCTACTCTAGCCAGTGAACTCCAGAATACAGCACCTACTCCCCCGTAGACTAGACCAAATCCAACCATTGCTCCTATTATACAATGTGTGGTGGAGACAGGACAACCAAAGTAGGATGCAACCTGGTCAAGCAAATCTGTCAATGGCATTGGACTGGAAACACAGAGAATCTAACAAAATATTTTTTGTTTAATAAATGCTGAAAACTCATAGTTATCGAAAATGTATGGAGCATTTATTAGTATCAACCATCCTTGAAATTTGCTCTTTTGTAGATGTGAAACAGGTCACTATTTAATATTTGATGTTCTTTGACATGTAAGATCTTGCAGCTGTATGAATTTCACTGTTAGTTGACTTAAAATTAACCAGAGACCATGTGTTCAATGAAATTGTGTTTTCAAAATTAGAAGTAACAATATCTAAGCTGGTGTCAGTAACCTGTGGCATTTCAGGGATTCTCGCTCATCCATGTCTCAGTTCCAAATAATGTTCTGCAAAGACTTCTAATGGAAATAACCTACAAGAGTTCCAGCTTTTTTATCTGATAGTTAATCTAACTAGCTTATGAATAATTTGGTTCCATTCTCTATTTCTAGAAGAAAGATAAATGTAGAGGATCACAGAATGGACCTGTAACCAGGTCCCAGCAGAAGCCAGAGAAGCAAGCAAACCCGCAAAGTGCAACGTATCCTTCCCCTGAAAGACATTCGCGACAAGGATTCCATACTGCATTGTGCCAGACACATGGGTCCCCAACAACAGTGCCCCAGAGAACTCCAAAACTGCTGCAGTCAGCATTGCCTGTCGAAGTGTTAGAGCACCCGAACCCACAGAAGTGCCCATGGCATTGGCAACATCATTAGCTCCAATGTTCCAGGCCATGTAAAACCCAAACAACAGTGTTGTATAAGAAAGCAATTTAATCTTCAATGCTAACCCGCGCCCCAAAGATGTCATGAGAAGTGGAAGACTCAGAGCAGCAAAGGCTATACAGATAGAAATTGCAGAAGCTGTGCTGGAGGAGATGTTGAAGGCCTTAGCCATACCAGGCAAGTGATCAGGTTTTGCATCATCATGGCTTTGTTTACCCAGAAATGCTTCTTCGTCACCCTCAGCTTCAGCAAAGGAAGATAAAATTGCAGAACGGAGGAAGAATTTGGAATTTTTAAGCCCTAATATGGGGAGTGAGGATTTGGGTAGTTGAGGTTTGAGGTTCATAGACTGTCTGGTGGAGAAGTAAGTTTGGTGAGAGATGAGGAATGGCGATCGGTGCCTTCGTGCTTGGAGCAAGTGAGAGTTGCGAAGTAGGACAGTGTCTCCTGTTATTAACCCATACTGTCTGGTGGAAGAGAGGTAAGCAGAGGGAGACATGTCTTAACTGTTAATAGGTGTTAAGAGAGACACAGAGTGATATGAGGAAGGTGGAAGTTAATATAAGAAGGGGAAGAAGAGAGGCAGAAATGGACATCTGTGAAAGAGAGAGATGAGCTTGTGGATTTGGATGACTTTTGGATTTTGGTCCAACTGATTCTGAAGGAGTGGTGGCTGAGTTTCTTCAGGAGCCTTTCCAGTTTCTACCCACTAATCCAGTCCACCTCCAAGACAAAAAAAAAAAAAAAAAAAAAAAAAAAAAAAACAGAAAATAGATATAACACACAGGAAGTATATCCAAACTGGTCTCATTAATGACCACGGCCTCTAATATCTTTATGGTTTTCTTCTTATTTTCTTGAGAAATATATGGTTGTGAACTTGTGATGGTGATCAAAATATTCTAAATGAAAAAGGAAAAAGAGAAAAAAGGAAAATTCTTTGCTTCGATGCCTTACAAGCTAAACTCATCCATCCGAATGGTTTTGGCAGGTCTGGAATGGCAGGGGCCACACAGCAGCCCCGAGTCCCCATCTTCCAAGTTATCCTCGGATTACCATTGAAGTCCATCTTCAACCTCTTCAAACCTGTGAATTGAATTGAAAACCCAACTGAGTGCAGAGAAAGTAATGGTTACAGAAGACAGAGTAGGGAAGACACTACATAACCATATTAAATCAATAATGAATGCCAATGATAAGAGGGTTCTTACATTGAGGGAGTCCACTACATTCAATCACCCAAGGATTTTTTATTCGGTTTTTTTTTTTTTTTTCCTCATCTATAATGAAGTGATTTCTTTTAGGCTCATAATAGACTGAATAGCTCGGAGATGACAAGGGCGGCAAGGACGACGATGAAGCCAAAGAGATAGTAGAAGAAGCGGCAACAACCACCACCATAGCGTCGAGGTTTGTGGAGATTGTAATTTTTGTAGCGAGCAAATCCTTAGATTTGAATGTGATTTTAGGCTACCGTCCCAGATATATACACTCTGCTATCAAAGGAGATTTTAGGCCACCGTCCTTAAACCCGTCTTCACAAGTCGTAGCATCGGCGCCATAGAGTAAAGCTTCTTACAATCCTGGTAGCAAACCTTAACATATGGACTGGATTTTTTTTTTCATTCAAGAGCTCCTTTATGCGTGAACCAATCTTTGTTGCAGTGTCTCTGATTAATTCGATCAATTGAGATAGGTCTACACTATGATTCTTATGTAGACTTCCCAGGGCTAGGAATCATCTCAATCGAATTAATCAAAGACAATGCAACAAAGATTGATTTACTCATTAAGGAGCGTTAGAATGGTTGAGCGAATCCTTCTCAACTGTTGGATTATAATTGTACACTTCGAGTGTAGAGCAAAAATTGGAAGATCAAGAATCGAAGACCAGCCAAATCCGCTCTGTCATTGCCTCGATTGAATTTGGCTCCGTTCACCTTTCCTTTTTTTTTCGTTTTTTTTTTAATCTGCCGCTCCACCGGGTTGTCAATAGTGGCTAAACTGACACATTTCTCTTCCAGGATTTTTTTTAGACAAATAAATAAATTTATACCCAAGGATAAAACGAAAATATAAGGGAAGAAAAAGTGGGGAGGAGAGGCTTAAACCAACAAGGAAAAGCCAACTCCAATGGAAATAAAGCAAAAAACGCAACAACTACAGCAACAAGCAATAGCAACAAACTAAAAATGCAACTACAAAAAAAAAGCCAGGAGGCACTGGAAGAAACACTAGAAAGAAAAAGGATAAAGGGGGGAGGGGGGGAGGTTGGGCATTAAGGGATTGGAAAAGGGCCGAGAATTAGGTCCCAAGAGGAGTGAATATGGGAGTTTCTACTGGAGGGAGGGATCGGGCGAGAACAAAGGAGTAAAGGGATTGCATTTTGAGCTGACATCAAAGAATATGGCTGACCAAATCCTATCCGGGGATCGGGATTTGAAATACCATCTTCGAGAGTTATACTCCATCCAAAGATGGTTAATAGTGGCAGAGAAAGCAAGTTTTCCAATGGTATCACAAATGGAGGAGCCCGCAAAGGTCATGTCAACATTCCTTATCAAAATGGAGAATCGACCTTGAAGATGGCTAGCAGCGGGCAAGAACAGTTTTTCATACCAAAAAGGAAAGGAGGCAAGAGAAGAAAATGTGAGGAATATCCCCATGGCCAAGGGGGGCAGATGCAACAGGAGGAATTGACAGGGATGTGACGAAAGAGGAGGAAAGACTGGTTAGGGAGGCAGTTAGAAAAGCATCGCCAAGTGGTATAGTTGTGGCGGGGGATGTGACCTTTGAACCAGATGAGGTTACGCCAAGGAAAGACAGTGCCAGAGGATCTCACAAAGAACCAAGTACAGGCTGAAGAAAATAACCCATTGGAAGAGGAAAGCTAAGTACAGATATCATCTCTCCCATGGTGACCAGGGGGGATGGGAGGAAGAGAGGCCCAGAGGTCCGCAAGAAGGGGGGTGAAACAGAGGGGGGTTCTAGCCCAAGGGATAGAGAATGGAAGAGACAAGGGAGGATTTGGGAAGACCAGAAGAATAGATGGTTTTGGGCGAGATAAGAAATGAGAGGATGCCAGAAGGGTGCCAAGGGTCCAACCAAAGGGAGATCGATTGCCCATTACCGATAACGAAGGTAATGGCAGAGAGGACGAGAGTCCTAAGACTAAGGATTTTACGCCAAATCCAAGAAGCATCTGAAGGACCAGGACAAGTCCAAAAGGAGTTATGGGAGAGAGAAGATGCATAGACCCAGTCAACCCAAATACTATGCTGTTTGGAGGCAAGTTTACAGATAAGCTTCAAGATGTTCACAGAGTTGACATCCTTAATTCATTTAATACCAAGGCCACCTTCAGCCTTGGCAGACAGACCTTGCCCCAAGACATAGGGTGAAGGAACCTAGAGGTATCAGAACCCTTCCAGAGGAAGGAACAGATGAGACCCTCAATAGATTTGATGGTAGAAGAAAGAAGGGCAAAGATCCTAGTCCAGTAGAGGGAGAGAGATTAGATAACAGATCGGTTTAGAATAAGCCGACCAACATAGGAGAGAAGCTTGCATTTCCAAAGTTGGAGCCTCTTCCGAAGGAGATCAAGCATCGGGGAGCAATGATGAGCAGAGAGTCTGGAAGTGATGAGAGGGAGGCCTAGGTATTTAACTAGCAAGTAGCCCAAGGAGAAGCCCATGATACCAAGGAGGAGGGATTGAGCCTCAGGAGAGACACCAGAGAGGAAAAGGTTAGACTTGAGAAGATTGATGCGGAGGCTAGAGAGAGACTCAAAGGAACTAAGGGAGGCCATAATGGTAGAGATAGAGAGAAGGTCAGGCTTAGAGAAGATCATGATATTATCAGAAAATGTAAGATGGGAGAGACATAGGGGTTTACATTTAGGAATAGGGGGAGATGAGGTGGAGATCAGTGGCTGATTGGATGGAGCAATAAAGGATCTCAAGAGAGAGAGAGAGAGAAGAGAAAGGGGGAGAGGGGACAACCCTGATGAATACCACGACCAGAGGAGAAGTAGTCGGCAGGACTACCATTGATAAGAACCCAAAATTAGGGGGAGGAGATATTGCAATGGATCCAATGGACGAATGAAGGAGGGAAAGACATTTGAAGAAGGACTTTAGAGATAAAATCCCAACTAATAGTATTAAAAGCCTTATGAATGTCAATTTTGAGGAGAGCAGAAGGGGAGTGATTTTTTCTGTCAAAACCCCTAATAATCTCATGACAGAGGATGATATTATCAGCAATGCTTCTCCAAGCAATGAAAGCAGATTGGTTAGGACTCACAAGGGAGTCAATGACTTTACCAATCCTAGTGGCCAGGATTTTGGTAATAAACTTGTAGAGAAGATTGCAAAGGGAACTTGGTCTGAAATCATTCACAGTTTCAGCACCTTCCTTTTTAGGGATGAGGCAAATGAAGATGTGATTGATCCTCTTGATATGGGAAGGATTGAAGAAGAAGCTTCTGACAACCAAAATGAGATCATTGTGGATGATGTTCCAGCAGGAAGAAAAGAAACCCATGCTAAAGCCATTAGGGCCAAGGGCTCTATTGGCCTTATGGGAGAGGACAACAAAAAGAATTTCATCATCATAAGGAATGGAGGTAAGGGACGGAAAGAGCTCATCAAGAACAAATTTGTTGAGGAGGTGGGAGGGAATAGGAGGGGGGAGGTGGGCAAAATGGGAGAAGATACCAATGAAGTGGGAGATAGCTTCGGTTTTGATTTCCTTAGGAGAAAGGAGCACAACACCAGAAGGAGAGATGAGTTTAGGAATGGAGTTCACATTGGACCTTGCTTTGAGAGAACGATGGAAGTATACAGAGTTAGAGTCCCCTAGGTCAAGCCACTTGATGCGGGCTTTTTTTACCGAGGAAACTCTCCTCTTGGTCAAGAAGTAATGCAAGATCAGCACAAGTGGTTTTCTCCTTCAAGGCCAGGGTGGGGTTGTGCATGTCAAACTGGATTTTGGATTGGATAGAGAGGAGCTTATCATGGCAAGAGGAGACACGGTAGGAGATATTGAACAAGGTGGAAGAGTTCCAGAGCTTAAGGGCAAATTTGACAGATTTAAGCTTATTGGCGAAGCCAAGAAGAGGAGAGGAAGAGGGAGGAGTGGGAATGGACCAAGCATTTTGAACAATGGGAAGAAAGTCAGGGTGCGAGGTCCAAAAGTCAAAGAATTTTAAAGGTTTAGGGCCGAAGGAACATAAGGGAAGGACATGAATGTCCATGGGGTTATGGTCAGAGATACCTGGGAGATCAAAGCAGGCATAGGAAGAAGGAAAGGAGTCCAACCAAGCTTCATTGACAACATGATCGAGCTTACAAGCAACACGAAGATTACCAACTCTTTGGTTATGCCATGTGAGCTTAGTGCCAAACCATCGGAGGTCATTAAGGCCAAGCTCATTAATGCAATCATTGAATGCATCCACAACAAGGGGGTCAATAGGGTTACCCCTGTGCTTCTCATGATTGAATTGGATGACATTAAAATCACCCCCGACCCCCCAAGGTCTAGAGCCTGTAGAGGGGGCAAAGGAGAGGAGGTTTGACCAAAGGGGGAGATGGAGAGAGGCCAGGTTATGGGCATAGATGACCAAGTAGAAGCAAATGAAGAAACCAGATGAGTGAGAAATGGAGAGATGGACAACTTGATCAGAGGAGGAGAGAGTAGAGATGGATAGAAGAGCGGGATTCCAAAGAATCCAATTTATACCATTAGGGCTATGAAGGTAGCTAGAAGCAAAGGACCAAGATGGAGCAAGGGAAGAGACAATATGAGAAGCATTGGCATTAAGGACACGGGTCTCAAGGAGGTAATAGAAATTAGACTTGGAGGAGCGGATCCGGGAATGAAGATCAGCTTGCTTGGCCAAGGAATTGAGACCTCAAACATTCCAAATAGTCCAAGGAATCATGAGGAACTGGAGAGAGAGGGTATCAAAAGCTCAGAAGAGTGAGGGACCATAAGAGGTTTGCTTAGGAGAAGGCCTAAGGGTAGACTTAGCAGTAGATTTGGGTTCGAGGTTGGGAATGACTTTAGGGCACAAAGAGACTTTGGAAGCAGAGGAAGAGGACTTCTTCTTAGAGCCCCAGGAGATGGCCAGAGGAGAGAGGGGTGAGGGGGTGGGTGAAGTAGAGGGAGTTTGGGTGGTGCAGATGGGGAGATGGTAAGGATAATGGAAGTAGTTTGGGTGGTGCAAATGGGAGAGGCAGGGAGGATAACTCTAGAACTATCCAAAGCCCGAGAGGGGCGCGATGCATAAATTTGTTGATGAGGAGAATGTAGGATCTATATTGCAAGAGACCTATGGGGGCCATCATGGAGAACCAATTCAATTGATAGGGAGGTTGTCTCAGTTGATGGGAGGACAACAGGGGCTTCCAAGGCTGAAACTGGAGAGGAGGTGGCAGGGTTGGCAGTCTCGACTTCATCACTTGTATCAGAATTGGTAAGTGAATCAGAGATGGTAACCATATCAGAGACAAGGAGTTGGTGAAGACCGACAGGGGCAATTATCTCCGAAGAGGAAATAGGGGAACCATTGATCAAGGCAGAGCTAGTCTGCAGATGTCTAACAACGGCGGCTTCAATCGCCTAAAAGAAACTAGTAGCAGTGAGAGGATCTCTGGAGGCCAGGGCAGGGCGAGAGTCTGTAAAGGAAGGGTCATCGGAGGCAGCAAATTGTGGCAAGGAGCTCATGGGAGTGACAAAGCAAGGGTACTCAGGTGTCAAAGAATCGAGAGTAGGGGGTCGTCAGAGACCACAACTGGCGGCAAGTTGCTCACAGGAGCAAGGCAGACCGAAGGCGACGGCATCAGAGAGAAGGATACCAACAGTTGGGAGGAAGAGGTGACAGGGGGTATCGAGTAAGCATGAAGGAGGAAGTGGGTTGAATGGGTTAGGACAGTAGGAGGGATGGAAGGCGGGTCAGGTCAAAGTGTTGGAGCCAGGGGTGGAGGGTTTAGCTGGGTTATAGAGATTACCCTAGAATAATGGGTGGTCCGAGGGAAATTCAGAGAAAGTGTTCAAAAGTTGGACCGGGACATAGTGGCTCAAAGGGTAGAAAGGTGGTTCAACAGTTTGGTTCGGTTCAGATGGCTCAGTATTAGACCAAGGTTATAAAACTCAATTAGGTTGGGAGAAGGGAGAAGGAGGATGGAAGGAGAAAGAGGAGGAAGGCGATGGTGCATCCAACGAGAGAGTGCCAGCAGGGAGGGGAAGCAAAGGAGGAAGGGGAGAACTAGAGGGGACCAAGTGTAGGGGGAGGACATCAGATGATGATAGGCAAGAAGAACTAGGGATGGAAGCAGCAGGGTTGGTATGGGGTGAGACAGAGTACTGGAGAAGAGAATAGAAGGGTTTTCAAAAGTTCCATCATCAGCATCAGAAGGCATCAAGATCGAGAATAGGTTATGACCGGCGGTTAAAGGAGAGTCCAGCAGATCAATGGATCGAGATCCATCCCTACATCCAGCAATATCGGCGACAACCAGTTCATCGACGATAGATTAGGGCCTTCTTTAGCAATAATATCATTGTTCTCAGTACTAGTTCCAACAGTGACAACCAGACTAGCCGACGGCAGATTGGAGGCTTCTACAATATTTCTCTTCTTTTTTTTCCTCCTATACTTTTGTATAGTGAATTAGGGCTCGTTGGGGACTGTTGCTGAGGGTGCCCAAAGTATTTGCATAGGTTGCATATAGGAGGTAACCAATCATATATTGAATTCTTGGTCAAAGGAGAAGCCCTCACTATCCATCACAGTGATCATAAAAGGGAGGATTTATGTGTAAAGCTCTCTTGTTTTAAGGTTTTCCTATTGTAAGAAATTTCTATATAAGATCTCTTGTATTCTGCTCCGACAGTCTCAGGCTAGAGTTGGTATCAGAGCGGCAACGATGATCACTGTGGCTCTTTAGCTTCACCCTTGGTTAGATAGCTAAAAGGATCACCTGATTCTCATATCAGGGCTATTGATCAAAGTGGATTATCGCCAATCTTTAGCATATTGTCTAATCTATCTCCTGCGGGGATAGCTTCTGTTAGCCTCTGATCTGTGGACGGCAACAAAGTAAGTAAATATGTTTTCTACTGTACTTTCTATTATTCTAATAGCAAAGTGTATTTGTTTAGTAGTTCTATGTGTAAGTCTCTTTAAAACTTTCTGTTAATTTTGTTTTGATATTTTTCCTTACTCTCATAAAAAAAAAAAAAAGAGTATAGAAGGGTACATTTTTTGGTTACATCTACTAATTCAAAACCCATACATCTCTTTCGTATCTACCTTTTGCCTCTAATTTTGGCCAGTTACCGTTTGAAAACGAGCTTGGTTGTTGGCAGATTAGTAAGAAAGAGATGGTCTTAGGTACCAGAATTACAGATTTAATCAGAAGTTATGAATGCTTCTACTTTCCCTTGTGCTTCAAGCATACAAGAAAAATATAATCATAGTTTTCATTCTGACCCTACCTTAGTATCTATTAGTAGTACTTTAAATAGTTGAATGGACTTTTCTTAATTTTCTTTTAATAGAATATATGAAAAAATAGACAGGTTCGGACCTAGAGCATAAATGGATCCACCATTTACTGCTTGTTCTAAATTTGTCATTATATCAATGATTAACAATCCAAGAGTCCAACCAAACAATCAAGCCTATGATTATTCTTACTATAAGGAAGTCTTAGATCATGGAAAATATAGATATAATGAGTCTTCATACCAAACTGAACAAAAAAATACTTTTAAATATGATACAAGTTTATACTGAACACGAATAAGTTTTTAGAGAACATGCATATATGTTGTTTAGTGATGATGAATCTGAGACTAACATCCAAGCCATCACATATCATCAATTAGACAAGTCCGAAACAATGGATGAGTCTTCAGATGATAATGAAGAGCTAGTTACAAACCAACCTAAGTCTACTCTAAATTGAAATGGAAAAATTCTTTCGATGATCATCTTAAAAAAGATCCTGAGTTCGCCCCTCAATATGGAATCCGAACTCATTTTGAAGACAATAACATCTTCACTACCAAAGGAGAAGATGATCTAACTCCCACATCTTTCTACCAAAGAAAATATGATTTAAACAAGTCCAATATTACGTTAGGAATAACCTATTTTGACCTGACCCATATACCCTTTAAAGACTATAAATCAACAATTGATGATTGGGCGCAAACTTCTGGTATAATGATAACCAATCATAAGAATTTATGATTTAAAGAAAAATTCATTGAATATATTGCAGGAAGCTTACAAGGAGATGCTCTGTAATTTATTTGAAAATACCAAAACACAGACGCATGCAAAGCTAAGAAGACTAACCTTCTAGCTAACTTTGCTAGTTGGGAAGACATCCTTCAAGAATTTACTAAAATTATAAAAACATAATTTTGTGGTACCAGATCCACTGATACCTACATAGATGATATAAGTTTTAATTTAACAAAATTAAAGCTTCATGACATTAATGCTTTTGAAGAATTTGCAAAAGCATACATGCATTATTATCATATGTCAAATGGCACCCATTATAACCATTGGTTACAACAATTCTTCTCAAAACTATCATCACCTTAGGATGAATTATGCGTAAAAAATTATTCTGAATATCTTACCAGTTCAGGGAGTTCAGATACTTTAGGTAACCGAATCAATTTCGTTTTTCACATTATTATTGACAATTGCCTCAAAGCTAAAGCAACTAAGGCAATTAAACATAAAGTTAACCCAGCTTTATGTCGAAGATATTATTCAGCCAATTATGAGTTTGGTAAACTACATTCTCATTATAAACCTTCAAGAAGGTATAAGATAATTAAAAATTTTAAATGGCGAGAATGAAAGCCTTCGAAAAATAGGTTTCAACCAAAAAATAAAATTTCAAAAAGGTGTTTTGTACGTAAATAACATACAGAACCCAAATTCATGGGACAACGTAAATCTAAAAAAGATTGTCGTTGCTTTCTTTGCAATGAATTGGGCCATTTTGCAAATGAATGTCCCAACTAGAAAAATCATAAAAAAAAAATTGATAAAATTTATGGAACAAAATAAATCTGATCATTTTTTAAATAGAGATTTATGATTATGAAGGCATTTTTTATGAATTAGAAACTGCTTCGACTTTTGCTTGTTTCAACTCAGATGTCGAATTTGTTTTTATGATGCACCCTACCACTGCTTCTTCTCAACCCTCTGAAAGCGTAAAATTGCAACGAGTTTCACAAAGGGAACAAAACTCTGTTGCTTTCTCTGACCTTATTAGAAAAGATGTTACCCTCAATGATTATTGTTTACTATCTTGCTTTATCAAACATAAAAAACTTTATCATTCAGAGGTTTACAAATCCTCAAAATTAAATATCTGGACCACCAGATTTTTTTATCAAGCCGGTAGAAACACCACTACTTGGGGAACTAATGAAAATACATTAGAATTTTTAATTTTTAACATTAATCAAATTAAAAGATTGCAGAAGAAACACCCTCAACTGCGATATATTCATATAGGTTTAATACAAATTGAAATTACATATTTATTTAGGCAGGGAATGGACGTACCAATTATTGCTACCCTTTCTAATAAAAGATTTATAAAAAATCTTGTAAAAACCCTTATAGGAGGAATAGACTCTAATATGGTATATGGCCATATTTGGTTCAAAATCAAACCAAACTATTTTGTCTCTATCACAGATCCTGCAGTTTATGATTCAATAGTTATGAATATCAAAACCCAAAATTTAGAAATGAGATCCGATAGTCATAATCTTACAGCCTCATGGAAATGTCTTCATGAACTTACTAACATGACTTATACAAAGCTATAACCAGCTGATAAAAGAATAGTTGAGATCTTTAAACCTCATGCTTATGAAACTGAATTAGAACCTAGGCTCTTAAATTGGCATGACTTAAAGATCCAAAAAAATTGGCTTTTGACATACATCCTGCTAAAACCTCAAGCACCGCCAATAATTCCCCAAACCTTTGATATCTTAGCTTATGGAGATACTCTATATCTCAAAATAAGACTTTCCTTTTCTACCCCCGGTGAAGGATCTTCTTCGTCATCTCCTGTTCAAGGAAGGAATTTAATTTCTGTATATCCTCTTTGTAATCCTCAACTTTTTAGAAGCTATGATCCCACACAGTATTCTAAACAATTAGATACCCAATCTGAAGCCGAATCAAATATGATTTCTTATCATAAATATGAGTTGGAAGATAACAGAGGAGAAAAAGAAGAACTCATACTATCATTAAATAAAGGAAATAAACATATTTATGTAAAATGTATCTTTAAATTCCCAAAATTTGAGGAATATAGCCTTGACATCCTCATTGACACAAGAGCAACACATGTTGTTTGTCAATGGAATGCAATCCCCGGACACTATTGGGAAAAGATGGAAAAACCAATCTATGTCCATCGTGTCACAGGACCTTTGATTACTTTAGAGTACAAAGCTCATAAAGTTCTAATTTATTTAAATAATATACAATTTATTATTTCCAATATTCTTTATTTTCCCTTTATGCATGGTGAATAAAGGAGTTTTCTAATAAATCGTATGATAAGAAACACTTACAAAAATTTCTCGGAATTCTCAATTATGGTCAAAATTTTATTAAGGACCTTTCTAAAAAATGACCATTACTGAAAAAATTATATAAAGATAGTGAATGGACATGGAATGATTCTGACACACAGGTTGTCCAACAAACAAAGAGGAAGCTAAAAAATCTTCCTCTAATATATTTTCCTACTCCAGGTGATTTCCTCATCTTAGAAACTGATGCTTCTAATGAATATTAGGGAATAGTATTAAAAGCCAGACCCCTGAAAAATCCAATAGAAGAACGAGTTTGTGGATGCAATTCAAGAAAATTCACGTATACACAAATACGTTATATTATATTTAAAAAATAGCTTTTAGCTCTTTTTTTTTTATTACAAAAATTCAAAATTTTTCTTATACCAGAAAAATGGTTTTTAATACAAATCGATAACTAGGCAGTTCGCACTTTTTTGAAATCCAAAAAATACGAAGAAAATGGCAGAAGAATTAATTAGTAAGATGAAATTAGTCAATATAGATTTGAAGTATAATATATTAACAGTTCAAGAAATTTTCTTACAGATTATCTCAGCAAACAATGGATAAACAACAAAGCAATGATGGATGGATAACCATCAAAGGAAAAGGCAAGGCAAAACGGTCCTCAAGCAGACCTACTGCAAAATAATCTTTTAGCAAACCAACGGCACAAAAGCCTTTTGGAATGAAATCTTCAATGTCATATACACGACCTGCTAATAAGATTGATTTATTACAAGCTTTACTTACCCTAAGTGAACCATTTCAATATTCTCCTACACCAGTAATATCTCAATGGACTCCACTATCTCATATTCAATGGACACAAACTCCATTATCTCAAACCCCTTATTCTCAAATTCAGTGGGCACGAAACCCATATGAGACCCATATCACTTACCTACAAGTGACTCATATACAAAATGATATCCGACTTCAAAATCTCTTACAGAAAGAGCCTACAGAAGTCTCTGAATTTAAAATCATTGAATTTCATAGACATCAAGGACTTCCTAACGATGTCTATTACATGATTAATCAAGTATGGAAATCACATTGTGGCAATAAAAAAAAAAACTTTCAGACAATATTTGCATACTCTTTCCACAAACCTTGCTCAACATTTTGCAAACAAAAAATGTTTTAAATAATTGATCTTCAAAATCATTACCCAAATGAATTTTGATGATGACATTGAGTATAAGAAAATAAACAAATTTCTCAAGCTCTCTGAATTTCTTACTGATTTTCATGAAAAATCAAATTTTCATAAAATCAGACGAATTTGTCTTTATGAAAAAGCGAGGCATGTACTACCCAAGGAATGCTTCAAATTTATCAAAAGAAAAATGATCGAAGATAATATTTTTCATTTTTTTCAGATATTACAAAAATATATGAAAGACTTGTTTTTTCATAAGAATTATCTTCGAGTTCTTTTTTATCCTTCCACTAACACATGGGATATGCACACTATCAAATGGGGACTTTGTGGATGAATTATTTTTCAACTCAACAACACAGAATTTACCTGTCATCTACCTATAATGATGCGCACCATGATTTATCATACTTTCAAAAATTATACGTTTTGTCCCGGTTTGGTTTTTAATATTTATTCCTCTTTGGGCTGGCGGGAAAGAGAATATTTTTATCAACCCTACCAAATTTGGATTCAATAGAACATTTTTATCAACCCTACAAAATCTGGATTCTTACTACTGCCAACAAAGATTCACCCCCCAATATCGAAGAAGATATAAGTTTTGAAATAATCCAAAATAGTGATCATCAACAAGTCTGGAAAGGTGCCTTAATAACATTAAGGAGAAAAGCCTTTGAAGTAGCAAGAGACCGATTTACTACCAAAGTAACAGACGGTTGAAGATTATTCTACACAGACATTCATATTGACTACATGGTCAATCTTTAGCAAGAAACTGAAGCAAATCAATTTATTGACAATATTATGGACTTGGTACCATTGGACGCACCATTAGATTTATTCTTAGATGTCCAATCTCCCATTGCTTTACAATAAGCAATAGATGAAGATTTACTCGGTTATAGAGGATACTCTTTGGCAGAAAGTTTTGATTATATAATTGAGCACAACATTGATAATATGATGGAAGCATAAAATGGACCAACCATATAGAACCTTCATGACATCTCACATGATTCTCATGATGATGTCACCAAATTTTACTGGAACTATGCACTTAGTACCGGTACTGTAGCAAGTTACTGTTTATGGATTTAAGTTACACCGAAATCCACGGAATTTAGAGGTCTTTAAATCCAGAGTCTATAAAAGGAGACCCCCTCCTCAGTTGTGATCATCGGTTATTGTAATATTACTCGAAAGTTCTTTTGTAAAGCTCTCTTGTTGTAAGGTTTTCCTATTGTAAGAAATTTCTGTGCATGGACTTCAATACAAACTCTAGCATAAGACAACCAGTCCATAACATTAGTTCTCTTATCAGAGTACAACGGTTTACCAATGATGAAACTAATGAGATTGAGACCAGTGACATACCCGAAGTGGAGGGGAAGACTAGGGAAGATGACCCATAAGGGAATGGATTTAGGCTCAAATAGAGGAAGGAAATATACTTGTCCCATTGACAAAGGAAAATAGGTTTTTTACCAATATACCATGGACCTCCGTCAATGGCAGCAGAGCAGTCAGAGGAGGCAGCAAAGTTGAAAACAAAAGTTCCATTTTCCACCATAAAGATGGAAAGGGAACCCGAGGGCTTCCATTAGTTCAGGAGGGAGGTCATGGCAATGGAAAAGGGGGGTCTACTGCCGAGAAAGGAACCAACGACACAATTGCACCATTTGGAAATTTCATAAGCAAGGAGACGAGTAATGAATTCTAGTGGTCTTGTTTGAGTTGGCGGTTGTGGGTGTAATGAATATGTGTCCTATTATCTATTTTAGGTTAATAGAATGAAAATTTTTATATAAGACACATGGTTTCATTAAATTTCTTATTATAATGAAAAGAATTAAAAGAGGGGGAATTTTTTTTTTTTTTTTTTTTTTTTTGCTAATGACGGGTATCTAGGCCTTCAGCCTGACTAGTCCCGCGGGCCCCTACTGACCCCACAACTGCATGGACCGGGTCATACCGGTGTTGAATGAGAACTATTCAACTTTCACTTAAAGCAGTGAAGAGCACTAAGCATCCCCGTGTGAGTGGCCCAACGTGTGCCCAGTAGGAGTCGAACTCAGGACGTCCAAGTTTACGGCTCATACCAAGTTCGTTGCTCACCAACTGCGCTACCCCCTTGGGTTCAGAGGGGGAATTTACTATCACTCCCCTACACTTGGCTTATATTTACTAAAACTCCCCTACATTTTACTTTTTTTTCTAATACTCTCCTGCTTTTTTATTTTTACATCTCTTTTTCCCCTGCTCTTTTTAAATACCCAGATTACCCCTCATTTTCACTTGTAATTTATTGCACTTTTTTCAAATTGACTAGTTCAAAATATGGTTTGAACCAAACCACTTACTTTAGTAAAACAAAATAAACAAGGGGTCATATGTTCCAATCGGTTACCACATGTTTTTTTTTTTTAATCCCTAAAACCATGTGTTGCAACCCTAACGAGAATGTAACATTATGATTACTGATTCGAATTAGTATCGATTGAGACCGATACCAATCCAACCGATAAAAAAAAAAAAAGATTGTAAACTTGTTGATGATGGATGAGACGAAAAAAAAATTATAAATAAACAATATCTTGTGATTGGATGAGACAAAAAAAAAAAAAAAGATCTTTAAGTGTCTCAATATTAATGCACTTAAAAGGAATTCAAAGAAGATAAAATAGAAAAATAATGATTTGAGAGTCAAGGAGGGGTGCAACATTGGAACCAAGTAATAATGGAAGGACAAGCCGGTTGGCTTTCTTCTTGGATTAGTAAATCCATGTTTTGAACCAATCAATTTGAAAAAAAATGTAATAGTTTACAAGTGAAAAAGAGAGATAATATGGGTATTTAAAAAGAGCAGGGGATAAAGAGATGTAAAAATAAAAAAGCAGGGGAGTATCAGAAAAAAAAGTAAAAGGTCGGAAAATTTTAGTAAATATAGGCCAAGTGTAGGGGAGTGATAGTAAATTTCCCTGAATTTGAGATAAACCTCAAATAATTCTTGAGAGAAATCGGCAGAAAAGACACCTATAATTTAGGTTAATAAATAGTAACTAATATGATTTTGAATAAAGCTTATTGGAGAGAAAAGATGTACGTAATGAATAGATTTTTAGTGATCAAATGACCGATTTTAAGGTTTTTAAGAGTGATCGACTTCAAAACCGATCTAAATCGGAATCGTTGGACCGATTCCTGTTGAATGGGGATGGAAGTGTAATTACACCTTGTTCCATATCTTTTTTTGAGAAATCCATTTTTAGTTTCAGTTTCCCACGTTGTAGACGAGGCCTCGGCCCTCGGAAGAGTTAATAGTCGTGGAACGGTGTAACCAATAGCCGGCGGCATTGGCTCAACTCCGTCCGAAACCGAGTTTTTTTTTTTTTGAATTGGTTTCTAGATAGGACGAACCCGCGAAGTTACCAACCTAATTTAAGCCAACCGGAAAATCCGATCAGCATCGGTCGGGGTTTGTCTATTTTCCATGAGAAATTTCTTTTTTTGCGGTGGCAGAAGTTCAGCATTGTCACCGGGTATCGTGAAATCAGCCAGATTTCAGGGGACATTTAGGTATGATTCGTTAGGTCAAGCTTCTCTGGTTATAATGTGGTACATTTTATCCTGGGAAGATCTACAGATAAATGCTGAGATTACGATTTAGTATCTTCTTTCCCTTTTCTGATTTCACAGGGACAGAGCTTCGTTTGGGCGGCAGCGCTCACGTCTCCCATCTCGAAGCGCTGGTAAGCCATTGGAAGACTAGCATTGTTTCTGTTTCAGAGCTTCAAGCTGGGCAGCGAAATTTTCTTTAATCTTTTTAGCATCAGTAAGCCGGTTAATTCTTCTTTCCAATTCTGAGAGCAGCATGTTAAATTTCTATTTTTTTTTTTTCGTTTTAATCTTTGATAATTTCTATGTCATTGCTATTCCCTGCCTCATTTCCAACTCCCGCGATTGCACAAACCCTCGCTGTAATTTATGTTTATTAACTTATTTTCAAGAATGATGACAAGGCCATAGAGGAATATGATTAGTGTTTCCATTCAGTTTATTACTCCGTTTTTGTTTATGTTGCTTGGAGATGTTACAGAACCTTTTTCTTTTTGCCGTCCCTCTTAATTAAGTAATCATTTTAATAGCTTTTCAATTTTTTTTTTTGGTATAACGTTTCTTGGGTTTCCATGACTGTCTAATATCATAGAATGGAGGATTTTCTCAACCTGTCTAGATAACTGTTATTTCTTTGAATGTGTTATGAATGCATTAAGGTTACTTTAAAATGAATCTTTTTTGCTTTAGTCCTTCTGACCGCATGTATAATGTGTTATGAATGTATTAAGGTTACTTTAAAATGAATCTTTCTTGCTTTAGTCCTTATGACCACATGTATCCTAGGAATGTCGAACAGAAATCTCTCGTGACTGCAAAGGCATTAATAACATCTAATTTGTTAGGTTGGTCTTGGGATGGACCCAGGAATTTTTTATCAGTGGGGCCCTCTTAAACTAATATCTTATGTATACAAATTTATGGGTGAAAAGAGGTAAATAGTTATTTGGTGCTGGGTTGGGGGAAGATAATATATATATATATATACTAGCAAACTTGCACGCGCAAATGCATGTGTGGGCATTTGTTAAGTGGTAGACTGAAAGTACTTCTAATCCACGGGTTTTTAATATTTCTGCTTTTAGAAAGTACTATTAAGAGAATAATTAGAGGGAGTAGATTGGTGGTTGATAACCTAGCGGAAAATGTGATTCCGAAACCAAAAAAAAAAGAAAAAAAGAAAATAGAATGATTTATGGAAGAAACTTTAACGAAATTGCTCTCAACACTCGTATATATTTAATAAAATGCAATTTTCACTTAAATATTTACAGAAATGCAAGTTTTTCAACAAAATTTCAATGAATTTTCCAATGCAAGTTCCTTGACAAATTTTCCATCTGAGCTTGGTGGCAACATTTTAGTGGCCCGTGGCAAGACTATAGCTTTGGGAGCACTTGGTGTGAAATTAATATCTAGAAGCTTGATTTGGGCATTTTCCTTCTTTCAAATAGGTATTGATGTAGTCTAATTTTTATAACGAGAGGAATGCACAAACAGCTGGCCAGAATTACCAACTTCTGGTGCCTCAACATGCTGTCATAAATTAAGAATCAACAAATCAATAATAAGGAAGAGAGAGAGAGAGAAAAAAAAAAGATAAAAAAAAATATTAGTAAAAAATCTGGGAAAATTCCTCAATTGCATACCCCAATTAAGAGGAACCATCACTATCACCTTATTGTCCACTCCCACCATTTAGAGCAGACGAGGGTCCATACAACCCATGCAAACATGAATAAAAGACATGTCCATAAGCAAAAACTTTAGTTCTGGTTTATGATATTCAAGGTTCTTACATTGTTTTATAGATCTGAAACCATACTATATTCAACTAGAAAATAGAGCCACTTCTAAGAATGATGAGAGAAAATGAATAGCAATATGGTCCTCATGGCTATAGTGCACATATAACTTGCATTAGAAACAATCATTCCCTAACATATCAGAAGATTTAATGTAAAAAAATTTCTCCAGTTAATTGCACCATACAAATAACATTACAGATTCAGGTAAAGCTATAAGCATATCGAGGGTTCTCCCTAAATCAAATTCCAACATAACTACAAACACATTCTGATGTAGATAAATCACTTGGGCTTATTTTATTACAAATAAGCCTAGGGTTGTGTTATGTATATGTTGGGCCTGTGTTCCCATGGGTTTTCTTTGAAATGGGCCACTTTAATGGGCCTAAAATATGAATAGAAGGTAGGAAAACGGGATTTAAGTCATTAGTTTAATTAGTTGCTATTTAATTCAATAAAGGCCCATTAGGCCATTAGTTGGTTGTAAAGTCTTATATGGACTATTAGTTAGTTAGTCCTACTCCATATTGGAGTCATAAAGTCAAGTCCTAGTCCTATTTTGAATTCCTAGTTGTAGTAGGAGTGTCTAGTCCTATTTGAAAACTAGCTCATAGTCTTAGTATGATTGTAAACTTCCCCTCTATAAATAGAGAGGCATATGTACCATTATTGAGGAGATTTGAATGAAAAAAAAGTTTGCATTTATGAAAGAAAGTGTGCAACTAAATGCTTAGAGCAGCTGAGATAGCTGTGGGTGAGAAGCTCAGGCTGAGCTAGCCACTTCCTTTATTCTCTTTCAGCATTCTCAACCCCCCATCTGTTTTATTCTTCTTTTTTATTTTATTTGCTATAACATTCAAGAGGTATAATTCAGATTTTGATAAAAGTCTCCAGAAATCAGAACCGATCAGCAATCCTAGTGGGAATAGGAGAGAGATCAATCTCCTCTCTTTCTCTCTTCTGTACTCTATTTAGACAGGTCTTCAATAAGGGTCCTACGATCCTTACCTAGTCACTGTTGGAAGCATTCAACTGCTGTTCTTGAAGGTTCTTCTCAGTTTTTTCTCTTGGGTTAAAAAATCAAGAAGCTTGTAACTTCACAACCAGCCGTTAGATTCTTCTCAACTTTAGGGGGTTTTCGTACCCTCCCTAGGGACTATCTACGCCCAAGAGTGCAACTCAATCGGACTCCTATAGCCCTGGCCGCACCACTCTCTCTAGCTCTATAACAGGTCTTTCTCTCTCCTATCGGGTTGGGTTTGGGCTGTTTTTGCTCCTGTATGGGTATTATATCCTTGGGGATTTATTTGATGGTCTTATTTCTTTGTTTCCTAGTCCTATTTGTATTGTTTGGGGTTATAAACTGTTGGGGTAGTTTCTTGTAATCTACTCCTACATTAAGTGGTATTCGAGCTATGGCTAAAGAAGAACCCTAAATCACTCTTAAAGATGTATGGATAGCAGTCCAAACCTTGACTACAAGGTTGGACGGATTTGACCCACATATAGCAGAACTAAATGAGTCTCCACTCCAATACTCAAACTACTGCTGCTAATCTAATGATCAACCACTTTATTTTCATGGGGAATTCCTTAAATGGATGCGTGAATTGGAGATGTACTTTGACAACTACAACTTAACAGAGACACAAAAACGCTAATATACATGTTCCTAGATGAGTGATTGTGTTCGAATGCAATGGAGAGTCCGTGAAAGGCAACTTTCAGCTCAAGGATGTAAACCTAGAATGTGGGACAAGATGCAATATGAGTTAGCAGGCATGTACCTATCTGAGCATGAACGAAGGAGGTACTTTCTTCCACCAGATGTCCAAAAGCCACCCACAATTGACAAGAGCATGAAGGAATCATCGATCTTTATTGCGAAGGGGCAACAAGAGAAGACACCTCTGATCAATGAACTAGAGTCAAAAGTTGAGGTTAGTGTTAAAAATTTTCCAGCCATTCCTATTGTTGAGGAAGAACTAGTCATTATTGTTCTCATTAACGAGACTTAGGTGGAAGAAGTCGAAAGCAACAAGGTTGCCACAATGAATAATGAGGTTGAGATTGAGGAACCTGACACTACAACAACTGTGATAATTGTAAACAACCAAGAGGAAGATCCTAAGGGGTTCAAGAATGAAGTTGTGTTTGAACAATCAACAGAATTGATTGAGAACCATCAGGTAGATGAACCAAAAGAGATTTATGTTGCATTGAAGTTAGAAGAGATCAAAGGTGCATATGTAGATGAACCTATGGATACATCCAAAGATGTCAAAGTTGAGCATGTAGAGTTCCTCATCCCATTAAAATATCTTGAAGATCGAGCTCCTCACATTCTAGACTACATCTTTATTATCATAGAGCTACCTAAATTTTTCTATGGCTTGAAGAGGGACGTGCACCATGTATAATCACCCTCATATTCTACAAAATTTGAGGACGAATTTTTTCTAAGAGAGGGCGAATTGATATAGATAAATCACTTGGGCTTATTTTATTGCAAATAAGCTTTGGGTTGTGTTATGTATATGTTGGGTCTTTGATCCCATGGGTTTTCTTTGAAATAAGCCACTTTAATAGGCCTAAAATATGGGTAGAAGATAGAAAAATGGGATTTAAGTCATTAGTTTAATTAATTTCTATTTAATTCAATAAAGGCCCATTAGGCCATTAGTTGGTTGTAAAGTTCTATATGGATTATTAGTTAGTTAGTCCTACTCCATGTTGGAGTCATAAAGTCAAGTCCTAGTCCTATTTTGAATTCCTAGTTGTAGTAGGAGTGTCTAGTCCTCTTTGGAAACTAGCTCCTAGTCTTAGTATGATTGTAAACTTCCCCTCTATAAATAGAGAGGCATATGTACCATTATTGAGGAGATTTGAATTAAAAAAAGTTTGCAACTAAATGCTTAGAGCAACTGAGATAGCTGTGGGTGAGAAGCTCAGGCTGAGATAGCCACTTCCTTTATTCTCTTTCACCCTTCTCAACCCCCCATTTGTTTTATTATTCTTTTTTATTTTATTTGCTGTAACATTCAAGAGGTATAATTCAGATTTTGATAAAAGTCTCCAGAAATTAGAACCGATCAGCAATCCTAGTGGGAATAAGAGAGAGATCGATCTCCTCTCTTTCTCTCTTCTGTACTCTGTTTAGCCAGGTCTTCAATCAGAGTATTCTAATCCTCATAAGGGTCCTACGATCCTTACTTAGTCACTGTTGGAAGCATTCAGCTGCTGTTCTTGAAGGTTCTTCTCAGTTTTCTCTCCTAGGTTAAAAAATCAAGAAAGCTTGTAACTTCACAACCAACCGTTAGATTCTTCTCAACTTTGGGGGGTTTTCGTTCCCTCCCTAGGGACTATCTACGCCCAAGAGTGCAACTCAATCGGACTCCTATAGCCATGGCCGCACCTCTCTCTCTCTAGCTCTATAACATGTCTTTCTCTCTCCTATCGGGTTGGGTTTTGGGCTTGTTTTGCTCCTGTATGGGTATTGTATCCTTGGGGATTTATTTGATGGTCTTATTTCTTTGTTTCCTAGTCCTATTTGTATTGTTTGGGGTTATAAACTGCTGGGGTAGTTTCTTGTAATCGACTCCTGCATTACATTCATTCCTCATTAAAAAAAAAAAATTTGTAGTTTGGAAAACGTACCTTGTGGATGTGAAATATCTGAAATTGTGCAAAAAAGGGGAGAGACACAGGGAGAGGAATAAGGCTGCAGTGGTGGGGATTGGGTTCTGTAGAGATAGAGATCTTGGAAGATGCAATAGCTAGAGATAGTTGTAGCAAGGCTCGCCACCGATAGTGTCGTTTGGCAGGGTTCTCTAAGGGGCTATGGTTTAATAGAGAATAGTCCATTTAATTACAAAAAAAAAAAAAAAAAAAAAAAAAAAAAAAAAAAAAAAAGCTAGATTAGTTCCTCTAAACCCTTTTCCAACCCTTCAGTCTCTGCTGGCATCAATTGCTATCTTTCTTCTCTGCTTTGGTCTCTGCAAAACCTTTCATTTCCTCTATTTAGGATTCCCTCTTCTGCATTTAATATTTGAAAAGTTTTGGTAATTATGATTAAGGAAAGAAAAAATGGATAGAAATAGATGAGATTGGTTTAGGTCATAAAAAATATTAAATGAGGTGGCAAGTGGGATAGGCTTTCATAACCATCCCTATTATTTCCCAATCCCCAAATAATGGTCCCACGATTTGATTCCTAATTATTAGAGATTTTTTTAAAACCTCCCTATTTATAGAATAATTATGGAGAGATTTACAAAATTAAATATGGAGAGAGAGAGAGAGAGAGAGAGAGAGAGAGAGAGTAACAATGCAAGAATGTCCACGTTTTAAGGAAGAACCACATTTTAGGAGAGATTTTAGGAGCTTTTTTTTTGTACATCTCTCTCCATATTTACCTTTATAAATATCTCCATAATTATTCACTCCCTCCCCATTCTCTATAATTCTCTCCATATTTAAATCTCTCTATAATTATTAAAAAAAAAAAAAATCCCACTCATCCTCTCACGTTTCTCTCTCCCCACTCTCCATGATAATTGTTCATTGTTATCCTTTTTAATACTTAATAATTACCTCCCCCTTTCTTCTCCACCTTTTTTTTATTATTAATATTTTTTTCTTTTCTCTCTCCCTACTCTCCATGATAATTGTTCATTGTGATCCTTTTTGATACTTAATAATTACTTCCCCCTTTCTGCTCCACATTTTTTTTATTATTAATTTTTTTCTCTTCCATTTCGAGGGTTTTTTTGGTCGGTTGGAAAGTGTTTTTGGTAGAGGCTAAAGGTCTTTTTTGTCTTTTTGAAAAAGTATACCAAAGACAGGGAGTACGTACTTTTTAATAGTAGTATGATTGTATGATTTCTCTCTCCCCACTCTCCATGATAATTGGTCATTGCGATCCTTTTTAATTCTTAATAATTACTTAATACTTCGTAATTACTTCCCCCTTTCTGCTCCACCTTGTTTTATTATTAATTTTTTCCTCTTCCATTTTGAAGGTTTTTTTGGTCGGTTGGAAAGATTTTTTGATATAGATTAAAGGTCTTTTTTGTCTTTTTAAAAAAATATACCAAAGACAGGGAGTATGTACTTTTTAATAGTAGTATGATAGTATGATAGTATGATATTTCACCATAAATGTTGAAACCATAAAGAAGAAGAAACTTGTATATCTGTTATTATATTTCTAGTGTAAAGCTAATAAGAACCATCCAAACGGAATCAAGACCTCCATACATGGAACATATACGACTACTTATTGTTTCTTTTTCTCAAACTGGGTGATTAACTGGGTAATGCTTCAAATTTACTCCCATAAACAATGGGTACCATGTCCCAATGGTGGAAGGTGATGGTTTAGGCTTTCATGGTATTTATGATCTTGTTATCTCCCCTATAATTTTGTGCAGAATTGAATCCACTTTTTCAAGTCTATCCATGGTCCATGACATGTTTGAACTGTATCATGTGAAGCTTTTCTGAAATGGTTTTTAGTACAAAAATAAAATTACTTCTTTGGGGTTGTTGAAGAAAATCTCAAAGCCTAACAACTTAAGAATACAATATAAGAAAATTCCCTATCCAACTATCGCCAACATGGGACCCACATGTATCCCTAATCCCCCACTTTTGGACGTTATAATTCAGCCAATTACAGTAAAAAATAAACCAAAAAGTTAACACCCAACCCAGGCCAGTACTAAATCCTGGCCCAAATTCAAACCGGACCTTGAACCGGGCCTGCATTATCTTGTGATCCAGATAAATCAGCAAAAGTGGGTTTATTTTAGTGGAAATAAGTCTTGGGTTGGATTCTGTACATGTTAATGTGTTTTATTTGTAATAGACCACTTTAATGGGCCCACAATATGGGTAGAAGGTAGGGTATGAGATTTATTAGTTTAATTAGAGCCCCATTTTTTGTGTATTTGCCATCTGCTGGAGTTTTGGAGGGAAAAAAATACAACAAAATTTGAAGCTAAGAGAGAGTAGCCACCATAGGGGTTAGAAGGCTTAAGAAGCTGGCATCTTGTTGTCTATCTATGGTCCTGTAGTTCTGGGGGGTCAATATATATCGGATATGGGATCCTTGGGATGAAATTATACATGGGCAGGGGTGATCTTTTGAATTATGGAATATTTTTTGTAGATTAGCTTGGAGTGTTATTTGTACAGCATCCTTAGTGCAGAAGTTTCTTATATTCTGTTTTACTTATTGAATGCTTACCTTATCTTCAAAAAAAATGTAGATTTGAACCAAAACACTCTTTGAAACTCATTTGAGAAATCTTTATTAGCATCCACTCCAGGAGATGTGATTGTGTTTCATGCAGAGTTCTACTTACAACAGCCTATAATGGAAAATGAACATAGTTTGATGGTGCAATTCTTCATGATACAGTTGCTCTAGGAATGATTTTGGCTTTTAATATGAGGCATTTATTTGTGGGAGCTTCTAGTCGTAGCTACATTGAAGTTAGATTGTAACCATGGCCTTGATTCTGTTATGTGGCAGCTCAGATGAGGCTGAAAACTTGTGGACATATTATAGATCCCAAGGTCCCATGGACACCTATAGTCTATTAACATGTCAAGTTTTAGCCTGATAAGAGTTTGCCATGTGGTAAAAAAAAGTTCATGACTACAAGAGGGTATGTGTTTATATACGGGAGGGTATGACATTAGATGGAAGGTTAAACGATTGAATTTGAGGCTGAAATTGGACAAGTGGTCAAGCTAGGCAATTCTCTAAATATCTAATGGTCAAATTTACCACATCATTCCTCCATGTGGTATAATTAGGCCATTGCTATAAATCTAATTGCAACCATTGTGTTTACAATTAGATTTTCCCTTTATTTATTTGTGTTTTGTATATAATCTAGCGTCTTAACCTCTTGCTCAATCTATTGGCTATTTTATATTTTCAGGAATACTGAATTCTTGGATAACCGTTCAGTAGGGTTCTGTTGTTCGTTTTTCATTGAGGAGGTCAATTATCTTCTCCAATATAAGATCCATGGAATCGTACGATTTTAGCAGTGTTTTCAAAGTTCAGTGCTAAAGGCAGACATCCCTTTTGAAGATCTCACCATGACTTCCCAATCTCACATAAAAGAAAATGGGCAAATTAACCACTCAACTGTAGCTCGTAACAGGAATGCCATTGAACCATTGGTCAATGTCAATTTTGAGGATGAAGGTATGGAAAGCTGCAAATTTTTTTTTTTGGGTTTTAACTTCTCCACCTATTTGGGCCACTTATAACTTTGATTTGTTCCACAGCCAAGCAAAGAGCAGATTTGGTGGAGTGGTTAAATGGTATGCTTCCTGATTTAAGGTTACCATTGGAAGCTTCGGAAGAGGAAATCAGAGCGTCCTTAAGAGATGGAGCTGTTTTATGTAGTGTTTTAGACAGGCTTAGACCTGGTTCTGTAATTGAGGTTTGAATTTTTTTTTTCTCACTTGTCCTTATATTGCAATTTTATTGAGTTAATAGTTTTAAAACATTTGTATTTTCATTTTAATGTAGTGGGGTGGTTCTGATCATTCTTCTGAGCCTCGTGTGGAGAATGTCAAAAGGTTTCTGGCAACCATGGATCAAATGAGGTTGCCCAGGTTCAGCCTCTTGGATCTTGAGCAGGTATTCTTGGCTATTTTTAAAATATATTTTTTTTCTTGCTAAGGATTCTTGGCCTTTTGAGTTTGACCAAGATCAAGCATGATAGCTGTAGTTGTCAATGTAATTATATATAGATGGAGAGTGTCTTTAAGTGGTAACTGTTAGCAGTTAGAATGCGAAGAATGCAATTCTGGTTCATGACTTAAAGGTGTGCTCCATGCATCCTCTGCGTGATAGTAATTGCACACACACACACTCTCTCTCTCTCTCTCTCTCTCTCTTAAGTGTCTGTTTGCATATACATTCATGGTTATACAGGTCATTTCATGCACCTGCCAACATACATCATATGTTATCTTTCTGAAATTCTTGGTCGTTATTCAGTAATTGGTTGCACAAGTTTCGCTCTCTATCTCATGATTGACATATTTTGCAGGGGTCTATGGTGACAGTTGTAGACTGCTTATTGACTCTTAAAGAGCATTTTAATTCTAATCCTGGGGGAAACGGTGTTCATATTACAAGCTCAATGGGTAAATGTGGGAACCAGTCAAGGAAAGGATGGAAACTGTTGGAAGCAGAAATTTCGGAGGGAATTAATGGTTCTGTTGGGGAGGTATCTCCAGGTGGACAGGATGCTGCAGTAACTGGAGAAGAGAAGCGAAAGAATTGGACTGACTCAAAATTTCAGCGTGCTTTGCGCAGTCCTGTCATGTCAGGTATGATTATGATTGATGCAATAGAGTTGCATGTTTCTGACTGATATACTCTAACTCATACAAAGTATGGGATAAGACAGCCAAGATTTCCAAGTGAGTGCCATGTAAAATATTGGAGAGTGTGATGCAGGACTTTCATACTCTCTTCATTCCTAAATTACAAACCAAAAGCTAGTTGTGCAGACCTACATAATTATGCATATATAATATGGATATGGTTATGTAGTTAGGGTTCCTTGTAGGAAAGTTGATTTAGTCTTTATTTACCTGTAGTGAGTTCACATGAATGGATTTGCAGGCCCATTCAATATTCATTTTGACAATAGTGATTTGTATGGTAAAACATGTTAGAGCATGTGCAATCATACTGTCCCAACTGATCTGAACCCCATCCCCCCCAAATACTTCCCTTGAAGGGTAAAGAAAAAGAATCAGCTGATACGATGCGGTGAGCTACATTTGTTTCCTGGTAAAAACATCTAAAATAAAAATTTCAGGTAAAATCTTATTCTTTTTACACAGATTTTATATGAAATTTATTCTTTTTCAATGCTTTTTCCTGGAAACACATGGAGCCTTAGGAAATCTAGAGGACATATTTTTATGGAATCTTGAACAAGCTGTGGCTTTAAAAAGAATGAATAGCTGAAACGATTGGTAGAGCTGATCCCATGTAGTTGGGCAACACTCTTGGGAATGTATGTCATCTTTTTTATTTATTGAAGGCATCAAGGTCCTCTATATACATTATAAAGAATGAACAAAGTGGGGAAGTTCAAACTTTAGCTCTCTAAGTCTCTTCCTTGTTTCTCTTCCTTCTTTCCTCCTTTCTAAGCCATAGATTTCGGCCTTTCTGTTTAGTCAACTATTTTGACACCAAATGTTTTAAAACCTGAATCACCCAGGGTGATTGGAGTGGCCATTGGCGTGCTTTCGGGGTTAGTTTTGCTATTGACCTGAAGTATTTCTAAAGCCCAAAAACTGCTGAGCATTTCTTCTTTGGTTTGCTTTTTCTGTTAGATTATGGGCCTGTTTGGTCTACTTTAGCCCCTAATAATTCTTATTTACTATCTTTTTTTTCCTTTTAAAGAAGAGAAGATAGTGTAATTGAGCACATTAAGTAGCCCCTTTATTTAATGAATGTGCTAATAGACAATCACATTTTCAGAGTCTTACAAACTTAATTGATGGGTTGGGGTTATTCCTTCGCGATTTCAACATTTTGATAAATTCACTCTCATGATTAGGAAATGAAAATTTTCATTTAATAGAAACAAAAAACTGGTAAATGGTAATAATTACTATGATCAAGGGTAACTTGTTGATTGCCGACCCAAAAACAAGGATAATTGTTAATATATATATATATATATATTTGTTAGAAGGGATAATTGTTAATTAGCTTCTGAAGGCAATAATGGAACATGTGTACATGATGACATGTTCTCAAGCATAGTTTTCAACGCATTGCCTAGGTGTTTAGGCGACTGTAACCTTGAAATGGCATCGAAGCAGGTTTGGCACTTATTTATGCCAAATATCATTTGTTATTTCATTTATTTTAGATATTATTCATAAATAAGCATACACTCCCTAGTTGAATCCAATAAAAAATAATTTAAAATCAAGTTTCAAAAGGATGAAAAGTCAACCCCCCCTCCCATTCAAGAACAAAAACTGGATTTTTAGTTGTAGAGGCGATTTTCATTTATAAATTGGTGGGTTTTTTAATCACTCAAATCTGAAAATTCCATTAATCTTATCATGGTAAAACATTGCTAAAAATCTAAAGTATGGTAAAATAATTTTTTCTTCTGATGTTCATAACTTTATCTTCATTCAGGAAATTTTTAATAGTATTCACGCACCTTAAATAACTTTGACCGGAACATAACATTGTCAATACAACTCGGATTTAAGCAATCTTGGTTTTATTGGAAAGCTGGTTTTGTTCTCTACCTAATACAAAAAGTCTCATGTAAAATTTAAAATAATTTGACCAATATTAGAGAACAAGAATATTTCTCAAAATGTTGATTTTTGATGACTTGATGTGGCTTAATGTTGATTTTTTATGATACAAGGTATATGTAGCATACTAAATAATGTTAAAAAATAGTGGAAATAAAAAATAACAATTGGGCGCCTTGGTCGCCTAAGCGCTTAGGCACCCATCCACCACCTTGGGTCGCCTTATCGCCTTGACATTTATGTTCTCAAGGTTGATGTTATCAGACAACTACCTTGGTACAATGGTTGGATTCGGTTGACTCAACCTTGGACCTATTTCTGGACTGTCTCTGTGTCTGGTTCAGTCATATAGATGTTGGTTCATTGTACATAATAGTATTATACCCAAAACCCAAATGTTAATGTATATGATTATCTGAGATACCGCTTATTTGTGATTTTATTAAGTTAGGTGAGTTCCCAATTCTGTTTTTATTTTTTGAAGAGTTCTTTTTTATTCTCTTACTTTTCTCATGTAGAGCCATCAGCTGCATTGATACATCATGTTGGACATAAGTTCCATGAGGTTTTTCAACTAAAACAAGGACGTTATGCTGATATTCCTGCTGCTAAGATATCGGAAATGATGAAATCTAACAGTTTCGATGTAATTTCTTGATCTTAGTGGACCAATATTCAGTGTACTTGAGTTTCTGTGTGAAAGCTTGAACCTGATCTTCTTCTTTTTCCCTGCAGAATGCTCCAACTCAATCACTTCTGAGTGTTGTAAATGGGATTCTAGATGAAAGCATTGAAAGGAAGAATGGGGAAATACCTCATGTATGATAGTGTTCAACCAGTGGATGCCATTCCAAGCTTGTATTGATGATTTTATATCTTTATCCAGTTGGATGGGTTTCTTGTAGAATTTCTAACGAGTCCTTTTATTCCCTTTCTCTCAGCGTGTGGCGTGTCTGTTGAGAAAAGTCGTACAAGAGATTGAGCGACGCATTTCAACTCAAGCGGAGCACTTAAGAACTGTAATATGCTTTTAGAAATTAATTTCTTCTGTAGGAGCTTTTTGATTTGTACTTATAAGTTATCTATTATTAATCTGCAGCAAAATAATCTGTACAAGGCTCGTGAAGAAAAATATCAATCAAGACTTAGAGTACTTGAGACTCTTGCAACTGGGACTAGTGAGGAGACCCAGGTACTCAAGTAATTATACTCAAATATTTCAATAGATAAGGTTATGTTCATACATATTCCCAACTTTTTGTGGTGGCAATGATCTATAATTCATTCACTTGACTTGAAGCTGCACCCTCTTCTTTCAGGTTGCGATGAACAAGTTCCAGCAGATAAAGGTCCAATTCTAGTAGCTGCTCCCTTGTTTTCCCTGCTCTAATTATATTTTTTGTGGCATATACTTAAAATAGAAAATCCACTGTCGGTTGATATTGGACTGATTCCTTTAGATGCTTTACAATTCATGTTGAAGTATTTTAGAATGTGTTATACTTTGTTGAGTCAACTGGAACTTCTGAAATCTACGGTCCTAAGAGAGAGCATCGAAGGATTGTCTTATGAGAGAAACAGATTAAGGTTTATGGAGAAAAGTGATAAATTGGGGTTTCAAAGAATAGATTGGTTGGTTGAATAGGTTGGAGTAGATTTAGTGTATCCCAATAAATGGTTGACTAAATGTCCTGCTTCACTATTTAGAGACATATATCTTCATTCTAAGTGATGTTTATCTTCTCTCACCACTTCTCCGAACGTAATTTTACACATGTGCCTTGTCCTTTTGGCTCCTCCAACCCGAATCATATCACTTCTTATGGTGCATTCAATGACATTCATTGCACATGTCCATGCCACCTAAATCAACTTCTTCTCCAGTTATCAAATATCAACTACCTATAATATGTTCATTCGTCTTTTATCTTTCAAGATTTTACCCTCGTCGTACCATTATCATGGCTGGACTGACGGGACCCAATCTGGAAATGCAGACCGAGAAATACCAAAATGAATAAACCTGGATTTTGGTCCATCAGGACTATTTAGGAATTTAACTATTTGTTGGGTCATTCTTGTAATCTTTTTATTTTTTGGGAGATAGATAATAACATAGGAGAGTAGTTTCCCAGTTTGAGTTTAGTTCTATTTATGTTTTAGGATGAGTAGGAGTCTTTTTTCTCTCTATTTATGTGCGCATAACCCTATGATCGAGCAGAGCTGAAAATTAGAATTGAAGTTTGAAATTTTCTTCACGTATGTGTTGTTCGCTGGAGTGGTCAACGGTTTCTGTTCTCTCATTCTCCCAGTTTTATTAAGCCTGATCACTTTGTTTGAGGTGTGATCTTCCAGTTTTTCCTTCTTTCCTCTTCTTTTTCTTTCATGTTTCTTCTTCCTATTACTTTTTTTGTTTCAGTTCTTAAGAGCCCCTTTCACCATACTCTATTCTGGACGGTAGAGGCAGCCCAGCTGTACTGGGATCGAACTCCCCCGTTTATGGTTCTTTCCTCCTAAATTGTGCATGTTGGTTCCTCACTAAGGGTGACTCATGCTGTAAGGTTTGGTGCCATTAGCTTGCGAGGGGGTTCAGGTCTGGTTTGGTGCCCTGCCTCCAGATTCAGTTGTAGAGCTTATCCACATCTTAATCCCTGTTATTTGGGCTTAGTAACTGTTGAGATCAAAAGGTTAGGAGTGATGAACCTTATCCTACAGCTTTCTGTGAGGGCAGACCTCGGCACAGCGGTAAGGTTGCTCCATTGTGACCTAGTGGTCGTGGGGTCGAGTCAGAAAACAACCTCTCCGCAGAGCAGGGTTAAGGCTGCATACATTATGACCCCAGACACCACAGTGGTGGGAGCCTTGTGCACTGGGTACACCCTTTTTTTATCCTACAGTTTTGTGTGATTCTGATGCAAGAGAAGAGAGCCCGAATGAATTTTCTGATTCTGGTTTCCTCATGTACCGTTTGAGAGTTGTTATTGAAGAAAAGTACTTATGATAGTTCAGGCCAGATACTTTGGTAATTGTTAAAAAGGGCCTTCCTTGAAATTTGTTCTATTCATCCCCATCCTTGTTTTAATTTTCAGAAACGCCATCCACTTCAATGTTTATTTTCATTCGAGTCCTGGAATCATTTTTATATTCACTAATTGGTCCTCAACTTCAAAATATTTACAGAATTGCCACTGGTTTATATTTGGACATTTATCAATTGGGTGGGTCCATAGTGACTCAAATGCTAGGGTTTTTGAATCTGGGGTTGCATTACAAGTCCTCATTTGAACTACACTAATTTTGTTTATCCGTTGTTTCTTTACAAACGGACGAGTGGCAAAACCAGAACAGATAAAATAAGAAATGAACAAATTAGAGGTGACATACGATTGGCCAAGGCCTGGATACTTGAGGATGGCATATCTGGCTTGAGAAAAAGTGAACCATTATTTTGTCTTGGATCCTGAAATCTGGTTTTCAATCTTATCAATTGCAATAACACAAAATTTATGTAACTCAGCCTTGGTAGTTGGGATAGGTTTTTTTTTTTGGGTCGAGTCTGTTTTATGAAAGCAAATGAATGAGGTTGGCTTCAGTAGTGCATTAATACATGGGAGCGCGGTTTCTGGTTGGCCAAACCAGGAAGGATTATCTTGCTGGCAGGCCTATTTCTGCTGCAAGTCACATGGGGCTGAAATTTTGTGGATATGTAAACCTCATACTCCTCCACTTTTTTGTCAGGTTTCAGCCCGAGCAGAGTTTTGCCACACGGCATAATGAAGCATGGGAAAATTTTGGAGTACCAAGAGGGTCAATGGATTAATGAAGTGGTTTGCCATTACGGGGTGGGGGTAAAATAATTGAATTTGGATCTGAATTTTGATGGCCAATCCAGACCATTCTCTAAACATTAAACTGTCAGAATTGCCACATCATCCTTCCACTTGGCACAATAGGTGTGCCAACCAGGAAGGAATCGTGGTTTGTCCAACCAGTTAACTTTTTGCCTTATGAGACCACAATGTGTTTCAAAAGTTTTTGGTTTTTTGCTTGTGGTTGTTATTTTATGTGTGACATGCTTCATTTTTTTGTTTTGCTGTTTTTGGGACTTTTGTCATCTTGTAATTATGGATTGACATTGATTTATGCAGGTGGAGAAGACCAAAGTGGCGGAGAAGAAGAAACTTGAGGAGCAGGATATGGTTAGACTGATGAAAGAGAAGGACCATATTGATATTGAAATCTCAACACTTAAGCAAGACCTGGAATTATCAATACAGAAATATGAACAACGTTGCCTGCAATTGGAAACACAAGCCAAGGGAACCAAAGTTGGGTTAGAGGAGAGACTAAAGGAACTTGAGGGTCTCTTAGAAGGTTCAAGGAAGAAATTTGAAGAACTTGAGTCACTTTCTGAATTGAAATCTCAGAGCTGGATTGCAAAAGAACACAGCTACCAGACTTCTGTAGATTTTCAGTTTAAATCTTTGCAGGTTTCCTCATTGAACTCTTTTCTTACCCTTTTTTTTTTTAATATAATTTTATGGGATAGGGTTTTCCACAGAGAGTGTCAGGGGAATCTCCCACATGACACCAACTGGGGTGCGAGACATGGTTTCTCAATGGGGGGCCCACAGGCCACATGAAAGTTTCAGTGAGGGGGCCCCACATGGTCAGGATGTGAGAGTTCATGGGAATGCATCCCCTACACTATTGACATGGGGATCTTTTTCCCTTGGTCTTCTTTTTTTTTTTTATAAATTATATTTCACACTTCCTTTTTTCATAGTTGAATGAATAAACTTGCTATTTATTCAGGAGTTGAGGATCACTTCTCAGTCAATCAAGAAAGTGGTGCAAAATACACAAAGAATCTATTCAGAAGAATTCAGTCAATTGGGTAGGGCTTATAAAGTTATAATTCAGAATGATTCATTTAGCCTGTAGGAATTAAACTAGAATTTCTAATATGTTTGTGCTCATCTTTCTCAGGGGTAAAGCTTAAAGGGCTAGCGGAGGTGGCAGAAAACTATCATATTGTTCTTGCAGAAAATCGAAAGCTGTATAATGAGGTTCAAGACTTAAAAGGTACCGATGATTAGCATATCAAAACTGTATCATTACATTGTAGATTTTTTTGCTAATCTCCTTAATGTTGGTACTTTTGGGTAGGCAACATTAGAGTCTATTGCCGGATAAGGCCATTTCTTCCTGGACAAAAAGGAAAACAAACTACCATAGATTTTATTGGTGAGAATGGTGAGTTGATCATTGTAAATCCCCTCAAACAAGGAAAAGACAGTCGACGCCTGTTCAAGTTTAACAAGGTCTTTGGTCCAACAGCCACTCAAGGTTTTCATCTTTTAACCAGCAAATTTTAGGGAATATTTCGTTTAATTTTCCATTAAATATCTAAAGTTTCATGTTATATCTGTAGCAAGAAACTTGTACCCTTTGTGCATATGTATTTATACTGATGATATAGAACTATTTAAAGTTTTCATGCAAGATGAACACCGAATTATTATTTGGAAATATGGCAATATTGAGTAAATTAGCACTATTCCTTAAATTTAAGAATAAAGAGTTTTTTAAACATAACATGTTAAACTTTTGGCACTTTAAAGGTCGATTTTTTTTCACCTTTACATTCACGAGGGTGCGAAACGTGCTGATTGGATTAGGTTTAGAACCAAAACAGGCTGAACTCAAAGATATACTTACTAGTCCAAACTCAAATCTAATGGGCTGACTTGGGCTAGCTTGGTTTACTTTGGCTGGGGAATGTGTCACATATTTAGACTTGTAAAATGTCTATAACTAGACATTGTAAATCTTTAGTGTTGGCATTGGTCTTCCTTATGCGGAAAACACCCTAATGCAGTTTCAGGGTAACGTTAGGGCCTGTTTTGGTCGTTCTTGGTTATAGGATATCGTTCTTAAGTATTTTTATTTGTAATGGGCTCAATTATAAAGCCTAGGTTTTAGGTCCACAGGGAGGTATAAGGGATTGGTAGTTAAGTGTTTGAGTTAGATTAGAATACCTAATAGCTAGATAGAGTTATGTTTTGAATTTATTTTCCTTATTGAGTGTTCGAGTGTGATTAGGAGTACTTTTAAGAGTCAATTTAGAATTTTTATAATTTCTTTATATATGTAATAATGATGCAGTTACTTGTAGGATTATGTTGGGGTTTTGGATTATCTTGCAATCTTATTTTATTTTAGGGAGAAGTTTGGTGTGCATAGGAGATTTGGTTGTTATATAGTTACCTAGTTTACAACAGTTCCTATTTCTTGTTAGTGTCTATTTTTATGTTTTTGGAATTATATAAGAGTTGCATTCACCTTCACAGACTTGGTAGTCGGATGATGAGGTCCAAGCAGCCATTAAGACTAAAAAGATAATTTGAAGACTTGGCAAAGATAAAAGGAGGTATAAGGCTGCTAGAAATGAAGCAAAGGAAGATTGTGGGGTAAACAAGTGCAAAGAAATATGATGACTTGTATAACAATCTGAACATAAAGGAAGGGGAAAAACTTATTTATAAGATAGCTAAAATACAAGAAAGGAAGAGTAGGGATTTCAACAATGTTAAATGTATTAAACGTGACGATGATAGAATTCTAGTAAAGGATGAAGACATTATGAAGAGATGTGATGTGTATTTTTACAACTTATTAAATGGAGACAATTTGAGTAGGAGTCACTTTGATGTAAATAAGTCACTTAATGGGCTTATTTTATTGCAAATAAGCCTTGGGTTGGGTTATGTATGTGTTCGAACTTTGGTCCCATGGGTTTTCTTTATAATGGGCCACTTTAATGGGCCTAAAATATGGGTAGAAAGTAAAAAAATAGGATTTAGTTCATTAGCTTAGTTAGAGTCATATTTTGAGTCTATTTCCTTTGTTATTTCAGTTTTTAGTCAGTTTAGGTTTCCCCATTAATAATTGACTAGTTAGTTTACCTATTCCATGTTGGAGTTCTAGTCTAGTCCTACATGGAGTCTAATTCTTAGTTAGGTTATGATTGCTAGTTTGCCCTCTTTATATAGAGGAGCTGATGAAATCTAATTTCTCAGATTGAAGAAAAGATGAATTGAGTTAATGTTTGAGAGCCTTAAGGCTGTGTGTGATTCTCTTCCCCCCCTTTTGATGCAGTTGCACGATGGAAGTAGTTGCTATCTTTAGATTTGATTTTTATTTAGTTGCTATCTAGGTTTAGTTTCCATTTTTAATTAGCTTCCAAAATTATGTTATTATTTTTCTTTAAATAGCCCTGTAATGGAGAACTCAGTTTGGAGATTTTTTTGAAGAATAGAAATTTGATTAAGAGTTTTGGGATGAGAACCATGGCTGCCGATTTCCCCTTTCTTCCCTCTCTGAAATTTTCTCTCTATTATCCCCACTGAAATCTCTCGTTTTCCCCTTTCCTTCATCAATTGCGGGTTTCTTCTTCACTGTTATTGTAGAAGGTATCACAGTGACCCTTGTTGCCCTGTTTTGAGAGGACGCTGGTGACCCATAGAAGTCGATAGCTCTCCTTCATCTCATCTTCTTTCTTCAGCAACTTTTGGGAATTAGTTCACCAAGGAAGGGCGACCTTAAACTTTGAATCTCAGACCTGAAAATACTTCCTGCTGTGAGCCACAAAACCTGCAACTCAAGTTATTTAGAACTACCGCCCAGATCTGATTTGCAGAGGAACTGTTCTTCTTTGCTTGGTGTTTCGAAGTGTCTTTCGGTGGGAATCAGAGGGCCATAGAGGATCCAAGCTTCGCCCAAGGTTTGGGGCTGAATCGAGGTGCAGAGAGAGAGTTCTCCTCACCGCCTTCTCTCTTTTCTTACCACTGGTTTCAGCTTATCGTGGAGAAGAAGAAGATAAGTTTTTAATTTTACATAAAGACCCCTGGCTGGACTTTATTTCAGGTTATACTCCCCTTTCTTTTAAAATTCAAAATAAGCCCTCATGTTAAAGTTTTTATTTAGTTCTAGAACTACCCCATCTACCTTATAATTATTTCTAAGGCCCTGCTTGTTTCTGAAATTACAAGAATACCCTTCAACCATTAAATTTGAGATTTTGGTCATTCTTGTGGGCCATAAGCGATCCGATTTCGGTCCTTGGAATCCGGATCCGCATCAAATGGTATCAGAGCAAAATTTTCCTGCAATTTTCTAACCATGGCAAGTCACATCACCAATGCTGAGTTGCACAAATTATATCGTGAGTTAGCCGAGAACCAACAGAATACTGATGCTAGGCTTGAGAGGACTGAAGCCAAGTTTGATAAGTTTATGGAAGAGATGATTGCCTTTATGAGGAGGTCCGACAAGCGAGCTGAAGAAGGATCCTCTACATTACCCCCTCAGCTCAACACTTTACGGATCGAAGACACACCTCAGAGGCAGCAGCCTGATCCAGTTGTTCCCCAGGATGTTACCCGGAAATTTTCTGACAGAGATTATGGCATCAAAGTTGAGGTTCCCGAGTTCAGTGGTGAAAAGGGACCTGAGGAATTTCTTGACTGGCTTACCAAAGTGGAGAGAATTTTTGCGTATAAGTCTCTTCCAGAAGTGAAGAAGTGTGAACTCATCATCACCAAGTTTATTGGGTATGCATGTTCATGGTGGGATGATGTACTACATGCAAGGTTTGTCAGAAGACTTGGACCCGTTATCAATTGGGAGGTCATGAAGCAGATCCTGACTGAAAAATTTGTTCCCCTTAATTATGAAAAGGTAATGTTCCATAAATTACTTAACTTGCAACAAGGGAACAAAGATGTGGATTCTTACACCCTCGAATTCCACAAACTGTCTTCAAGGTGTCGGCTTCAGGAAACAGACCAGCAACGGGTGATGCGATATATCAGTGGATTAAGTACTGAGATTCGACTTGAGTTGGCTAACACTGATTTCAGGTCTGTTGATGTGGCAGCGGCTCATGCCAAGACAGCTGAAGAGAAGTCCATTTATTGGAAGGGTATGCTCAAGACTCCTTCAGTTCATAGACCTCCACCACGTATGGAGGAAAAGAAGCCTGAAGCTCGCAGAGGTGAAGAAAAAAGGTCAGAGTTCAACAAGGATAGTGTTGGGGTGAAGAATATCATATGCCATAGTTGTGGTGAGAAGGGTCACTATTCCAACAAGTGTCCCAACAGGACTCGTTCTGTGAACGTTGCAGAGAAGCAGCCGACAGAGAAGAGTGAAGATGAATCTCATTTATATCCTTATCCCCTCGAGGACGATGATATTGTCGATGATGAAGATGAGGATGTAGAAGCTCATTCAGCTAGCCTTTCATCCTTTTCGAATAGACTATTGATAAAGCTCCTCTCTTCAGACAGAAGGGTACTCTCCTGCACGGCTCCGACCATACTGATGTTCATGCAGTTGTTGATACTGGGGCAGAAGCAAACTTCATATCTGCTGAATTTGTTCGAGCACACAACCTTCCACAAAAGCAGCTTTTCAAGAAGATTCATGTGCGAGGTTTTGGACCCACAGCTCGAGAAGAGGCCACTGCAGTTGTTCGAGTACACCTACAGTTTGGGCCGTTACAGTACTATGTCACCTGTTTGGTCACCTCATTGGCACACTGCGACATTCTTCTAGGGCGACCTTGGCAGCGACATGCAGGCATTCTCTATGATGGCGCACGGAACACTATAAAGGTGAAACAAGGAGGTCGTACGTACTTAATGAGGCCACATGCATTATCAGACATGCCACGTCGTCGACTGACTCTTGCTCTAGTGGCACGTCAACCTACCCTCCCTCCTCTTGGTGTTATGTTCCCATCTTCTGCTTCGAGATACGTACCACCTCATCAACGAGCAACTTACGAGGGAATCTTAGGAGCACGACCTAACTCGACGGAGTCGAGTTCTTTTAAGACCGGGAGAGCTGATGCAGTTGGGCGATGGAAGGGATCTCTTTGATTTGAGAATTTTACCATTTACTTTCCTTTTTTTTGGTTTAGAAATTAGTTTGATAGTATTTTAATTTAGATTTGATTTTTATTTAGTTGCTATATAGATTAGTTTCTATTTTCAAGTAAGTTGCCATTAATTGTCTAATTTTTCCTTTATATTGGACATGTACTTATGGAGAAATTTCAGTTTTGAGATTTGAAGAATAGAAATTTGATTAAGAGTTATGGTATGAGAACCATGGCTGCCGATTTCCCCTTTCTTCCCTCTCTGAAATTTTCTCTCTATTATCCCCACTGAAATCTCTCGTTTTCAATTTCCTCCATCAATCGCTGGTTTCTTCTTCACTGTTATTGTAGAAGGGTATCACAGTGACCCTTGCTGCCCTGTTTTGAGAGGACGCTGGTGACCCATAGAAGTCGATAGCTCTCCTTCATCTCATCTTCTTTCTTCAGCAACTTTTGGGAATTAGTTCACCAAGGAAGGGCGACCTTAAACCTTGAATCTCAGACCTGAAAATACTTCCTGCTGTGAGCCACAAAACCTGCAACTCAAGTTATTTAGAACTACCGCCCAGATCTGATTTGCAGAGGAACTGTTCTTCTTTGCTTGGTGTTTTGAAGTGTCCTTAGGTGGGAATCAAAGGGCCATAGAGGATCCAAGCTTCGCCCAAGATTTGGGGCTGAATCGAGGTGCAGGGAGAGAGTTCTCATCACCGCCATCTCTCTTTTCTTACCACTGGTTTCAGCTTATCGTGGAGAAGAAGAAGATACGTTTTTAATTTTACATAAAGACCCCTGGCTGGACTTTATTTCAGGTTACACTCCCCTTTCTTTAAAAACTCAGAATAAGCCCTCATATTAAAGTTTTTTTTAGTTCTAGAACTACCCAGCTGCCATATAATTATTTCTAAGGACCTGCTTGTTTATGAAATTACAAGAATACCCTTCAACCATTAAATTTGAGATTTTGGTCATTCTTGTGGGCCATAAGCGATCCGATTTCGGTCCTTGGAATCCGGATCCGCATCACTTCAACTCTTGCTAATTCAGCCACTTCTTTATGTTCCAACTTTGCTCATTCAGGTATTTCGTTTAGTGGTCACTGTGCATCAGCAGTCTCCAGTCCTTGGATCATTGACTCCGATTCCACTGATCATATAACTGGATCCTCCAACCTCTTACACCACTATTTTACTGCTTCCGACAGAGATAGCAGATGGCTTCCTCTCCTCTATCTCTGGAAGGTGTTATATTAATTGTTCTTCTTCTATTACTTTATCTTCAATTTTACATATCTCTAATTTTCCTACTAATAAGCTATCCATTAGTAGTTTCACTAGAAATTTGCACCAAGGTTCAAATTGTCAAGTTTCGATTGGAATTTCCGAAACATGGTCGAAATCACATTTCTTTTGGGCTAATTCTTGAAATTTTGGTCGAAATTTTCAAAACTTGGAAATCTCGAGGTGGATCGGAACCATCAAAATTTTCCTGAAATTTCTGAAGCCTAGTACTATGATTTGAACTGTAAAGTAACATTTTTTCCTTCTCACTATGTTTTCAGGATCTGGTAACATGGAAGATGATTGGATGTGGTAAGGTGTAGAGTGGTCTCTACTTGCTTGATGATGGTTGTCGTTCTCCATTTGCAGTCCCTACTCCACTTTATTAGCTTCAGTCTGTTTCCTTTGCTCTGCACCAATGGCATCGTCACCTAGGGCATCCCCCACTTAGGACTTTGTCTTTTTTTTTTTCCTCAGCTAGTAAAAAACATAATAGGGATTAATTTTTTTGTGAAGCTTGTATTCTGTCTAAACAGACTCGTTCTAGTTCTTTTACTTTAAATAAAAGAAGTTCTCTTTTTCAATTATTTCATTTTGATGTGTGGTGTCCGGCTTGCCAAACATCTATTTCTGGGCAATGATGGTTTGTGACCTTCATCGATTGCCACTCTTGAACTACTTGGATGTATATGATGTAGCACAAAGGTGAAGTATTCTGTTGTTTTTAGCAATTTCATAAGATGATTCAGACTTAGTTCAATGCTACTTTGAAAATTATTTGTAGTGACAATGGCAAGGAGTACATGGAGGGTCATTTCCAAAAGTACCTTGTTGACAATGGGATCCTTCATCAGACTAGTTGTGTTGGTATGCCATATTGAAAGGGGTGGCTAAGCGCAAGAACCGCTACTTCCTGGACATTGCTCGGGCTATGATTTTTGCCATACATGTTCCATCTCAATATTGGAGTGATGTCCTCACCGTTGCTTAGCTGATCAACCATATGCCCACTCGTGTTTTGGATTCCCGGAATCTTGTTGATATTCTTTAAGGGAGTTCCTCCTTTCTTGTTCCTCCACAAATTTTTGTGTGCTTGTTATGCTAGGAACCATCACTCTCCACGGAAATTGGAACCTAGAAGCCTTGAATGCATCTATAAGGGTTACTCTCCAACACCAAAGAGACACAAATGTTATCATCTCTGTACTCGGCGTACTATGGTGACCATGGATGTTTTGTTCCATGAATCTGTTGGCTACTATTCCTCGCCACCTCTTCAGGGGGAGTCTGGTATTGAAAGTGAAGATGCGACTCTACTTGCTCCACCATTGTACCCACTAGTGTATCCCCCATCCTCTGATAGTATCCCTGTTCAAGAGGATAGTGGTACATATCAGGGGGAGTAGATGAATTCAGAAACTGTTTAGCCAACCATTGAACCCACACAACAGACTTCTCTTCACATCTATTGGAGAACTTGCAACAACAAAAAGCAACTTGAGACCATCACCACTACAACACCTTTGCGCATCCCACTGCCAGCCCTGGATTCAGAGCCTAACCCTTTATTAGGTATAATTTCTTCTAAGAAACCTATTGCTCTTCAGGACGGCATTAGGACTTGCACCTAACATCCCATTTCTCATGTTTCTTATTATTTCCTTTTTACCTTCGTGCTGTTGTATCATCTCTTTCTTCTATTTGTATTCCCCATAATTGGCAGGAAGATTTGCAGATGAGAAATGGAAGGTAGCTATAGGGAAGAAATGGATGCCCTAAAAATGAATTCTACATGGAAACTTGTGGTTCTTCCGCTCGGGAAAAGACTAGTTGCTTGTAAGTAGGTGTTTGTGGTTGAACAAAATATGGATGTCATAATAGACAGGTACAAAGCAAGGCTTATGGCTAAAGGGTTCACTCAGACATATGGGATTGATTACTAGGAGACTTTCGTTCCATTTTCCAAACTGACCACTGTAAGGGTCAGTTTTTTGTGGGATATAAGTAGAGCTATGCTGACCACACATTGTTCATGAAAAGATTTGGTGATAAGATCACTATGCTCATTGTCTAAGTTGATGACATTGTGGTGACTGGAAATGATAGTGATGAGGTTAGTCGTTTAAAGAATTTTCTTGAGTGAGTTTGAAATAAAGGATCTTGGAAAACTAAGGTATTTTCTTAGGATTGAAGTTGCCAAGCCTTCAAAAGGCATCTTTCTCTCCCAGAGGAAGTACATCCTCGACTTGTTGTCTGAGATTGGATTATTGGATTGCCATCCTTCTGATACACCTATGGAAGATTGGGAGCTAGTACATGGCTCAAGGAAAAGGAGGGTGAACCCGTTGACAAGGGATGTTGTCAGCTGCTGGTAGGAAGACTAATTTATCTTTCCCATACACGGCATGATATTATTGTCGTGAGTTTGGTAAGTCAATTATGCATGATCCTTATTTATCTCATATGGAGGTTGTTCTTCGTATTCTACGTTACTTGAAAGCAGCTACAGGAAAAGGGATCATTTTATCTCCTTATGATCACTTCAGAGTTGAGGCTTATACAGATGTTGTTTAGGCTGGATTTCTTGACATAAAGTCCATCTCAAGCTATTGTAACTTTGTGAGTGGGAAGCTTGTCACATGGCACAAGAAGAAGCAAAATGTGGTAGCAAGACCCAGTGCTGAAGCAGAATTTGTGCCGTGGCACAAGGGATTTGTGAGTTGTTGTGGTTGAGAAGCTTAGTGGAAGATCTTGGTGTTCCTAGTCATCTCCCAATGATGCTATATTGTGATAAAAAGGCTACTATTAGCATTGCCCACAATCCAGTATTAGCATGATCATACCAAGCACGTGGAGATTGACACACACTTCATTAATTTGTGAGTTGTTGTGGTTGAGAAGCTTAGTGGAAGATCTTGGTGTTCCTAGTCATCTCCCAATGATGCTATATTGTGATAAAAAGGCTGGTATTAGCATTGCCCACAATCCAGTATTAGCATGATCATACCAACCACGTGGAGATTGACACACACTTCATTAAGGGAAAGTTAGATGCTAGGTTAATTTGTGTTCCTTTTGTGAAGCCTGATGATCAGTTAGTTGATGTGTTCACTAAGGGACTAGGAGGGAAGTTGTTTTCATCCTTGTTTGGTCAAGTTGGGCATGTGTGCTATGCTCCAACTTGAGGGGGTGTGTTGAAATGTGTACTTAAAGGGTGCCGCAAGGGCATTCCTACCTTTTCCCCTCCACAAACTCTTATTAATGGGAGTTGGCTGGAGGGGGCATACTTGTAATTTTTTCTTCTCCTATCTTTATTATAAATAAAGCTTGTGTGGTTTCATTTATCATTTAAGCATTTTACCCTAAATTTTTTGTTGACATAATTACTTGTCAACACAAAAAGGGAAACTTCAAACTAAGGAAACAAATCCAATCTTCTAGAGGTTCTCCTTGTAGTAGCTTGCTGTCTAGGACAAAACAAAAAATAGAAACTAATACCTAATATCCTAGCAAATATTGGCAGCATCTCTTCCAAGCCAGCTGTCAATAATGGACCCCAAGTGAACAGTACATGCATGAATAGTAACGATAGGTTGGCTGGCTCAATTGGCCCATGTTGGGGTTGGCTTGCTGCTTGTTCGAGTGGCTAGAATTGGAATTGGTTGGCCTGGTTCATTTGGGACCAACAACCTCTTCTTTTAGCAGCTCAATGGACATCAATCTTTAGCTCCTCCAGTGAGCTTGGTGCTAGCAATTTGCATCTTCCTTTCCTCTGACGTTTGGAAATGGCAACCACTTGAAGTAGTATCCAAGGCATTCGTCCAATCATGGAAGAAGAGGAGATCATGCTTCCCATTATACTGCTTCAATTCCAACTTTACCTTATTTGAATCATCATGGTGTAGATGGTATTTCATCATTCTCATCAATACCCTCACCTCCATAATATTGTACGGGCTGGCATGTTCCTTCATGCTTGGGGTAGGACTCAACAAGGAATAGCAGGGGCAATATTCACGGTCGGTTTCATCAGTTGAGTGGTAGATTGAGCAACCGTAGTCTTCTTAATCTTCTCAAATTTGTGGTCCATAGTATCAAATTTCTGGTTGAATTTTTTGTCCATAGTATCCATCCTCTCAGACATATGTTGGATGGCTTTCAGCAAATCCTCCATAGAGTGTTGGTTGGCGCTTTTATCGGCCATAACTCTAATACTTATTTTTCTTTCCTCCTATTAGACAAAATTCGCCCTTGAATTTTGCAGAATATAAGGGTGATCGTCATATGGTGCACATCCATTGCCAGTCCAAAGAAAAATTCAAGCAGCTCTTTGATAATATAGATGTAGCCTAGAATGTGAGGAATTCAATTTTCAAGATACTTCAATGGGATGACGAACTCAACATGCTCAGCTTCAACATCCTCAGATGTATCCATGGGATTGTCCACATATGTGTCTTCAACCATTTCAAACTCTAATGCAACATGGAACTCTTTTGATTCATCTGCTTGATGGTTTTCCACTGGTTTTGTTGATGATTTAACCACTTCTTCAACCTCGAACCCCTTAGGATCTTCCTCTTGGCTGTTCACAATCATCACAGTTGTTGTAGCGCCAAATTCCTCAATCTTGACCTCAAGGTCCACCATTGCAACCTTGTTACCTTCGAATTCTTCTATATGAGTCTCATTGATAGGAACATCAAGGACTAACATTTCCTCGATGGTAGGAATTGCTAGAACTTCAAAACTAACCTCAATTTTAGGTTATGGTTCTTTGATTGCCAAAGAGCGGCCACATGGTATACTATTTGCTTCATGCTCTTGTCACCTGTGGGTGTCTTTTGGAGACTTGTAGATGATTTTGGATGGGACTCTTGCAGATGGAAGGACTGTATTCGAATATGTTTAGGTACGTATAGGTTTGCTAACTCATACTCCATCTCTTCCCAAGTCTTGGGCTCACTTCCTTGAGCTCGAAATTTCCTTTCATGGATTCTCCATGTTTCTTTGACATAGTCATTCATCCAGGAGCAAGCAAATCGAAGCTTTAGCGTCTCTGTCAAGTTGTAGATACCTAAATCATCTATCCAATCAAGGAATATCTATGGAATAATTCCCCCACAAAAATAGCAAACTTCCGGCTCCATCTTGGCTCTGATACCAATTGGTGTAAGACTAAATTACCAAAGGGTAATCAGTCTCAGTAGGATCCATCATAAACGCCAACGTGTAAAACTCAGATCTGGAAAATAGGGTTGATATAGGAGATTTCAATTACTCAAAAGCCACAAGTCGGATGGAGCTGAATTTTGGATAGAATGAAAATCCTGTATGAGGGATAAACCTTAAAAAAATGAACATATTCTGCTGGCTGGATTGAAGACTTACGCTGGTTGTAAGAAAAAATGGAACTTTTGGTGATTCTTCAAGAAATATGGCTACATGTCGTTCCTTCATTCACTGGAGATGAATGATTTTAAGAGGGGGGAGCTGATGTACACACATAACCACTCACCTCGGTAATTGAGGATTTCTTGCTTTTAATTCAACAGACATCTCTAAATTCTATTGATTACAATCATATGTATAATTAGACTTGTCAAACAAAACTTGACTCTTAACTTGTAGACTCTTTAAAACAAGGAAACTATCTTCTACGTATCTACTTTTTGAGATTACAAGGATAACCTCAAGAAATAAATAAATTCCCTTCCCATCCCTATTGGACCAGAATCCCAGTTTGTGTCAATTCGTTTCTGTTTGGGTTTCCAGATCAGGTCATGCCAGTCCAGCCCACAGATGCAATAATGCAACAGCATCAATTCTCCACTTTCAGGAAAAAAACTCAACTTCATCGTGTTTGGATGAGGACCAAGGATGTTGTTTGAGAACTTGCTGAAATAGAAATGACCTTGCTGTCCACTTTAGCTTAGTGGTTGTGATATCCTTAGCAGAAGAAACTTCGTCTCGAGTCTACTGTAGTACTTTGCACAATAGGTTTATCATATTCTACCTGGTCCACAACAACCTTATATTGTTTGGTTTGTAACAATCTTATGTAGTGTGCTGCAATTTTATCTGAGACCTCTGTTTGGGGCTCAGAGTGAGTTTGATCTTTCCAATCAGATAGCTAATTACGTGGTCTTTAGTAATCACATTATTATTTCTCTATTGTTGGAGTGCCTTATTTGACAAGGCCTTATGGTGTAGCTGTTGGATGTTGCACTTACCCTGTTGCTGGAGTGCCTTCTTGGAGAAGGGCTTATGATGTGGCTATTGGATGCTGCACTTTTATTTGTCTTCTTTGTGAAGATGACTACTGACTGCCTGCTTTTCCTTAGGAAGAGCTTTTGATATTGCTGTCGTTGCTATGATATTTTGGATTGTGGTTCGTGTTTACTAACCTTTATTTCTGCTTCTTGTTTATTCAACATGAAGATTTTTATCTACTATCGTTGCTGATGGTTGGTGTGCTTGAGCGGATATTGTTGTTGGGTTTATGATGATTGGTTGATGTTCTCTCTGTGTTCTCTAGTGTTTATGAGTCCTACATGATCAATGTTGCCTTTAATATATATTCTTGTTGTTCCAAGCTGGAGCTCTTGACATGTATACTCCAACTTTTTTTTTTGGGGGGGGGGGGGTGTTAAAATATGAGTCACAAGTTGGGGGCTTGTCTCAATGTGATATTAGTTATTTACTTATTTTATTTCCTTTCCTAGTTATACTAGATCTTTAGTTTCCTAAAGTAGAGTTAAACTAGGATTTCTCTCTTATTTCCACTAGGTGTACGGTTATAATTGTTTGGTTCTACTATTATAAATTGTATAATAGAGGAAGGCGGCCAAGCACAATCAGCTGTCAGTCTCTCTCTTTCTCTATCCCCAGTTACTGGTCGCAGATCTGGGGTCTACCATATTTGGTTTTATTTCAATTGAAAAAAAAGAAAGGGCTCTGGGCAGATTGGGTTGTAATAAAGGTATTTACTTGTGGAAGAGAGATTTGCCTTTTGTTATTGAATTGGATGCTTTTCAATTTTAAGGAGTAATTTGATATCACATGCATAAGTGGAATTCTGTTGTTCATAATTGAATAAACAAAGCTGCATTCCTTGTGGTATGGATGCTGCCACAGCAGGGACTTTAATTCCTAGTCCAACATTACCCTTTTTCTTCCCTTCTTTTTTTTTTTGG
>NC_056560.1:6416999-6425333 GCF_013358625.1 Macadamia integrifolia | reverse complement strand
GGGGGTTGGGGGTGGGGGGCAGGGGGGGCCGTTGGGGTTGATGTGGTTTGTCATGGTTTGATGGCCCTTGCGTATGTTTGATATTTTAATTCTTTGTAAATTGCTACACAATCAAATTAATGTTTTGCCAAATAATGAGATTTTTTGATGATCATGTGTTTTTTCTTCATCGCAGGGTGTGCTCACCCTATGTGGAATGCATGATGCACAAGCGAAACCCGTCCTGATGTGCTCGTATAATGATAATACTGTTCACATTTATGACCTACCATCGTGAGTATAACAAGGCTAAACTTCCCTTTTTTGTTTTTTTGGTTTTGGGTGGTAAAACTATGGTAGTCTCTCTTTTGCCTGCAAACTAACGATATCCTCTTGTTCCATTTGGATTAGATTCAGCGAGAGGGGGAGAATATTCTCGAAAGAGGAGGTTCGGGCAATACAAATAGGTCCAGGTGGGCTTTTCTTTACTGGCGACGGAACTGGTGAACTCCGTGTGTGGAAATGGACTGCTGAGCCAACCGTAATAACATCCTGAGTGAAATCAACAGTAGCAATTTTTGTGAACCCCATCTCTGTAAATTTTTTTCCTTCTGGTGGGGTGTTTCACTATTCTTTAGGCCTTATTTTATGTACGAGTTGAAAGAAGACAAATGCAATGAAATTGCAAGTTTTGGTCCTACGTAACACATTCCCAGTTGAAAGGCTCACGTTCTCACCTTTGAGAGAATAACATTATGGAAAGCGTAAGAATCAGCTTCCTTGGGGAAAACCTGAATTAAGTGCTTTAAGAATCAGCTTCCTTGGGGAAAACCCGAATTATGTGCTTTAAAGAGTGTAGAATCAGCTGGAGGAAAGGTGAGTTATATTTTTTTTTGGTATAGAAAGCTTATATGCCTTCATTTTATTTTTACCTTTTCTGTTTCTGTATTTGAACGAGTTCGGGAAACACTTTCAATAGAGCTTTGGAAAAATTCATTAAATAAAGTATAAATCAGACGGTTGAGTTGTTTTTTTTTATTCTTCTTTTCGCCATGGAATCATTAAGATTTGTTTCATCTTTCTATGAATACTAATTCTCTAGTCATGCTATGAAACAATTCAGATCAAGAACTTGATCTCAGAAAGAAACTTGAAATCCTTTTGCATCATGAAGAAGTTTACCAGGCTCAGTGATCTCGGTATTTAGTGGTTGATTCTTTTTCCACACTACCGTTTCTGGAAGAAGAAACAATAAATGTATCATTAAATTAAAGGGATGCTCTGGGGAGGAGATAATAGAACAAGCAGGTTTGACTTCTGACATTCTTTCTTACTGTTCGTCTAATCTATCTGGAAATTGATATTTATTTAATTTTTTTTTATATATATATTTTTTAATTGTCTCTCCTTACGAATCACAGCTGAGCTTTTCACTCTCGTTGAGATTAAACAAGATGGCTTTCAAATTGGGGCTTACAAAGCCCTAGGTGTGGCTGGCCTCCCAGAGGGATTCTTTTAATCTCATTGGGAATGTTGTGGACTACTGTTATTGGCGCAGTTCAAAGATTTGATTTTTTTTTTTTTTTTTTTTTTTTTTTTTTTTTTTTTTTTTTTAATGGATCATGCTTAGAGAATTCAACATAATTGCTGTTGTTTTTATCCGGAAGAGATGAGTCATTTTGGGCCTATTAACCTATACTCAGCAATCTACATTGTTTAGCCAATTGTTTACTTAATTCTGTTGTTTGGTGGTTAAAATCATCTCCTTTCATTGTAAATAATAATAATATGATTTTCTTATTATCTGCTCTAGACAGTATGAGTTCGTTCAATACTTATATAATCAAGACCAAATGTCAGGTGGGTCCCTTGACATTTGGAGAAATGATGACCATTATTTTTTTTTTTTAGGGGGATCCGGCTCGTCTCCAACGACTTCGTGGATTGTCAACATGTGGAGACGAGCAATCCGACGGCTCCAACGTTCGACATATTTCTCTTGCTGAACGATCAGACGACTGACGCCGGGGGGTTGAAATCGATCGCCTGACTCGTCTCCCTCTACTCTGTTCTTCCTTCTTTCTCTCTTCTTCATACCACAATTCTGTTTTAAGTATATTTCAATCCCTTCTAAGTTTATCCAGGGAACAGTTCATAGACATGGTGTAATTAACATCAAAAACTTTGTGATGAGAGGAACCACAGATAAACTACCCTGTTGTGCATCTAAAGCAAATTTCAGATTTCGTCCCATTTCAGAAATTTCGATCCTAATTCCAGGTAAAACTGAAATTGAATCTCACTCAATCATCACATCTATCACTTAAACTCCACAAATTGCAGGGTTCTCGGTGGAAACTAGTTTAGAGAACATATGAAAACATATATTCTGTTCAAATAAGAACATATGCACAAAGGCAACACTTCACCGCAAGAATTTTTTTTTTTTTTTTTTTATGGGGGAGGGGCAACAGCAAAGAAGAGGACTGAGACTCCAACCCCTCTGAAACCGGGATTCACCGCAAATGAGAGAGAGAGAGAGACGAGAGAGAGATCGATTTCAAATCGTCGGCTAGGTCTGTGATCGTTCACCGAGAGGAGAAATAAGAGAAGGGAAAGAGTGTCGAAGTGATCGGATTTTTCGTCGGTGAGGTCTACGATCGTTCACCGAGAGGAGAAATAAGAGAAGGGAAGGAATGTCGGATTTCTCGTCGGCGAGCCCTGCAAACGTTCAGCGTTTGAGAAATAATAGAAAGAGTATTATAATTCGTTGAGCCATCCGATTTATCGTGCCACGTGTCGATCATCCGATTCATTGTTCGAAGCTCGTTGGAACGCCAGTAGTTGGAGACTAGCCGTACGTGTTATTAGTCTCTTCAATTAGAGAGACAATAACCCCAAAAGGGTCACCAGTTACATAGTTGGGAGTGATTACCGAATTATCTGTGTGGGCCTCTTCTCTGACCGCTTTGTGGGTTTCTACATGGTTCCTCTATGGATCTTGCATGGGGCAAGTAGAGTTTCTTACTAAAAAAAAAAAAAAAAAAAAAAGTCGAGTAAGCTTTGGATCGAGATTCTCTTCAACAACTCTTTTTTTTTTTTTTTCTTCCAATTAAATACATGCATGTCTGGGACTATATGTGAAGGGAAAGTGGTGGATCCGAATTTGCTTACGTATCAAACAGAAATATATTGGAGGAAGCTGTTTACATAGAAATATCTCTTTACTTTTACAATGGCATCTAGAAATATCTCAAATACTATTTATCAGATTTTATCCTTTCTTATCTCTCTATCTATTATGGGTTATTTATCCCAAATATTTTGTCAGATAAATAATCAATTTTCCGGACAGGATCTGAGGTGTCGCAATTTTATCACGAAAATTAATGGAGAAGCAAACAATTCCACACTCTGAGCTCTTATTCGACAATACTTTATGGTTTGCAGAATCGAATCGAAAACGACCACCTCAACTGAGCAGGAGCTGTGGAAATCTATTTAATGGAGAGAGATTCCCACGGTATCTTCACTGATTGATCTTTGTTCTCTACTACCCAGAATTTTATTTTAATATTTAACCCATTGATCGTCTTGGTTGGTAGTTCTTGATTCTGCTTCGGAGACTGAAAACTAGCTTCCGCTCTTCACGCTTCACTTCATTCCTCAGACGAACAGAGAAAGAGACGGTATTCGAAGATGGGTCAAGGTGGGATGTCTCATGGTGTTGATGAAGGGGAAGAGAACATGGCCGCTTGGCTTCTTGGTATCAATAATCTCAAAGTTCAACCTTTCAAGCTTCCTCCTGTTGGTTCGTACATGAGCCCTTGTCTTCTTGATTATAGATTTTACAGTCATCTTGCTTTTAATTATCTGTTGCTTAAAATTAATTTTTTTTTATCTTACTGATTTTGCAGGCCCTCATGATGTTAGAGTTCGGATTAAAGCTGTGGGTATCTGTGGAAGTGATGTTCATTACCTAAAGGTAAACATCCTATCTTCTTACTTTCTCTCTCTGGTTCAAATCTACGCATCTCTTTTTATTTACCTAGCTATCCATTGAGTCCTTTTGTGAAATTCATATTAGATTAGACAGTTTACTAGTAAAATTTCAGAGAGAGTGAGAGAGATTTGTTTTTTTCAGTTTATTGCAATCTATTTATGTATTTTGATGTGGATTCTTCTATTCCTTGGTGATGATGTTCTGTTGTTTTTCAATTATTGGTTTTGTATGATTGCAGACCATGAGATGTGGAGATTTTATTCTTAAAGAGCCCATGGTAATTGGGCATGAATCTGCTGGAATCATAGAAGAAGTTGGTTCAGAAGTGAAGCATGTCGTTGTGGGAGACCGTGTTGCTCTGGAGCCTGGGATCAGTTGCTGGCGCTGCGATCTCTGCAAAGAAGGCCGCTACAATTTGTGCCCTGAGATGAAGTTTTTTGCAACTCCTCCAGTTCATGGTTCTCTAGCCGACCAGGTTTTGCACAAATTTCTCACCATTTCAAACAAAAGAATTATGAGATTTTGAACTCAACCAGATACTATGTTAGCCATTGCTTAGAAGATTGTACTAAAACTACTCCATTGATGTTACAAGTTTCACTATATTTTAGTACTGTGCAGACTAAACCATATGCTTGAAATTGAATCATTCATAGACATGGTAAAGGGTGGATGCTTGTACTTAGTATTATTTTTTCCTGTAACAGATTGTGCATCCTGCTGATCTATGTTTTAAGCTGCCTGAAAATGTAAGCTTAGAAGAAGGGGCAATGTGTGAGCCACTTAGTGTTGGTGTCCATGCTTGTCGCCGTGCTAATATTGGCCCAGAGACGAATGTGTTGATCATGGGAGCAGGTCCCATTGGGCTTGTTACAATGTTAGCTGCTCGAGCTTTTGGAGCCCCTAGGATTGTCATTGTGGATGTTCATGATGACCGTTTATCTGTTGCAAAGAATCTTGGTGCAGATGAAATTCTTAAAGTTTCACATAATATTCAGGTGTTTACTATCTAAACTTTCTTTGCTTATTGTGGGAACTGGGAAGTGTCACCTAGGCATCAACTATTTTAAGCAAAGCACTAGCAAACCATTATATCATTCTTTAATGGGATTGTAGTTAAGTAATTTTTTTTTCTTTTTTGCTGAAGAAGTTGAGAACAGCTAAAGTACATTAGAGATTGTAATTGAGTGTATTTAAACATCCTAATCTCTTGGAAATTTAGTGGTATTTTCATTTACGGCTAATGATAAGATGGGAAATGTGTGGAAGGTGTAAGGGAATGCCCTGATTCCTAAAATCAGGAAGGGTGATGATGGTCATGTGAGGCAGCAAGCGAGCAATTCTATCCTATGACGAAGTTATTATGCCAGGCATTTCTTTCTTGGAAGGGAGTTGACATTGTTTACTTAAATAAATTAGGAAACAAGAGGCAAGGGATTCTTTCATCAGAAAAAATAAACAGATAGCATTAAGGTAGAGCTTGGGTGGCCTATTCTCCTGTCGTAGAATGTTTCGTCAAAGTAGTTATAGTTCCCAAAGTTTCTCTTGCATCTGGAGATCAAATTTTAAGGGGGCTGGTTTTTATCACTCCACACATAAATAAAACTCGATTCTTATTCCAGTGGCTCTTGTGCTTTCATTCTCCAGTTTGTAACCAACATGCTCTGTAGGATACTGCTGAAGAAGTGGTTCAAATAAACAAGGCTATGGGAGCTGGAGTGGATGTGACTTTTGACTGTGCAGGCTTTGACAAAACTATGTCTACAGCTCTGAGTGCTACCCGTGCAGGTGGCAAGGTATGCCTAGTGGGAATGGGTCATAGTGAGATGACTGTTCCTCTTACTCCAGCAGCTGCAAGGTAAATTTAGTTACTTTGTTCACTAGATTTGATTGTTGAAGCTCAGAAGGAAAATAATTTTTCTGCCTGGGCTCAAGTCCTTGTATATTTAACTATAGCACTTGTCTATATGTTTTTTTATTTAGCTTTTGTGATGGATCATAGTTAATTTTGGACTTTCTTGGTGTCAAGAGAGGTGGACATTATCGGCATCTTCCGCTATAAAAACACTTGGCCTCTTTGCCTTGAGTTTCTGAGGAGTGGAAAGATTGATGTGAAGCCCCTTATAACCCACAGGTTTGGGTTTTCACAAAAGGAGGTAGAAGAAGCATTTGAAGCCAGTGCTGGTGGAGGTAATGCTATCAAAGTGATGTTTAATCTGTAGATGAAAAACAAACACCTTCATGGTTTCTTGTATTGGGCTAGATCTGTAGCTTCTATCTGCTTTTGTTGGAACAGATATTGTGAATATTAAGAAATAAAAACATATTATCAGCCTTATAATTTTATCACTCTTCTTAATTTGGCTCATCCCTTGTTTTATCTTCCCTACACTTGTTAGATGGATAACTTCTCCTCATCATTGGTTGTCACAGCTTTTCTTGCCTCTGTAGAGGTTCTGATTATAGTAAATAATAATAATAATAATAATGCAAAAATCCAGCATCTCCCTGTATCTCTGAACTTATTGCAGTATAAGACTCTTATAATTGTTGCAGTTTTCCCTGGTGGAAATTATTCCTATTTGGTCAAAGTTTCAGGATATTTTAAGTTGCTACTGGTATTTCCCAGACCCTGCAGTAGTGGGAGTCTCGTGCATTCAGTTTCTCCTTTTTTTTGTTTTTTTACCGATTTTTCGAGTCGGTTGGTATCAAAGGATCAAATGACGCCTGCCTAATCAATCAGTCGACAATGGGATTCCACTGTACAAACAGCTCTTCATTCTCTACTTCCTGTTCATCTAAAAGGAATAGGAAATCTACCCTATTCCTCTGGCCTGGCTGGTGCTTTTCCTTCCCTTTCACAAGTTTAGTTAGCAGAGTACTCATTGGCCACCAGTTCAATGCAAGCTCAGGCTGAGTCTAATATCTCTACTTTCATCCTTCCCAGAGTAAATGCCTCCCTTGCCAACTTTATCGGCGAGCTCTGCATTGACACACGCTCTCTCTCCCTGACCATATAAGCTTCTACTAGACAAAACAGTTTTTCACACCATGATTGATTTTAAGTAAGAGGTTCCTTCCATACTGTTGGCATGAGAAGCTCACTTGTTTAAAATGGAGAAAGGAAAAAAAAAGACTTGCACATCCAAGGGGTATCCCAATCCGCCTAGTCGAATGGGTTAGTGCAATTGGATATCTGGACCCAACAAGGCCCAACCGTGGGCGAGGTCAGGAATAGCTAGTGGTGGGTAAGGGTGTCAATCGGTCCAGAACCAGGTATTCGGTCTGGTTTCGGTTTTGGTTCCAGGGAGTGTTAATGTGATCCAGAACCGGATCAAGTCCTGTTTCGGTTCTGAAAATTGGTACTCGTACCCGACCTATCCGGTTCCAGTCCGGTTCTGGTTCCTATTCGGGTTTTGTATTTGGTTCTTATTTGGTTTCAGTATCCAATTTCAAATTCAATTTTTTTTATGCAACTGTTATTCAGAAAACAAAATATTAATGCTCATTCACTAGGTTATTGGTTTTCCCCAACAAAAGAAGGAACAAAAAATCATGAGCTATCAATGGACATGTATCCATGTCGAATGATTGTAAGTAATCGATCATCTATTGAACTTCTAATGTTGTTAATTTCACTACTTGAAACTCTATTAGATGATTTATCATTTAAGTGATTGAAATTAAATATCGTTAATGATCCTGAGCAATCAATCTCCTAAATGATAATTGACAGACAAGGGGTTTTAGAATTAGACTATAATTGAAACTCTATTAGATGATTTATCATTTAGGTGATTGATTATGTCGGATTTCCATATAAATTACATCAAATTTTTAGTTAAAGAGGAAAAAATGACATTAAGTTATTCGGTCTGGTTTCGGTTAGAACAACTGGTTCTTGGCATAAATCCAAATCCGGACCATTGTTAGTTAAAACGGGAACGGAAAAAAAACAGAAGCGTACGGTACGGGTTTTAAACAGATAAAAACGTTGAACGGTACGGTCAAAAAAATAGTCAAAAAAACAGGGAACGGCAAACGGACGGAAACGAACGGTACGAGTATTAAACGTGTAGTTTTCAAAAAAACGAAACCAAAAAAACGGTAGTATACTCATGCAATTTGAGAGATTATTACCTGTATACATGCATCTAATATTCTAAAAGCTCTAGGAGTCCCAAAATAAAATAGCCCAATGGGTTACAAGAAAATGAGATGTTGTTAGCTTTAGCTTCTCTTTACTCATTGGACTATAAGAAGATGAGATTTTTTTCCTATAAATAGTATGGAGTTAAAAATAAAAAACCAAGTACCATATTGCCTTCACTCTTCACTTTTACTAATAGGTT
>NC_056560.1:6404768-6416979 GCF_013358625.1 Macadamia integrifolia | reverse complement strand
ATTTTAATAAAATTTTTTTTTTACAAAATTCCTATTTTACCCTTAAAAAACGGATACGCGTTTAAAACGGCCGTTTTAAATGCGTTTTAAACGGATTCTTTTGCCGTTTCCGTTTTTTTCCGTATTGTATGGAAGTATACGGCAAAACGCGTTTTAAACGGCAAAAAAACGCGTTTTAACTAACAGTGATCCGGACCGAACCGAATTATAAATACTTATTTTAGATCCAGGATTTAATCATATTATAATGGATTGGATTTGGTTCAAGGTATTCAGTCCGAATTTGGATTCGGTTTTGGATTTGGTTCCGAATTGACACCCTTAGTGGTGGGTATTGCAATGCGTAAAAAGCCTAAGGGCCCGTTTGATAACGTTTCTACCGTTTCTGTTTCAAGAAACAGCAGAAACATAAATTTCCGTTTCCAAAAACAAAAATGAATTGAAGGTGTTTGATAAGTCATGTTTCTAGAAGTCGATAGTAACCAACGAAAAAATGGCCACAAGTCATTTTCAGAAATGGCGAAAGAACTTGTTTTGCATGGGTCATTTCTTGAACTATAAATAGGTAGAAATTTCAATTTCTATTTCTGAAAACAAGTGAAACGAAATAGTTTTATCAAACATTTTTTGTTCTGTTTTTATCGTTTCTAAACACAGAAATAGTAGAAATGCGTTTCTGAAAATGCTATCAAATGGGCCCTAAGGGTGTCAATCGGTTTATTTCGATTTTTTTATTCAATTCAAGATACAACATGTGGTAACCAGAACAAAATAGGAGCTTATTTTTTAAAACTAGAACCATTTATTTGGTTTTTTTAAGGCCAAACTGACTGTTTCAGTCCTAAAGTCAAAACCAAGAAAAGATTATAGATTTTAAAATCAAAACGAATCGATTTATTTTGCTTCAGCAAGAAAAGTGCTAACGCCTAATCTATAGATAGGCGTGCTATCACGTCTTAGTAATAGGTTTGTGAGCTACTCTATGAGCACCATTGCTTCTCAGGTCATAGATCATTCTTACTTAAGTAGGGGTTCATACATTGCTTGTTGGGAAATGTGAGTCTGTTCTGTCCACTTTCTCTATCCCCCTCTATCAAAATGATAAAAAATGAGACGAAATCTTTCTTTTTTCATTTTCTTTTTTAAGTTAAAAGAACAAGTGAAAGCCCAACATACATACAAGATTATTTCTAATTCGAGCTTCTATTTCAAATTAACACGAACCTTCTACCTTCCCCTATAAGTTTTTCTATTTAAATAAGATTTCAAGTTTCCACTCCACTCAACGTCAAGGTTTATACAAAAATAACAATCTATACATCAATGCATCCCCCCATGTTGGATTGGAGCCATAAACTGGACAAATAGATAAATAAATTAAATGGGTTGGGTTGGATTGGGTTAAGTTTGGATATCTTATCTATTTAGCCCTACTGCGTTGGGTGTGGCAATGCACAATGATATGTGGTTTAGGTGTTCAAAAAATGAAATTTTATTAGAATTGTTCATATCCCATTCATCCTTCGGAAGCATATCGCATCCCCGTCTTGAGATTAATATTTATATTTGGGAGTAGAAATTTTTTTTTCTTGTCTTTTATGATTTTTTCTATTTGATTTCTAATGGTGTTTGTCTTTTTTTTTCCTCTACATTTGTGTTAACTTGGAGATGGAAGTCTTTTTTTTTTTTTTTTATCACTTGAGAGGGAAGTAAGACCAAGCTCATAAGCTTATTATCCTAGGTCTATGCAAGTTGATAGAATCTCCCTTTCCATGAATAATGTATTCTATGGGTGCAAGTTTGGCCATATTGACTTGAGCCAGCCTTGACCTGCTTTGATCTTGAACAAAGCCTGAGCTGAGATATCACAACCCTGAGGGCGGGTCAGAGTTGAACTTTTCAAATCTTGAGTTTGGATCAGGCCGGGCTTGGGCCTAGCTAAGCCCAACCCGACCTTATTGCAGCACTAGTTTATTCCATGGCCTGTTTGTTCATTGGTGTCCTGACACAAGTAATGAAACTCAACTAAGCCTTGCGCCATTTATTTTGACTTTGAAGTCCTGAATCTTGTTGCACCCATGGTTTGAGGAATCAATAGTATTCGTCAAATTTTTTATTTTTTCCCTTTGAACATTGGTTTTTTTTTTTTTTTCCCGATATCAGATTGTCCGGATCTTTGACCCAACTAGTCCCTGAGTCACTATGATACCGCTTACACAGAACCAGGTCAGTCCGAGATGAAAACTCTAGTGTGATGGCCCTAAGAAGTTAGGCGTAGCGGCGAAGGTAATCAATGGTGAATCATGTTTAATCTTCATTTTTTTGTCATTTTTTTTAAATAAATAAAATAGCAAAAATATCAACAAAACTTAATTTTTATAGCAAAATCCCCAAGTTTATTGAATCAAAGACTCTAAAAACTACACATTTTGTGAAATCTTTACTTCTTCCAATTTCATTTAGAAGGTTGACTGATTATGGTCAATTCAAATTCAATCACCAGGAACTAATTCAATCCCTGATTCCATTTTTGGAACATTGGTTGTACCATTCAATCTTTATTTAGTGTCGGTAGGAACCGATCCAATCCCTGATTCCATACTTTTTGAACCTTGGTTCCACCATTCACCTTTATTTAGTATCCACATATTAAAATTTAGCAGTAGTTGCTGAGTCTTGTCTCCGGATCTCTACTTTTCTATTTTGATTAAACCTTCAAGCTTATGTGCACGTATCAATTTGTTTCTTTTCCTCAATGTTCACACGATGAAATATCCATTTTGATGGATTTTCCCTCTATCTGCTTTATATGAATCTAAACACAAAATGATTAGATCTCTTTCTTCATAGTTGAGGTGATGTGATCCATGTCGAAATAATCATGCTACGTCAATGAGCTATCAATTTTAGTTGCACTTTGTATTTAATCACAAAAGTTTTGCCATATGATATACCACTATTACTCCGACCTATCATTGATCGAAGGCCTATGACTCAACCTAATTGATCAACAGTATAAAACCCAACCACGATATGTCAAGAAAGTATGAGGAGAGCCAACAGTAAGACATCTTAGCATGAACCACTTTTTCTCGATCATTTGCACCTGCTATACTCGGTAATCGGTATGTCCTCGTTTCAATCGCACGTTTCACCCCCACGTGATGTAGATCATCCACGTCATCATAAGATAGTGACATCTGTAACAATCTCTGAGCTTAACCATATATGAGTAACTCAACCAAATGTGGGTTAAGTGGTTATTTAACTAACGATGGTTGAATTAGCCGTTATGAGATTAACTAGGGTCAAATAAATTGTTATAAGATCTGCCAACTCAACAAGTGAAAGGGACGAGCTTGCCAATGAGAAAAGAGTCCACATCGACCATGAAGAAGACATCCTAGCCAATAAGGAGAACCACCAATGTCTTTATAAGGGACACTTAGCAAATTTGAAAGGTAAGACTCTCAACATACTGAATACTCTACGTCTCATATCTCTTTTAAATTAAGACCTGATTTAGGCATCGGAGGCTATTTCCTGGAGTTCCCTTCGGACAATTTCTAGTATGTATCATGCAGGACCATACAAAGCGGAATCATACGTCAACACCATCCATTTGATCTTAAAAGCTTGAAAGTGACTCTTTTGGTTCAATTTCTAAATCTTCCTATCTACACTGTTAGTTTGATCTTGCTAGACATAGTCTAGTATCTATCAATCTTAAAAAAACTTTCTCTCTCTCTCTCACAATGACCTGATTTTTTAAGCAAGAATTGGCAAAAATCGAGAATTTGATCCAGCCGATTTTGATCCGGTTCGACCAGGGTCGATGATCTGATTCTACTTCTTAGAACCGTTCTCTAAGGGAAGTGATTGATGTTGCTATAACCATTGTGGTTAACCTTTACCAAAAAAAAAAAAAAAGGAAAAAACCATTGTGGTTAACCGAATCTTGAAGAATCTTTGGTACTTGATGAATTGATTATATAATCAACCTATAACGAATCAAACACAAGTGGGCCAAAGTCCAAACTTCTTTCTGTGGTCAAACCACTCCATTTCAGTGGCTGGTTCTATCTTCTAATAAGAAGGCATGCATTTGAATATGAAACATCCAAAGTATACACTAGGGCATGTTTGATAACGTAACCAGAAACGTATTTCTGTGTTTTCTTGTTCTCAGAAACAAAGAAACGGCATAAATACCGTTTGCTAAAAGTGTTCTGTTCCACTTATTTCTTGAAACATAAATTGAAATTTATAACAATTTATGCTTCAAGAAACATGAATGACGAAACAAGTTTTACTTGTTTCGCTCGTTTCTCGAAACAAAAATGGGGCACAAAAAATCGATATTGAAGACGGAGTTTGGCATCACTGCCATCACCACCATCTCCGACTAGCTCCGTCTACAGAGTTCCTCTCCATCTTGTCAGCCGTCGTCGATTTGGGTTTCTTAAACCCCATTTCAGGAACCGACTCCGCCTCTGCCTCCGCCTCCACCTCCATGGCTTTAACAATGGTGGTACTCCTCACCGCGCTCTGCTTCGTGGGATTCTTCTCCTTTTACATTCACTGTCTCTCTGAGAATAATCCCCCAAATGATCCCCGCCGCCGACGCCACCACCAGACACTTAGAGATAGAGTTTCCTCTTCTGGGATCGACCCCTCAATCATCCAGTCACTTCCTTTGTTTGCTTATGACGGTAATGTCAAGGAGCCCATCGATTGCCCAATTTGCCTAAACGAATTCGAAGAAAAAGAAATGGTTAAGGTGATTCCCTTCTGCGGCCACGTTTTTCATCCCCAATGTATAGATGTGTGGTTGTCCGCTCATGGGTCCTGTCCCCTCTGTCGTTCTACCCAGCTAGTCCTCCCTCTCCCTCTTCCTCAGCAACAAGAGGTACCACTTCCAATACCAATTCCATCATCATCTTCGGCTGTGACAATGGCAAGTAGCTTCTCCTCTTCTTCTAGATTACGGGATGGGGTATATTTGCTGCCAAGAAGCATAAGCTTCTGACGCCTGTCTTGTTCAAGGAAATAGTCGGCTGTCACGCCAGAGCATCTATTTCTTCAAGCAAATGGCCGCCGATCGTTATCCACCGGAATGTAAATACAACACTGTAATCATCCAATCAAACGGAAACAAGGTTTATCAAACACCCAAAATTCTGTTTCTGTCGTTTCTTGAAACAGAAACAACATAAACGTTATCAAGCGGGCCCTAGGTTCTTATCCACTAGGGGGAAGTTTTTCGCCACCTAGGGTGAAGAGAGAATCTCTTCATTTAAGGTGATTTGACTTTGTGATCAAAGTCTTACAATAGTAAATGAGAAAAGATTCCTACTAGGTTGTGTGGATCTTGTGCCTAGACATAGGAGTGTGTAAAATTATCGTCTTGTCCCACATGAAGTAAAAAATCATACCTATTTAATGCCCTTGCACGTGCTTTCATTGGCCTCTTGTGCTAGTGCAGAGACCACGCAACCTAGCAACGATCTCTTACTCATATTAAATACATGATCGTTAACTTTCACCTCTAACAAAGGTTCACAATACCCTCTACCAAAAAAAAAAAAAAAAATTTGAAACACCCTTTTCTCATCCAATGGGATGGTTAGATCCCATGAATAGAGAGGTTTTCTCTTCATCATAGGTGAAGGAAAAACTTGGTCCTATTCGTCATGGACGCTTTACCTTCAATTTCAACTAAGACAAAACATAGTACCAAGGCAACATCCTTTGGTAGGAGGGGCGTGGAATCAGTCAGCCTATCATAACTCAAATTAGTGATCAAACGGACCTATAATGTTTTAAGTCTCTTAATTCATGATCCAACGGTCCACATGAATTACAAGTATACCTCGATCATGTTTGGATATGCTCTAATTATGGGCATAATTTAGAATTATTCCATGGGTAACAAGTTTGATTAGATATAATTCCAAAATTGGCCTAGAATTAAGAGTTTAAACTTTCAAACCAATTCTTCATTGCAAGTGATATTAAAGTAAATAGGTCAAGTGGGTCCATCTCAAATATGGACTTCATATATTTAGGTATAGTAGCCATTTCATGGTCAATGAAACCCATATCCTATTAGAGTATGAATTCAAATTCCCTTACCAAAAAAAAAAAGAATTCAAATTCTGCTAAATCACCTCTTAGGCAGCACCGTTGACCCACCCATGGAAAGTAGAGTTTGGGTTCGACATAGGATGGACCTGAGGTAGGTCACGTAAGGTAAGGTGGTACACCTAGTGGATTAGCTTGTCGATCAGATAAGGAATATGAGGGAGAGAGGAGTCCCATCCAGTCATCCATGATCCATGCTGTTGATGATGATGATGGTGATGATACATCTCCCACTTAGTTAAAATAAATCAAATCAAAACTAAACCGTTAAGCCAAAGGTCAGTTTTGATCCGATTCGATTTGGTTGTTCGTCAGATTAGCTTTACATACTCTTACCATTGGTTCGATTTGGTTGTCGAAATTTGACCCATCATGGATTGGTTTCACATACTCTTACCATTGGTTCGACTTGGTTGTCGAAATTTGACCCACCAAGAGAGGTTTGGAGTGGACTCTAAGGAAGGCTTTTCGACGTTCAAATTAGAAATCTTAGCAATAGTAAGATATTTCAACCAGGATGTTGAAAGAGCAAGAGAGTGACCCCTACCTTGTTTCCGTCTTTTCTTAATTATAAGATGAGGTTGATGAAGCCCTTATTCCAAATGAAAATGTACCCCTAATGAGGAGTTACCTTTAGGCCGTGGAGAGTCTCAACCCTATAAATGGTGTTGGCCTAATCCCAAAAGAAAGAAGTACCCTTAATGAAGAGTTACCTTTAGACCATGGAGAGTCTCAAGACTCTCAACCCTAAAGAAATGGTGGTCGCTAGCTTGAGCCTAGCTTTGGCTTCTAGTTGGCCTCCCACTTGTTGCATATCATATTCATTAAAGGTAGTAACAATAATGGTTTTTTTGGATTTGGTTTCTAATTATAGTCAATCTATGGATTTAGGGGACGGTATTAGTATCAAATCAAATATTGATCTGGATCGGATCAACTATTAATCAAACAGCGATTTGGATCAGATTGGATCAATGCATTTCAATCGGTTTTGCCCTTGTTTTTTTTTAAAGTATAATTTTTTTATTGTTTTATCCCTTAAACCATATGTATAACCAATCCAGATCAGTCACAGATTGAGAATCAGTCTCAACCGATACCAATTCGATATGGATGATACGATATCAATACTTGAAACCATGGTGTGATTTGATTTATTTCTACCATTTCATCAACCTGAAATCAACCATTAAGGGCTCGGTTCAGGCTAAACCAGTATTTTCAATTGGACCAACCAGTTCGGGGTGGAGCCACAGTTAAGTCGTCCAATGACGAGCAAGCAAAATATAACCACCAAGTTGGTGGTTGCTGACGGTTACACCAAAGTGGCATATGATGATGCAAGTGTATGGAGGGGTGGTGCGGCACTTTGTGGTCGTGGAAGCTTACGAGGCACCACCACCACTCGCCCGTTATAATTTCTAGATAACCACCCAATCGTCATGCCCACGTTTAACTCCTAATCTAATCCTAATCCAAACCCAAGAATGCCCTCATCTTTTTATCATTTTTTTTTTTTTTTGGGGTGAATCTAATTATGGCTTCGGTTCTATACTCTGTGGTTTGTATTCAGTTAGTTGACCTAACTTTTTGTTATCAATTTTTTTTAAATTACATGGAAACCCTTAAATTTAATATTTCACAAAAAAAAATTTTAAATTTAAATTTAAATATATTTTACCTACTCTCTTATATTTGTATTTTAGATCTAAAAAGCATACATCATATGATCATTAAAGGCCCAAAATTTTCAAATATTGAAATCAAGATGGCAAGATGATTGACTTTTTTGTATGTTATGTTGTATATATTACTACTAGTGGTAGATCAAGTACTATGACCCATGGATTAAAAAATCCGAATAAGATCGGGTGAATTGGCCGAATCTAATTCCAATTCTTGTCATTTCAAAGCAAATGATCCATCAATGTTTCTAGGGTTCAGGTGGAATCTAATTGATCCAACTAATTCTAAATTGATTATGTTCAATTCGGAATGATTGGTCTGGCATAGAGAACGCCTAGACACAACCCCTGAAACAAGGGGACAAGGGCATCTTTTCATAGCTCTCCATCTGTATCAATCCATCGATACAAGATTGCCCTAGAATCGATACTGATACCAATCCAATCCGGCTGATTCTTGGTCTTTCATAGATACCCACAATTAAATAAAGATATTGTGGGGGAGTGGAATAGGTCCTTGTTTGATACTAATTTCTTGAAGCATGATTCGGATACTAAGGCTATGTTTGTTATGCATTCTCGGAATAAATTCTGGGTATAAAACACATTCTAAAACCCACTATTCTCCATTTTCTTACTTTCGAATGTTTTTTAAATCCAAAATCTATTACGAAAATGCATACCAAACACAGCCTCATATTCCAAGTTTTAAAACCCTATGACATGACCATAGATTATTTTATGGTGAGAGAGGGGAAGGTCATAATTGTTTGGAGAAGATGATTCACCCAAAAGGCCACTATCAATCCCACTCTACACGTCAAATTGTCCAACGAACCAAACCCCCAATGAAAAAGCCCAAAATTTCTCTTCACGCACCACCCCCTCTCCACCCCCTGGTCCCACGTCCCACCCCTTCTCGATGGATGCTCCACCACTTCCCTTTCTTCTCCTTTTCTATTATATATAGGGAATTCTCTTCACCCATCCTCGCTTCCTTATTCTAAGTCATTACCCTTCTCTCTTTTTCTCTCTCAAGTGATCTTCTGATGCACCATGGCTTCCAAAGTCTCAAAGAAATCAATAACAACAGCAATAGCCATAGCCGATGCAGCTACCTGGTACTGCTCTCTTCTCCTTGTAGCTCTCATCTTGTTTGGTTCTGTGAGGGATAGTTCAAACACAGAAGAGTCAGTGAGAGGGAAACAGTTCTTGAACCAGCCCTGTGATGAAATTTATGTTGTTGGAGAAGGTGAGACTCTTCACACCATCAGTGACAAGTGTAACGACCCTTATATAGTTGAAAGGAATCCTCATATCCATGACCCTGATGATGTCTTCCCTGGACTCGTCATCAAGATCACTCCTGCTTTTAATCCAATCACTGCCAAGTTACAGAGGTAGAAGCCAATAGTCAAAACAGAAATCTTGTTAGATTTTATCTTTTGGGGTTTTTGTAAACAGAAGCTGTCTTGATTGTATCATATGGAAGACAAAGACAGAACTTTAATTCATTTTCTCTTTTGGGTTTTCTCTGTTACTCTGTTTTCAGTTTTCTGTAATTGCTTTTACACAGAAGAGATGATGATAACCATGATATGGGTTTGTTTTATAAAGTTTAGATCGGCTTCTTTGAATTTCTTATGTTCATGTTGAGAGGAACAAAGATTATATCAAGTTAGAACTTAGAACTCTATTTCTCCAGTGCTCTGTTTTTTTCTGTGAATGATCGAGTTGGTTGTGTTGTTGGTGAGAGTTTTAAGAAAATTGATGATCACGTCAGGCTTGGGATGGTTGCTTTCTTGGTGAGGACTATGCAGGATATGAATTAATTATAACTCTAATAGTAATCGATCCTTGATGGCACAAAATTGGATTTCTAATGCATTAAATTATATTAAATTTAATCTTTTTTTTCTTGGTAGAAATATTGAATTTAATCTCCAAACACCATGAAATAGGAGTCTATCCCATGACCTCCTGGACCTGCCAGTCTATAGATGACATCTGGTATTTTTTTTTTTTTTTTTTTTTTTATAAAGTCCTTTCAAGCACTATTAATGGCTGCAGATGGGACAAATGTCATCAGCTAATCCGGGTCCACATACCTTGATACCCGTTGACCCATCAAAGGAAAATTTAAGAAATAAAATAAAAAATTTGGACCCAGTCTCTCTTCATGGTGAAGAGAGAATCTTCTTACCATATAGATCTGAACCTTTTGAGAAAGGGTATCTTTCTTCATATACAATAGAGGTGGGAGTTGTGTCACATTTTTTTTTTTTTTAAACTAATAAACGTTGGATATTTTGAAAAATGACACCCTAACCCCCAATGGTCCATATGGAAAATTTAGTCCTTTCTATAATTTATACCTAACATGATTTTGTAAATTATTGAATCAAAATCAGAAGCAGCCTTTCCAAAATAGGTGAATATTTAAATTGGTGAGTCCTAACTCCTGCCATTTAAGAGGGAGCTTTGTAGCTCGGAAAACCTAGTATACCCTTCTTCTAATAGTAGGTGACTACACCTATAAGGGGTCGATGGCCATTGTGTTTGCATATGACCAACTAGGGGAGGGGGCACAGGCATCCAACTAGGTAGGGTGATCTTTTTGCCAACCCTATATCTGAGCATGAAAACATATTATCAGCTAGCAATCTTTTTCCCTTAAATAAATTCCACTCTCCCTAAAGATGGAACCTTCACCATATAACCTAATATCCATGGAAGCTATGGAAAGTGGAAACTGGACGTATCCCATCAAAAAGTCCAACGAGGACTCAAAATCCATTTGACTCATAGAGTTTGTTTCCATTGATATGTTAATATATTTCTATAGACCCATAATATGTATAATAATGGATTATGAAGGTGCATGCTTCTTAAGTTCTAATTTGACGGCCACAATGCCACTCCACATCCTTCCTTTCTTTCTTTAATTAAACCAGAGAAACACCAAGAGAGAGAGAGAGAGAGAGAGAGAGAGAGAGAGAGAGCTGCCTTGATACTACTCCCCCACCAACTCCCCCTATCTGGAAGTGCATGAATGGCAATGACCGGAGTCACTCTTTGTGCAAATTAAAGTAAAAGTATTCAATTCCAACCTAAATCTTTGAATAATCCACCTGCAGCCCCTCTTCTTCTCTCTTTTCTTTTTTTATTAACTGGTATCCAAGCCTGACTAATTCCGCGAACCATATTGGTCCCACAATTATATCGACCAAGTCATATCGGGATTGAATGAGAGCCATTTAACTTATACTGAAAGTAGTGAAAAACTCTAAACACACCCGTGTGAATGATTCCAAAGAAATAAGAGGAGTCGAACTTAAAATCACACGCTTTCTAAGGCGAAGATCCCTTGCAAATTCTACCAACCTCTTGGGGGTTTAGCCTCTCTTCTTTGAATTACCTGCAAAATCCAGTGATGAGTGGTTGTTGGTAAGATAAAGTTGATTATTGGCCTGGGCACTTCGGCTTGGGTGGATAGGTTGGTAGGATTAAGGAATAGTCATTGGGCGTAGGTTGAATAAAGATGAGACTGAAATTCTGGGCATGGGCTAAAATTCTTCTGAGTGGCAAACTTTGAAGCCCAATTACTGGGCCTTGGATATACACTTAATCAGGGCAGTCAATGAAATATCTACATGCAAACAACCCTTTTTCTTTTGGATCAGTTTGGATTGTGAGAATCCAGCATCTGGGAATTGATCAAATTTTCACATTAGATTTGGTAATGACTTAGTTATCAAGCTGATATATTAGACTCATGCCTAGCAACTACGGCTTGCAGTCAAGGTTTAAAATATTGGTATCGAATATCGTATTGAAATAGTCATTTTAAGAGATGTATTGTATCGAAAAGACGTAAGATATACTAAAAATACACATGAAATGGTAATACATAGAGTTGCTTAGGATTATGCGCTAAGTACAGTTTTAAAGCATAAAATGTGCTATAAAAAAGTAATATGTAAAATATCATTACAAGGTGGAGAACAAAATATGACAAGAAAAAGTATATTCAATTGATTATATATAAAGGATGAAGTTTCTTAAATGTACTAATGCCAAAATTATATCATTTTCAAACTGGGGAAGATTTAAGATTTATATGCACACATCATTGTACAACAGCATAGTTTGATGGAACCATTCAGGTTGATTTTCACAAATCTAGTGATCCATTGCAAAATATGAGAACAAAATCAATATTTGAGCAAAAAACTCATATTTCTTTTCGATAATTGTTCTTGCTCAAATTTGGTTCTGGTCCTTGATTGCGGGCTGTTTAATCCCCCAACTGATGATGAAATCCACAATATTAGATTCACTTTTGCTAGTAAAGCAATGAATTTTACCAAAAAAAAAAAAAA
>NC_056560.1:6399132-6404748 GCF_013358625.1 Macadamia integrifolia | reverse complement strand
TAAATAATAATAATAATAATAATAATAATAATAATAATAATAATAATAATAATAAAAATAATAATAATAATAATAATAATAATAATAATAATAATAATAATAATAATAATAATAATAATAATAATAATAATAATAATAATAATAATAATAATAATAATAATAATAATAATAATAGACACAATGGGTGCTAGCATACTTGATATTGGCGGCATACCCAACCTTTTCCTTAATAATAATTATATATTTATATAGAATGTCTTACAAGAGCTCTCGGAAAGTGTTTTGAAATCATGAATCATGTTCTATAGTTTATAAGAGATGATGTATCAAGTATATTGATAGGTATCGACCATAAATAAACTATATCAAATCTCATATTTTTTGTTTTAAATATTGTATTTGTCCCCTAAACATACAATACATATCAAATATTCTCGAGGAATGCAATTAGATACTTAAAACCTGGTCCAGTAGGTTCATATCTTATTCCCACCATGCATTGAGTTACTCCTTTTCCTATGCATTTTTCCCCTGCTCTAGCTTTTTCTCCACTGCCCCCAAAAGGTTATTAAACTTGGGATCAAGATTTTGATTGGGTTTTGCCCATTTCGATTCTGATTTAGATGAAATCGGCCACAATCAATCAAGAATCAGTCTAAACCCCAAAAACCAAGCATGGATCAGCTGAAATTGGGATCCAAATCGGCCAATTCGATCAATCCAACTGTGATTCTTGAAAATGTGCTCGCACACCCTTTTTATTTCCCAAAGTGCCTTGCTCATGTCTTTAAAATGTATCAAGATGGGGAAAGACTTTCTTTCTCACCAGCGAAAATAATTTTGTCATTATATATATATATATATATATATAGTCATTGGGGTGTCATTATTTCCTCTCCCTCTTATTATTATATGGAATCCAAGTGATTCCATTTAACCACTAAAACCCAAGAATTAAGAGATTCTCTCTTCTTATTAAGAAAACTTAAATCTTATAAAAATAATCTGTTGATACCAAATCTCATTTATTTATGGTATCCTTTATATGTGTTTAAGTATTTTTGGGGTCTTTCAAAGGTATGTATATGTAACATATGAGTACGGAATGGAAATAAGTAATATATATATTTTTAAATAAATGAGAAAAAACTTAATTAAAATATAAACAAATACATATATGAGTCATAGTTACACAACACCTTTATCACAATATGATAAATATCATACAAAATAGTAAATAAGTTCCATGACCATTCTACTTGCCATACTTCTTAAAATAAAAAAAATTTAAAAAAATCAAATATTCACAAACGATCATGGTTTCAAGTGTTGGTATCGTATCAATATCAATTGAGAACAATACCTGATCCAGATCCAGATCGGTTACCCATGTCATTGTAGGGGTAAAAAAAAAATGTATTTTTTTTGAAAAAGAAAGGGCAAAAGTGACCAATACACATTGATCCGATCCAGATCGGTTACCCATATCATTTTAGGGGTAAAAAAAAAGGATTTGAAAAAGCAAGGGCAAAAGTGTTCGATACAACTGGTTTGATTCGGATTGGTATTAACTGAGACTGATACTGTTACCAATATCGATACCTAAATCCTTGCAATCGGTTCAAACTTCGACTTCAATCCAACCTTGTTCTTCGGCACACTGTAGTCTTTGAAAGAAACCCTAGGCCTCTTACTCTTTTTCACAACCTGCAATACTCCCAATTCATATAGGCTACGATAAAAATAGTGTCACGGAATAACATTGAAGCTCAACCCGCATCTCCAGAATGCGATACTAGCTGTTGCAGATAATCACTGGTTTAGCACTTCCGTGAAGTCTCTAATAATCTAAAAAGTCATATGATTTACAATATGAAGAGATGACATAAAGATACTAAAATCATGAACCCAGGGCCCAGACATCCCTATGCAAGAGATTTGCTATCACGGTGGAGAAAGAAAGCCCCATTTGGATGTGACCCTATGAGTACCTGTCCAATGAATGAATCTGAAACTGCCAATCATGTGGTCGCAGCCTAAAAGCACTATCGACTCCCGTCAATTTATGAATCATTTATTTCTTCATAAAAATTAAAATAAAATCATGTGGTTGTTTAAGCAAAATCAAAATTGAAAGGAAGTGTTTTCGGGCTGGGGGGCGTCTCTTGCATCTAAACATAAAGTATGAAATGACCATTGCATTTTTCTTCATCAATATATCAGTCGCATTCTTAGGTAGAAAATATTTTGCCGTACTTTTGTCTTGGAAGAAAGTTTTTTACCCGTGAACGTTGTTTCTATGCCGACATTTTTGTATTTATCTCTCTTCTTTCCTGTAAATGATTTTCTTATCCCTTAATATATTGAATCAAAATAAGAGCTCTGATTGAATCTCATGTCGGCGTGAGAGTCATGTTCTCAAGTAGAAAACATTTCTTTTCTACTTTTTTTTATTATTTATGGGATTGAGTTATTTAAAAGAATCCATTCACTGTAACCCACTCCGACCATTCAGCCTGAGTGAAGGAAAAAAATTGTCTTCTATTTTTTAAATCATCTTGAGAAATATAAAATTTATAAATTTTTTGTAAAATTATTTAAGAAAAAAATCTCCATATTGGTACCATTGATCTATCAATGGCGTACAAGATTCCTACCATCCTTTATTCCAAAAAAAATTATTTAATTAATTTATTCTTTTTTTCTTCTAACAAAGAGAGGCCTAATTAAGAGAAAATGACATCCACATAAATCGCCATTATATTTAGTCCTAATGGGGCCAAGTTGCCAACCTCAAAGTGGGCACGCATAGGCGTGTAGTCCATTTACTAATCACTAGATGAGATCCTCATCCACCCACGTGGCCTTCCAAATCGCAATAGTGATGGAGAATCAGCAGCACCATGTACCATCAGGTCCAGTATGGTGAAAGAGAGCATCAAGTGGGACCCGCTACGAGAGTCCCACTCCCACCACTTATTTGTCAATGAAGTATATTAAACCAGGATCATGATCCGGTCCAATCAATTTTAAAATTCGAATTTGATTTCAAATTGGCTGGACTTGAACTTCTACCTGAACCCTAGAAACAGAGTGGGAATTGGTCGGCCATTTCGATTCTGATTTTTTGAAATCGTGTTGATTGGCCAGCAATACTATTATTTTGTACGGCTCAGTCACATATGATCTGCACTTTTCATTAAAGCTATGTTTGGTAGCTAAGAGAATAAAAGAAAAGAAAAGAAAAAAAGAATCTAAAAAAGAGTACATAAGAAAATAAATGAAATGATGAGAAAATAAAAAAGAGTATGCATGTTTGGTAACCAAGAGAAAAAAAAAAATCAAAAATTTTTGAATCTTAGGAGAGAGATAGACACTTAGGAAATCAATGTGTAATTATTCATTTTTTTGTCTTCTTATATTTTCATATTTTCTCATGTTTTATTGTATTTTTTACAAGTTTTTTTTTAGCAAAAGAAAACTTTACAATTCCTAAGAAGATTTTTAAATTTTAAAAGTTGAATCTTCTCTTGAGCGAAGATATACTAAATGCAAAAAGAAATTCTTAACCCAAGAAAAAAATTACAAAAAATGTATTTTTTTCTTTTATTTTCTTTTTCTCTCTTCCCAAATATACCCCAAGTTTCGAATTGTGGACCCCATTAAATTGTTTGTCAATCCCACTAGGATGAAGTGTCAGGCAGGAGGAGACCATCATTGATACGATTCTCTGCCGACTGACTGGACTCATTCCGGCTCACGGCTGCAGGTGGACTACTTTTTCAATTGGATTTTAGTGCAAGTGGGACCAAAATTGCAACTGCCATGCTTAAGGCCTTTGGCCCGCGGTTAGTACTTGGTGGGCCCTTTTTCTTTTGAACACGTGTCTTTATATAATGGGGCCCTTACAAAATTATAATGATATGTGTCTCGGCATAGCCAATTTTTTTTTGGACAAAAAGACTTTTAAGGCATCAAAAGTGAAGCACTAAGATGCAATCATAGCAGAATTTACAATTAAAGGGGTTGATCATAAGATGACCTACTCAATTTGGTAGAAGCTTTGAACATTCATGAGAAAACTATAAGATGACCTACTCTTAGGTTTCTATTTACAAAATTACCATATTAATATATTTCTTTCTAACATTTTTGCCCTTGACTTCTCCAACTTCCCTTTCTCCATCCATAGCAACTAACCTCATTGTTTCCTCCTCCCACCCTCTTCGCTCTCAACCTTCGCAGCAACCTGACCTCTCTCTGGTACCTTGATAGGTAATCAGGAGGTGAGATTATTATGGATGACGAGGGCATGGAGGGTGGAAGGTTATGGTGAGATGGTGAGGTTAGTTGGTGCAAGGAGTGTGGGAGGGTATCCTAAGGTCAATTTGATGTAAACAGATTATATTTCGAGTCAAATCCGTGATCAATGTCATAATAAAGTAACCTTATCATTGTGCTGAAGTCTGCTATATATATATATATATATTAGATCATTTTATAAATTGAAACCAAAAACAAGTAATCTTGTAACTTTTCAAAGTTGCTTATGAATAATAAATAAAGGACATGAGCGTTTATCTAAAGCAAAGAATGAAATATCTAATGGCCTACTAGAAAGAAAAGAGAGGGAGCCCCCTTGGACGTTTTGCAATAGGTTTTTGTTTGTTTGTTTAAGCCGTTGACAGGAACTCTTGTTTGTCGTTTTATTTTTGGCAACATTAATAGTCATGTGATGATATGAGAGTAGGCCAGTGGGGATAGACAATTGAGATATATGGGATTATCATAGTTACCAATCCCAACCGACCTCAGTGGGGACTGGTCTGGTATGCATCCCTATCCTAATGGATAATAATTAATTATATATTCAAATAAGATAATTGAAACAAAAGTAGGTTTAAATTGAGATAGGATTATCAAGTTATACACATCCCAATCAACCACACTCGGGACGGCTTGAAATCGTCTGTAATTCTGATCTTGTACAATTTCATAAAATACCATCTTCAAGGGGTGACACGTGTATTAATACCAATACAATGGTTCAGATTTGGTATAATTAATAAACCCTTAAATCATTGAAGAGTCATTTAAATCAAATCTGGACCATTGCATTGGTATTAATACACATGTCACCCTCAAAAGGTGGTATTTTACGGAATTATACGAGATCGAAATTACAGATGATTTTTTTCCCACTCTGGACTGGTGTGGTGTCTATTGTAATGGATCATAATTAGTTAATAAATATATGGGAGAGGTATAGGAAAGCTAGCAGAACACCTAAGTATCAAGTGTGCTAACGATATTTTAACCGTAGGATTTGAAAGAACCGTTAGATTGAGAGGAAAAGTTCAAAACTTCAATCCACACCTGTCACACCTTATCACCTGCAATAGTCATGCCGGAATGTTGCCCGGCCGGTGCTCTCAGTTCTTTTTTTTTTTTTTTTGCTGTTCCTCTCTCTCCGACATAAATGTGTGTCTCTCTCTCTCAAACCCTCTTTTTTCAGAGCTTTCTTCTTCCTAGGCAGTAGTTGCAGTAGTGGTAGTAGTTGCACTCTTTTTTTTTTCTGGTTTTTGCTGTTACTCTCTCCCCCCGATCTTTCTTCTT
>NC_056560.1:6369023-6399112 GCF_013358625.1 Macadamia integrifolia | reverse complement strand
AAAAAAAAAAAGAAGAAATGAAATGAAATGGTGAGAAAATAAAAAAGAGTATGCATGTTTGGTAACCAAGAGAATAAAAGAAGAGAGAAAAAAAAAATTCAAAAATTTTTGAATCTTAAGAGAGAGAGACATAAAAAATCATTGTGTAATAATTTATTTTTTATCTTCTTATATTTTCATATTTTTCCATGTTTTCTTATGTTTTTTGTAAGATTTTTTTTTTAGCAAAAAAAAACTTCATAACTCCTATGAGGATTTTTGAATTTTAAAAACTGAATCTTCTTTTGGGTGAAGACATACCAAGTGCAAGGAGAAATTTTTAATTCAAAAAAAAAATTACAAAAAATGTATTTTTTTTCTTTTATTTTATTCTCTTATAGTCTACAACTGAAGACCCCACTAAATTGATAGTCAATCCCACTAGGATGAAGTGTCAAGCAGGAGGAGACCAACATTGATACGATTCTCTGCCGACTGACTGGACTCATTCCGGCTCACGGCTGTCGGTGGACTACTTTTTCAATCGGTTTTTAGTGCAAGTGGGACCAAAATTGCAACAACCATGCTTAAGTCCTTTGGCCCGCAGTTGGTACTTGGTAGGCTCTGTTTGTTTGAGCACGTGTCGTTGTATAATGGGGTCCTTATATAATTATAAGGATATGTCTCCTGGTAGCCAAATTTTATTTATTTTTTAGACAAAGACTTTTCATTGAGCCAAGGCATAAAAAGTGAAGCACCTAGACGCAACCATAGAACAATTTACAATAACAGGAGGTGGTCATAAGATGACCTACTCAATTTGGTAAAAGCTTAGAACATCCATGCAAAAACTATAAGATGATCTACTATAAGGTTTCAACTTACAAAATTACCACATTGATATATCTCTTTTTGACATTTTTGCCCTTGACTTCTCCGATCTCACTTTCTCTATCCACAACAACTAATTTCATTGTACCTTCCTCCCACCCTCCTTGCTCTCAACCTCCGCGGCAACCTGACCTCTCTTCAGAATCCTGATAGGTAATCAGGAGGTGACGTTATTGTGGATGACAAGGGCATGGAGTGTGGGAGGTTACGGTGAGCCGATGAGGTTAGTTGGTGCAGGGAGTGTTGGAGAGTATCCTAAGGTCAATTGGATGTAAAAAGATTATATTTCGACTCAAATCCGTGATCAATATCATAATGAAGCAACCTTATCATTGTGTTGAAGTCTCTCTCTCTATATATATATATATATATATATATGATCATTTTATAAATTGAAACCAAAAACAAGTAATCTTGTAACTTTTCAAAGTTATTTGTGAATAATAAATAAAGGACATGAACGTTTATCTAAAGCAAAGAATGAAATATCTCATGGCCTACTTGAAAGAAAAGAGAGGGAGCCCCCTTGGACGTTTTGCACTAGGTTTTTGTTTGTTTGTTTAAGCCGTTGACAGGAACTCTTGTTTGTCGGTTTATTATTGGCAACGTTGATAGTCATGTGATGATATGAGAGTAGGCCAGTGGGGATAGACAATTGAGATATATGGGATTATCAAAGTTGCCAATCCCAACCAACCTCAATGGGGACTGGTCTGGTATGCATACCTATCCTAATGGATAATAATTAATTATATATTCAAATAAGATAATTGAAACAAAAGTAGGTTTAAATTGAGATGGGATTATCAAGTTATATACATCACAATCTAAGGATGTGAATTTGTAATCGAAGCCGTTTATCAAAATCAAATCGATCCGTTTATATCGAAATCATAAAACTGTTTAGTAAATAGTGCGGTTATGGTTTCAGGTTTCTGGCCGATTAGCCAAATGGGTCGGGTCAGTTTTAACTGTGGAACCCATTGGTTTCAAACCGAATTGAAACCGTTTAAACCTATTCGATTAATCCGTATAACAATTAAATAAAGAAGGAGTAGTAATCCGTATAACAATTAACAAATAAATTAAGTGTCCATCATGCTTTGGTATGATTTATTACAATTCAATTTAAGTTTAGGCTTTAGATCATGAACCTGTAATCCATATATGTTACTATGTTATTATGTTATCATAGATGGGGTGATTTGGCTGAACCACCTGTCATTTTAATATTTTATGCTGTAAAAGGCTGGATTTGGATGTTGTATGATATTAATTCTAAATGTTTGAGAATGACCATACAAAGAAATAGCATTAGATTATCAAATTAAGACATACCATCGTTAATATAGAATCTCTTATTTGTGGTTACCAATTATTTTTTGATAAGCTTATGATCTTCAGTTTAGAGATGGTTGTAAGTTATAACAAATTGATTGTGAACCATTTTACAAACCGTATAGAATAAATCAAAATCAAAACCGTTTAAAATTGTGAAATCGATACCGTTTAAAAATCATGAAAATTGAAACCATTTACTAATCGATTACGATTTCAAAAAGTGGAACCATTTAGTAAATATTTCGATTATGATTTTAATCAAATAAATATGAACCAAATCTATCCACATCATTTAAACTAAAATCAAATCGATTAACACCCTAATCCCAATCAACCACACTGGGATTGGTGTGGTACCTATTGTAATGGATCATAACTCGTTAATAAATATAAATTCCACATGTCATTATGACAATTGAAACAAACGTAGGTATGATAAATAAATAAATAAAGTTGGTTTAATTCATTTCAAGGTCAATGCATTAATGATGCCATACACATTAAATACTCAAGAAATGTATTGTCATGTCTGGGGCCTCCACACCCTCTCACTCTTAGATGTAGGTCTGCATGCCTTGCAAGAACTGTCATGTGACAATTCAGATTTCGGTGGGGTTGACAATATTGTTTTAGGTTCCTTAAAATATAAATTTCACAATGTTTTCACTTTGAATGTTTAGTTTATTTTATGAGAGGGTTCAGATGCCTGTCAGTTTTTCATAAGTTAGCGGCATACATCAATCATAGGTTGGACATATGAGGGTAAAAGAATCGTTTTGAAGAGGTAGGAGAGAGGTTGACACATGCGAAACGTTTTTTTAAATTTTTATTTTTATTTTTTGAATATGTGCTTATATAACCTGACAATCAAAATAACATATGTTAGCTAGCGTGAGATGGGTCCAATAGTGAGAATTATCACATTATCTATTCACATGACTCAAAATGGTGAATTATTTAAAAAATCCTTCTAAGAACGAGATTATGTACACGCAAACTCCATAATGTAACCACCAAAGCCAAAAAAGTTAGAATTTTTACCTAACATTAGTGACAAGCATAGGAGAGAACCAATTGGACCCTTCTCAAATAAATAGTAAATAGGGAGTGAATGAAAAGTAGTGAAATTTTTATTCTTTTTCTGCTCATTATCCATTTTGATAATTTTGCATTAACGAGAGCACAATAGGATTAAGTTTTCTTCACCCACTTCTTCTATACGTGATGTAATCTTGTGATTGAACTTATGTGTCATCATAAAACTCCCTTCCTCTATTCTACAGGGTTGAAACTCTTTTCATGTCAATCCAATGGTATCATTGACCACAATGAAGGGATTTCATTCACCATGTGTGAAAGGAAACTCAACCCAAAGTGATGTGTTCTTTAACTAAATATGAAGTCAATACATCGACATCGTGAGCTCATATATAGGTCATGGGTGAATAAAAGCCAGAGGATCCATCAGGCGGCACGCCTGTTTTGCTCAAACACTCAAAAAGTCTCAAGCTCTCAAAAGCAATGTCTATCTTTATCCAATTAAGGTAACATCAAACTCGACCTGTTGCTTATGAAAGTAGACGATTCCCTATATTGTTAATATTAACAAATAGAAGAAGAGGGTTACCAAAACGTAGTGTGAAGAAATCTACATATTACACCAATGACGATGCAAAAAATGATATCATTTCGTATGGGAGAGAGGGAGAGAATAATACAGAATCCTAGTTAGAGGGAAATAGTACCTCAAGGTTGTGGAAAACTTTTCCCTTACCAAAATTACAGATAAGGGGACCAAAAAAGTGAATTGTTAGGTAAAAAGTAGGAATATGGATCTCTCTCCAGTGGCTTGAAAGTACTTGTGGTGTTACCTGTCTTTTTTAGAATGATAAAACTGGATTTTGTTACTAAGGCATCTCTTACGTCGCATTCTCTCGTTAGACTTTTTTTTTTTTTTTTTGCTAACAACGGATATTTAGGCCTTGGGCCTAACTGATCTCGCCGGTCCATACTGACCTCATGGGTCCATATTGACCTCACAACCGCATGAATCAGGTCATATCGGGGTAGAATGAGAACCATTCAACTTTCACTGAAAGCATTGAAGAAAACTAAGCACCCCCATGCGAGTGGCCCCGATGAGATTAAAAGAGTCAAACTCAAAACCACAAGCTTCCTCAGATGAAGTTCCTTTTCCAACTCAACTACTCCCCTGGGGTTTCATTCTCTCGTTAGATTGCAAACTCTTAGAATCTCTTTCCATTGATTGGGACTTGAGATGAGTACGGACCCAACCTGCCTATTTAAAACATGGGCCGGACAATCCTCCTCCTACTTACCAATCCACCAATATAAGAGTTGGTTCTCTTCAGCCCTGGTCGTCCCCCCTCCTCTCTTCCTCTTGGGTTGAAGAGTACTTATCCTTTGGAGGATCTTAAGCTCAATCTGTAAGTCAAGTTCTCCACTTATTTTATTCTATTAGATTAAAGATGGTAGAATCATAGTATGTATCACAGTTTAAATTATCTACAGTTGAGTTCTCTCTGATGATCTTCCTTTGTTGTTTAATTTCTCTATCCCTATCTCTTTATTGTTCTTTGGGTTTACCAAAGAACTCCCATTACTTTAAAAATAATCCATCATCTTACAAGGATCGTGAAACCCTCTTTATAAGGTATTGTGTCACATTATATAATATGAGGTGTTGGGTTCTTCATGCGGTCATGGCCTCAATGGATTTTTCCTTTTTTCTGAGGGCTTCTCCTTCATTGCAAGTTGCAACCATTATTTCTCTCCGCGAGTTGAAAAAAAAAAGATCAGCTGCTTGTACGATCACCTGGTCGTACAAGTCAGCATCCAACACCTGTTTTTTTTCTTTTTTTTTCAAATATATCCCTATTTATCCTTGTAATGGCAGAAATTATGATAAATGTTAAATGCTGAGACGTGTATGATCAAATGATCATATCTCCATTAGGACCCTCTTTTTTCCAAGAAAAAAAAAACTTACATTTACTTTAGGGTGATCATGATACCGACATAGAAGAAAAATAGGTAATTTGTGATTTTGTCTCATGGTTTGAATTGGGATAAAATTAGGAGTAAAGGCACAAGGCCAGCTGGCCATTGCCAATGTGTTTTAGCGTAATGACAATCAAGGGATTGTTTTCTTGTCAATAAATTAAATAAAAGATTTTTTTCAAAAGAAAATTTAGGGACTATCTAAGATTTTAAATGACACATTTATAGGTATATTTATAATTTATAATTTTTTTATTATCACTTGATTTATTTTTAATAATTTTTTAAATTAAGGGTTAAAATGGGTTTTAAAATATTTGAGGTGATTTATCATTGTATTGAATACAAATGTGAAATTTCTACCCAAAAAAAAAAAAAAAAAAAAGAATACATATGTGAAATGATAAACAAGATTTGACCTTATTGAAAAAAAAAATGTAATAATAAAGGTAGTGAGCATCTGGTGGCTTGGGGCCCCTTGGGGCACGTGCCCTTATGCTTTCAGTCGTTCGATGCTCACCGTTCACTACAAAGAATGTGAACTCCTACGTATTAGTATCCAATTGGTAGTATTGACTATATCGTATTAGTTTTGGCTAATATTGATATTTGGTTGATTTAGATCAGGTATTGGTATGGGTATAAAAATAGAGACAAATTTGTAAAAAAAAAAAAAAAAGTTTTTACGAAAAGTAGTGATAAAAAATTGATTTGATACAATCTGATCTAAATTGGTATCAATTTGATATCAACAAATATCGATACCAATCCGATACCCAATAACTAAATCCTTGGCGGTATTTAGAACTTAACGCATTCATTTCATTTCTCATTGTCTTACTCCCAAGAAGGTTTAATGCAATTTTTTCAATTAGGTTGAATTTGTTATTTTACATAGGAAATAAATTAAGTATTGCATTTTTCAACTTTCTAAAACACCCTTTTTTCACCCTTACATTAACTAGTGCATTATATAATAAGATAATGAGTAAAATAGTAAAATTATAAATCTATTAAAAGGGCTAAAAAAATAAATATAAAATTGCAATTTAAGAGAAAAAATTCACAACCTAAGAAGGAGAGAACCTCTTCACCTAAGTTGCCAGAGTTTATGATCAAACCAAATCCAATAAATTAAGAAGCTCTTTGTTCACCATGATAATAGATGAAAGAAATCTCAGGTCCAACAGATTGATTACACCTCTTCTCCTAGTTGTGTTATTCACGATGCATCACCAACTAGTACCCTATTTGTTTTCTTTTACGATTGGACCCCATGTAGCCCCCCATTCTCCAGGCTAGTAGACACAAATTTCATTTCAACCATGTGGGAGGTTTTTGGCGTCAAATTTAACCGTTTAATCAATAGATAAATATCCCTTCATGAAGTTTCCTATCACTTACAAACATTAAATAAATAAATAGATAAAGACCAAGTCCTTTTCAACCTCCTTCCTGTCCCTTGAAGTCTTGAATTAATATATATATATATATATATATATTAGAAAAATAATAAAAATAGAAACAAGATTCTCCATGCTTCCGATGTAGGTAAGATTTTACATAGCCAAAGAATAGGTATTTTGAAAAAAAAAAAAAAATCATATGGAACCCACATCTTTAAAATTAGAGAATTCTCTTTCATTGACTATATCATATGTCAACGTGTGAAAATCGTCTGTAGCCGCTACACCGAGGTAGTGAACATCAGGTGACTGGAAGCCCCTTGAGACGCGTGCCTAGATACTTTCAATCGTCAAATGCTCACCGCACTTCACCACTCTGCAAAAGATATAAACTCTATACTAACACCTTTTGGGTCTATTTCTTTCTCTTTCCTTTATTAAATGATATATCTATCATTTAATATGGGAGGAGAGAGATCTAGAAAACATTAACTTATGCTACACTCTAAGAGCTCGTTTGGTATCATTTCTGTTATAGAAACACCGTTTCGTGTCAAAAACGAAAATTTCAGTTTCTGTGTCAAAATGCAGTTTTTAAACGAAAAAATGGTGTTTCAAAACTTCAGATTTTTATCGGGAATGATATATATATATATATATATATTTTTTTTGTAAAATGGAACGAAACTGGGAAGACGGAATGGAGTTCCGTCCAATCTCGTTTTTTCAGTTTTTTTTTTTTCATTTTTTGTTAAAAAAAAAACAGAAACAGACTATAAGTGCACCAAACAGAAGATTCTATTTTTTCGTTCTCTAAAAACGTTTTTTTATAACGATACCAAATGGAACCTTAGACAAAGAACTCAATCTCATAATAAGATAATTCATGTTAACAAAAAATTACTCAATAATGGATAATAGCGTGGGAAAGTTTTTCCCATAAGAATAGTACCTAAAGCTTCAAATTAAAGGTGCCGCTTGCCTCAACTTGTAGGTACCTTGGAATAGAATCTTGTCTTTATCCTTGTTTTGATCATACAACCATATATTTCACATGCAGTTCTAGTTGACTAAAACAAATACAAATAAAAGATAGGTCATAGGGGGTTTCTAGGTACTCCACACAAATTAGATAATTATCTAGCCTTCACACATAATTCCTACCACATGGCAGTCTAGATATGGTTGAATTAGACAGGTAAGATCCCTGCCCACTTGTTAAGTGGCAAATATAATTTTGAAAATTCAGGATGGATACTGAGTTTAGCTGGCTGAAATATCTAAAGTTGTAATTTCATAGATGAAAATTGTTATAATCCAATTTTTGATTAAAATTTGACATGTGATTAATCTAAAATATTTTCTAATTATTGGCCAGTTGAAATCATCACATCACTTTTCCAATAGTAGAGCTAAGTGTACAAAATATATGATTCTTTCCACCATATAAAATAGAGAATCTTTTACCAAAAAGCAAGAAATAGAAGTTGACATTTGAAAAAAAACATGGCCATATAAGTATATCTTTTGTTAGGGCCATAGAAATATCAATGTCAAAAAAAAAATAAAAAAATTGATGTATGTTCTTTACCTCTTATGTGTTAATGACAATCCGAAATTTTGCTCCACCACATATGGGCTATGAAAAAGCAAAAAGAAACATCTAAATGGTGAAGGTGAATCCCCATTTTGAGTTGTGAATTGTAGTTTACGGCCAAATTATTACATGGTGATCAATCTAAAATATTTTCTAATTATTGGACAATTGAAATTACATCACCTTTCCAAAAGTAGAGCTAAGTCTACAAGATATCTGATTCCACTATATAAAGTAGAGAATCTTTTACCGAAAAAAAGAGATAGAACTTGACATTAGAAAAAAACATGGCCATATAAGTAAATCTTTTGGTAGGGCCATAGATAAATCAATGTCTAAAAAAAAAAAAAACATTGATTTATGTTCTTTACCTCTAATGTGTTAATGACAATTAGGAATTTTGCTCCACCACATATGGGCTATGAAAAAGCAAAAAGAAACATCAAAATTGCGACCATGAATCCCCATTTTGAGTTGTGAATTGTAGTTTACGACCAAATTGTTACATGGTGGGGTCTTCTTTTAATTCATCTGACTTTAATTCAAAGTTAGTTTACAGAAAGATAATGACCCTTGATCTACTCCAACAATTGTCCTAGGTCAATTTGTGTCCTGAAAATGAAATCATTCATATGAGACCCACATTTTGAGAAACAATAGTAAAAATTATCATATGGAATAAACACTATACACGAGCATTGTAGCAATGACAATCTTTTTCACGTTAACTTATCTACATTTTCACTGCATCATGTACTTAATTCAACGATATCCCAAGTCCAAAGTCTCAAAACCCCTATTTGAATTTTTTTTTAAATTTATATTCGGAAGTGTTGAAGGTCTAGTTATAAACGGTAAGTTTCATTTATTTTTTAATAAAACATACAAATTATTCATGCCCAAATCCCAGCTTATGTTTTGGAAACTGGTATTAATGGGAATTTGAAACCATGCTCAAGCCATGAGCAAGGTTTCAAGTATTGGATTCAGATCAAGTCTATCAGCTGATTCAAGTTCCTATTTTTGGAATATTAATTAAAAATTCATATGCCCAAAAAGTAATATCTTTCATTTGTCCTAATATCTCATATAGTTATAGCAATCACTTTCTTCTATTACCCAAAAACAAATCACTTTCTTTCTTAATCATGTAATTTTGCCTAGCGTCATTAGAGTTTGGATCATTCAACATACATGATATAAAGATAACCTTGCCTGTCTAATGACTCTAATCATTGGAAACCAGAAAAAAAAGGGGATCTTTTAGGTTCACAAGTGGCTTTTTTTTTTGGTCTTTAGATCTCCTCTTTCACATTAAATGTGGACCTCAGCCTATTGTCATGGCCTAAGAACATTTATTCTATGGATTGGAATCCTTTCCTGAGTGCTGAGTGCTGATTGCCTAGGTCTTGCCTATAACTATGTGGGTGATTGACACATGTCTAAATAATGATCGAAACGTTTCTGAATGCGACATCTCTGTTCTGATCAATCGATCGAAGCATAACCGTTGGATCATCACTTGGACATGTGTCGATCGCTCAGGTAGCTATAGGCAAACCTGGGCAATCAACGATTAGGAGAGGAGTGAGATCCCCATTCCACCACCCCCATCCCAAATAATAATAATAATAATAATAATTCCACATTGACCACCAGGAGAAAGACTTATATTGTTTATATTAGGAAATTATGGTTTTTAACTATGGTCTGATTTGGTGTGTTTTCTATTTACAATTTTATTGGGTGATTGCTATTTTGAAAATTGTTTGACATCATTTTTATACTTTATTTCAATGAAATTGAAAATTTTCAAAATTTTGTTCTATTTGATTTCATTCTTATTCTTGAATGAGCACATGATTAGTTTGATGGGTAAAAGATAATAATTTCATGTCAAAAATATAATACTACTCTTTCTTCTTCTCCTGATGGTATCACCACCACCATGCCGTCCAATCACCACTGCCACCTCCTTGCCCTTCCACCACAATAATAAAAGGTTTCCTTTTCGGTGACTATGCCCAGAGAAGTAAGAATCTAATCATTGGAAACTAGAAAAAAAAAGGATGTCTTGTTTAGGTTCACAAGTGGCTCAAGATCTCAAAAGGGGGTCTTTTTCATGTCCACAAGTGGCTTTAGATTGCCTCTTTTCATGGTAAATGTAAACCCCATGTTAGTATCATGGGCTCACATATTGTTTATAAGGGAAGGGGAAAAGAATGATCCTTGATTGCGTGGCCATTATGTCAACATAAGAATCAATGATAGAGAACACACATGTATAAACAGGATGTACATATTTTGAGTTTCACAGGAGTGGGGGAATTATTTTGCCACCCTTTCTGTCTATCCAGGGACCACATGATAAGGGGGCACTCATTTCCCAAAAATTATGTTTCCCTACTATATATACAATAATAATAATAATAATAATAATAATAATAATAATAAAAGTTTGTTTTCTTGATAACATGCTTAGCAGTACATAGGTTAGTCTAGGTAATAGAGAATCAGGTGAGCGTATGGTACAATTTTAACTTTAAATGAGTAGAAGAAATAACTAAAATTACCAAAAATTCTATTTTATATTTTATATCCAACTCCATTTGATGACATTTTGATAACTTTACTAAAATCTTGAATTTTGACTATCAAGATTTATGTGGGGTCTTCTTGCTATATGAAGCAGCCCATGTGCCCCCAATGATAAATATTGATGGGAGTTTTGGGTTACACCAATAGATTTAGATATCGATATCGATCGGTGTGTATGAATCACTTTTATCTTTGTTTTTTGAAGAAAAATAAATTTCTTTTACCATATCATTTATTGAAATGATACGAATAATGGATCTGAATCAATCTCAGCCTCTGTCAATATGATACAGCTGATACATCAATACTTGAAACCATGGTTACACAAAAAAAACCATAAAGGGATTTATTTATTTAGTATTTTTTTATTTTTTTATGAAAATTAGAAAGATGATAAACAAGAAATAAAGGTTCCAAATCATTTCCACGTGAACCAAACAGAACTTGCCTGAAGGTCGGCCATGATTCTCTTATATATATATATATATATAATTTCCATTCAACTATCTTGTTTTGCTCTTTCCCGCTTCACTTCGTTCTGTTGAAAAGATCCGAATTTTCGGCTGTAACGAAGAATTGGCATTTTTTTTGGGTTTCTTATAAAACAAAACTGGTTCGAATTTCACGGCTGAGATTCGAAACCATTCGATTATGTCATCTCTGTCTCTATTCGAATTTCGATCTTCGATCTTCAGAGGATATCCTCTCCGCTAGGTTCTCTCTCTCTGTCTCTGCGCGATTGAAAAGCTTCAGAGTTCACAGTGAGACGGAGAGAAAGTGATTCATATGGTCGCGTGAGGATCAGGAGGCTGTCGTTGTCTCTTATTACCGGTTTTTCGATTTGTTTTTTTATGTTTCAGAGGAAGATCTTTGTGGTTCTCTGTTTGTTGATTGTCATCTAAGAGTTGTTTTTCAGAGTTTAGAATTTTCTCACATAGAAGGCGAATTGAGATTCGGTAAAGAGTTTGTTTCTCTAATCTCATGCTTTTATTTCTCTTCTGATGCTTCCTCCTAGATTCGGAAACCAAAAATGTTGCATTTAACTTGAAGATCTGATTAAACTTACATTGCAGTTTACTTGAACTCTTCGAGTTTTTTTTTTTTTTTTTTTTTTTTTTTTTTTTTATATTTCTTCCGCTGGTTATTATAGCTTTTGTTCTTCACTGAACACTTTGAAGAAGAAAAAGAAGAAGTTGCGACTTGCAAGAGATTAACTCTGTTGATCTATTGGAATTTGGATATACTTAGAATAGATCCAATAAATACTATGTAGGAACTAAGAACTAGATAACAATATTTACTATTTTGGTCCAGCCAGTGCCAGTCGTCCCAGTCGATATAACTTGGTTTGAATGGACAACAGTGAAATTGGTTATGCCACAGTGACCGACATTGTGAATTTTAAACAAAGCTTGCTTCCATTAATGAGTAAGTGCCATATGAGTTTTGGGTCCAGTACCCAAAGAAACAGAGATCCAATTTCTTCCATTATGAAGTTTATGAAAAATTCTGCTGTACTTAAGGAGCTGCAAATTCCTTCTGATTTTAGGCCGATGGACTGGAACTATGATTTGTGGTAGCTTGTGATTTTCATTGGAGTACAGTAACTGGTCCAGTACAATTTATCTGTTGTCTTGATTCTTCATGGGTCTGAACTCACAATATATGTTTGAAGGAACCCGATGTGGTGTTGAAGTGACTGATTGCTATTTGAAGCAATAGAAAAATACAACCGTGAAGCCTAACTGAAATGATCTCCTTGGATGCATTTCCATTGTTTTAGAAGTATGATTGAGCTCAGGAAATATGATTTATTCCTCTTTCTTGAGCCCTCACCCCCAATTCTCTCTCTCTCTCTCTCTCTCTATATATATATATATATACATATATATATATATATATATATATATATATATATATATATGTATATGCCAATTTGGTTCCTTTATTTTTGTGTATTATGGTTCACTGTTCATGCTTCAAATTTGCATACGCCTATCAGGACTTTAGGTACTTGCAAATCAAAGTGATGATCTTGGGGGACTTTTGGTGAAAAACTTTTATAATATGTTGTCTGGAATATCACTTTGGAATGAAAGCTGTATGATTGCTTGATTATTTCTCTATTAACATTTATGGAGGTGGTGGGAGAAAATGCTTTGGCTATAGTTGTTTTTTTTTTCCTAGAACTTAAGCTATTTTATAATATGTCATGAAGTATCACTGGTGTTATGGAATATTCGTTGATTATTCTGGAAACCTGTTACGGTTGTATTACTTTTACATGCTTCTGTTCAATCTTATAATAACCAAGGATTTTTTCCATCTCCTTATCTGTTGTCTACAGTTGCAATAATTCTACTTGAAGATGGTTGCATTTGGGAAGAAGTTGAAAGAAACACAAATTCAAGAATGGCAAAGGTATGCTTGGTATATCTGTGATGTTTTGTTAAATTTTTTTATTTGGAATTTTCCGGTGAAATGTTCGGAGTCTTTTTCCCTCCTTTTATTTCAGAAATTATTATAGCAGTAAACCAGATCTGAATATCTTTTCTTGTTTAGAAACACTGTTGGATGGCAAAATGAATATAAGCACAGCAAAGTTGAATGTTGTGGACTGTAGGAATGTCTGTCCTAACTGTACGGAAAGGGAAAATTCTAAGCATATATTAATGTTTGCAGAAGAAGACACATCCTGCATATTCATATTTACTCTTCAAAGTATTAAACTGCTTCATTTGAGCAAAATTCAGAGTCATAGAGAGGTAAAACCATTTTGTTGAAGGAAATGGTTTTGGAGGGGATGGTCCTTTCTCATTCATTTTCTCTATTTACCAAGAAGAATGCTTCATTTTCTACCTTCCATCATCATGCTGTGGTTGTGTTTATGTGACATTACAATTATTGACTGCTCTAGCATGTGGCATAATTGGTAAGAAGACTGGAACTTTGGTTATGTGATCTAAAGTTTTCGTGCCCAAACCAAACCAATGTTAGACTTTTAATACAAAGTGTGCACCAAAGGTTAGCCAGGCTACTTCATGAAATCAGATTTTCTTTGGTGTCATTTTTTCCTTCTTTTATTCTTGGCTCCTCAGCTTTGCCTTTAGTTCCATACTATTGCACGCACCTTTGATAGCACATCATGGTATTTTCACCAATTTGCTTTCATAAATGTTTACAACAGCAACAACAACAAGTCAACCTTATCCCAACTAAATGGGGTCAGCTTTGCTTTCATAAGTGCTTGTGAGTTCAAGTCACTGTGCTTTTCCACTCCGTTATGATTTTGTAATTACAATCATCGGATGCAATTTACTTCCATTTCATTGTCATCCATTCCCATGATTGAACACTAATTGTTAATAAGGAATTTTGTTTTTTTGCTACAATTGTAACATGACAGATTAAGTGTTTAATAGGTTTATTGGACACTGTTGTGGAGTCTGTGGGCTTTGAAGGGTATGTTCTTTGGGTGAATTATCATCTATCATGTCAAAAGTTTCGACTCAATAATTCTCTGCCACCAGGCAACACAATCACCTTTTTCAAACTTTTTATTTGAAAAACATTTTCTGTCTCCTGTAGTTCGAGAACATTGCTTTAATAGGTGTAATTTTAGGATTATCGTAGTGTGACTTGCCACATGTGGGAGGATGAGGAGGCGTCATAGACAGGCTTGGGTGACCTAATTGGCTAAATTTCGATAGACAAACTTCTTTATCTGCATAGTCAGTCCCTGCTAGGCTGTTGCCATGTAATATGCCATCCTCATGTATGGGGATTGAATATCCTTGTCAGTTTTTGTTATAGGTCATATGTCATAATTCAGCCTTTTCTTCTGTGGCCATAGTTAGGTCTAATTAACACCCCATTGTATTACTACTATGTTGATTTTATTCAGATACTACATCAATTACAAGTTAATGAAGAAGAAAGTAAAGCAGTACGCTCAACAAATTGAGGTTGGAGCACAAGATCGCCGTTATGTTCTCAAGGAATTTTCGAGAATGCTCGATAATCAGGTATTGGAATTATAGATTAAAAATGCAGATTTTCACATTGGTACATGAATATGTGGTTATGTGTATATGTGTATATGTGATGTAAATTTTTGCAACTTTATTCCTTCATGAGTATTATTAGTTCATTACTATATCTTGCATTACCCTGCCTGACATTTTTGTACTCGTCTGAAATAGAAAAGAAACCATAGTTCTCTGATTCACTAGTTCAGTTTGGTATGCTTCACAATTTTATAATTTGGGGCTTCTAATGAATTCTGTTGAGGGTAGGCTTTTGCGTCTCATATTTGGCTTCTTTAGTTGATGGCTTATGCCACTTTCAGAGATGTGTTTTTAAACTCAAGATTAAAAGAGAACTTGAAGGATATGAATCCAATGATATGAGTCTTTAATAATCTGAAACATGCAACCGTACCATTGTCCCACAATTACCAGACATTTCATAGTTTTCTACTTTTGTCGATTGATTTAATCTTTTGTGTTAAACATCTATTCCTTTATCTTTTCATCTCTGTACAATCGGAAAGTTACTTGCTAATGGTATGAAAGTAACCTAATTGCATTTCAGATGAGGAGCAACATTGGTAATTATGGTGAAAACCCAATTCTATTGAGAGACAATGGTTGTCTGACAAAAAATCTGGAAATGACTAAATAAAACATTTAATAATCTTCTACTGTGTGGTTGTTAGGTGAGATTGGTTATGAAGTCATAATTGTTAAAGGCTTTTCTTCATGGCCTTGATATTTTTGAGGTCATGTTAAGAGTCTCTGACTTATGAAGGTTGCTAGTATGTCTGTTGTTGGGGAGGGGGGTGGGACACTAATGGTCCCTCAAGGTCGGATAATTTTATTGACCCTATTAGGGAGTTGACTTGATGTTGGGTCATTATTTTATCACATACCTTTTGGATTGTGAATGTTATTAGCTTTCGGAAGCAAGCCTATGTGAAGATATATTATTGGAAGGCACATATATGTGGCAAGAGCACAATAAGTCAAGCAGGTTAAGGATATTAATAGATCTTCCCACAGGGTCATCAATCACAATGATAATGGTAAATAGTCACTTGTAGTTTAGTCCTTTGGCAGCATATCCATCATTTCCATTATTAGAGGCCTTGAGCACCTCCACCTATACAGTTTTATAAACAGAATGTTTATGGTTACTCTCTTGGTAACCCAGGTCCCTCTGATATTGGTATTGCATTTCGCGGAAAGCATACCAACTGCTGATCTAATTACTGTTGATGATGAAATTGGTTATGCTTCTGTTCTTTTTGAGGATTTATAGTTTGTTGCTTATTTATTCATTGTAGCTGGAATGAACTATCCCATTTCCATAGACATGGGCTTCTTGCTAGTTTACATTCATGCTTTCCGATAGAAATTACGGTGATCACTTTGTTGTTGAGTTTGCCTTAAAAGTAAGTCTCATCCATTTATCTGTTTGTTATGCTTTCAGATTGAAAAGATTGTTTTGTTTCTCTTGGAACAACAAGGGCAACTTGCAAGCAGGATAGCCAAGCTTAATGAACAGCAGGAGGCTCTTCTACAGCAGCCAGAAATATCCCAAATAGCTCAACTGCGAGAATTATATAGAGCGGTGGGACAGGATCTTTTAAAGCTTCTCTTTTTTGTTGAGATGAATGCTATTGGCTTGCGTAAGATACTGAAGAAGTTCGATAAACGCTTTAGGTATAGATTCACTGATTATTACGTCACAACTCGTGCAAATCATCCTTATTCCCAGCTCCAGCAAGTGTTCAAGCAAGTGGTAATCTGTCCAATATAACTTGGCATAACTTTTTCTTCCTTCATAATATTTTTGAAGATTCTATCGTCTTTACTGTTTGAAGATGCAGTTTTTAGTTCTTATAGCCTTAATAAAATAAGAGTCATGTCAACCATGCATTAGAGCATTTTCTGCTTCACCTGAATTAAAACATTATTGATTGACAAGGGAACATGCAGGGGTTAGGGGCTGTTGTAGGAGCCATTTCGCGCAATCTCGCTGATCTTCAAGACCGTCAAGGAAGCTACTTATCAATTTATGATCAGCCGGCACTTCCTCTTCAGGTTATATCTCCCTATTTATCAATCTCTGACTTGTTTCAAGTCTCCTCAGTTTTCACACAGCACTTTATATTGATTTTTGTTGCCTTTCATTGGGTGAGGGTTACCTCATAGACATAGTGAGTTGGAATTTAATTAAAATTAATGGTATTTTCTGCAGGATCCTGTTATTGATTCAATTAAAGCTGCAGTTGACAGGTTGACACATTCCACAAACTTCCTTCACTTTCTGGGACAGCATGCACTTATTATGCAGGAAGAGTTACCAACTCCATTGGAGGATGATGTTGCTGATGAGAGTTATCATTTCATGTCACTTCTTTTGAACTTAGCAAACACCTTCCTCTATATGGTCAACACATACATTGTTGTTCCAACAGCGGACGACTACTCGCTAAGCCTAGGAGCTGCAGCAACAGTTTGTGGTGTTGTGATTGGGTCCATGGCTGTTGCACAGGTGGTTTCTTCAGTGTATTTCAGTGCATGGTCAAATAAATCGTACTTCAGGCCACTTATATTTAGCAGTATTGTTCTTTTTGTGGGAAATGTTTTATACGCATTGGCTTATGATCTTGATTCCATAGCCGTTCTTCTTATTGGTCGTCTATTTTGTGGGTAAGTGATTCTTTTATTGTCCAATGACTTCATGGATGGAAATTTTGATTTATGTGGTGTTTATCCAATTTTATCAGTGCACTTTGTGGATTCATAACTTTGGAGTCATCGGGAATGGCGGATAACTAGAGTGCTATCTAATTTTTTATTATTTTCTGCCCTGGAATTAGGAATAAGCCTCATACCTCCATTACAAGGGATAAATGGAGAAAGTGACTGCTTGTATTTTTGAAACTTTGGTCTAATTATTTCTTTGACCATACTTGTTGCTGTTCTTTTAAAATACGATATTGAAACTTAATCTCATACTTTCTTTCAATTGGATTTGTTATGTCTTTGTCTAATTATTGTTTGGTCCCTATCTGTTGCCTTGATTTTAAAATACAACAGTGAAGTTTCATACTTTCTTTCAATTGGTTTCACTTTGTCATTCTGTTATGATGAAGCATTGATAAAAACAAAGAACTCTTTTGAGCAGATCCATGTTTCTTTGTAATGTTTTCTGTCATACGATGATTTTTTGTCTAATATTTCAGGTTGGGTTCTGCAAGAGCTGTTAACCGGCGTTATATCAGTGATTGTGTGCCTCTTAGAATACGAATGCAGGCTTCAGCGGGTTTCGTCAGTGCTAGTGCTCTTGGGATGGCATGTGGTCCGGCTCTTGCTGGACTACTACAAATTAATTTTAAAATTTCCAAGTTAACATTTAATCAAAACACCTTACCTGGTTGGGTTATGGCACTGGCGTGGTTCATCTATTTAATATGGTTGTGGATTTCATTTAAAGAACCTGTTCGTGAGACTGAAGCAGAAAACGTACAACAGGAAGCTAGTGCTCGTATGTTATTTGAACTCACACTTGCTCTTTCCCCCCTGTTTGGTGGTGCACATTGTGCAATCTTGTGATGATTGTGACTACTTATTTCTATGAGCTTGACGTTTTAAGCTCTTTAATCTTTTTATGTTTTAAAAATTCCCTACTACTCACCCTTTCCCTCATTATGAAATATTATTCAAAAAGTTTGCGATTTGATTTTTTCCATCAGTGATATTTAGTATGATATTTATTGCCATTTAAGTATTTACCCAGAAAAATGAATACTTTGTGTCAGGACCAGCAGAAAATGATGCACTGGAAAAAGGTCTGGCGCAACCTTTGCTTTTAAGTTCAGAAGAGAAGCATCACGATGAAGAAGGTGATCAAGAATGTGATGTTAGTGAAGAAGCTCCTGAGGAATCACACAGACCAGCTACTTCAATTGCATCAGCATATCGTTTGCTTACACCATCAGTAAAGGTTTGTAGTTAATTCCAAGTTTGTTTTGGACATGAACAGCTTTCCAGGTTTCTGTGTAGTTTCCATCTCTTGTCTTGGCCTGTCAAATTACCTCTCATTGTTGATTCTTGATCAAACCCCATTAAAAAAAAGATAAATTACGTCCCCATCTTTCTGTTATTTATACGCATACCCTTATTAGTGTATTACTCATGCCTATGCAACATAGAAATTTCTGTGCTTTGTATTTGCACTAACTTAGAGGTTGTTGGTTCCAAATTTCTGGGCATGAGAAATAGGAAAGAACAATAATTTGATGTCAAATTGATAGGAACTTAATTATGATGAAGTTGACTGGTGCATTTCGCACTACCAATCTCAAGCCTAGATGAAGGACTAGTGTCATGTCATGTTAAAGCCAGCATGAACATTTTCCCTCTTTTTTTTTTTTTGAATCAGCAATGGATGAGATTTTCATTTCCTTCAAAAATGAATAATATACAGATACTGATGTGCATATTGGCCTCTTAGACTGAACTATAAATAACTCAATATTAAAGAGAAATGGGAAACAAAAGGAACTAGAAGTGGCCATGTTGGCACCACCAGACCCTGTTTATTTTCTTGGATTTCACCCTATTTTAGATTCTGGGCCTATCAACAACCCCCTAAAGTCTGCAGATTGAAAGTCATCTCTCTCTCTCTCTCTCCCTCTCTCCCTCTCTCTCCCCACTCATCATTAATTTCAATAAATGAAGAATAGAATCCCTTCTCTTTTGGGGTTTAAACACTAATTTACCTTTTCAGTAATAACAGTAGAAATATACATCTGATACATGTTGGAAATTCTTTAGTCATTGTTGATGTGGAGCGTAGAAAAAAAAACCCTTATATATGCTGCTGGAAATTTGTTGATTTTTCGACATTATGTTTTTGCATGAATAACATAATGTCATTATCTAAGGAGCCTTATGAAACCAAAGGTTCCATGTGTTACTATTTCTTATCGAAACCAAGGCACTACTAAGTACTAACCTCAATATTATCATTCACCTCAATTAAATTCTTATTTGTGTTTAATATCAGGTGCTATCATTGATTCCTTCTTTTTTTTCTTTTCAGGTGCAGTTGTTGATTTACTTCATGCTCAAATATGCCATGGAGATATTACTTGCTGAATCTAGTGTCGTTACTACTTATTACTTTAGTTGGTCAACTAGCTCCGTAGCAATATTTCTTGCGTGTCTTGGGCTTACGGTACTTCCAGTAAACATTGTTGTTGGAAGCTACATTAGCAACATGTTTGAAGACAGGTATGTTCTCCAAATGATGTTGCCTTTTATATGCTTATTATTAAGGTTTCTGCTTTTTACTGTCTTAAAATTATTTAGTGCCCACTCTTACCAATCTCCAAGAGAAGGTAGTTAGAAAATCTAGGGTAGATTTTATGGGAAGTAGAACAATAGTTCACAGTAATTGGACTTAGCCATTAATGAACTGAAATTCAGATTTTATAGTGGAAATTGGATTAGAGGGTAGGCTTAAGTGCAATGGGAAGGTTGCTCCATTGCGGCCTAGTGGTTGCAGGTTCAAGTCGGGAAACAGGCTCTCCACGAAGTGGGGTAAGGCTGCGCACATTATGACCCTCTCCAAACCCTGCAGTGGCGGAGTCTAGTGCACTGGGTACGCCCTTTAATGGGGGAAATTGGATCATTGGCTACTGCTCTGAAAGAATTTAAGCTTGCTGGATGTGTCGTGTGGGGATGTAAGGCCTTGATCAAAACTTAAAATATATGAATGATGGATTTGAGAGTTCTAATGTGCTGTAGTGTCTTGCTCATCTCTTGCATGTGACACATGCCAGAAGAGTAAATAGAAAATAAAAGAGAAGAGAGCGTAAGAAAAAATTGGGAGTCCGCCTAGGGTTTGAAGGAATTAACCTTCACATCATGAATGTGCGCAGAAAGAGATGAACTGAGAAAAGTTTCTTTCATTTGTAAATTAGAAATGTGTCATTTATTCCCTCACTTGATGTGTGCCACCAGCTCCTTCTCCCACCATAACTCAAACCACTGATTACAGTACTTACTGTCTCAAAATGGAGAAATTTGTGTAAAACATAAAAACGAACAGCTAGTCTGTGCTAAGGAATCCAATATTTTGACCCTTATTGTCCCTTGTGGTTCTTGAAACGTAGGTACTTGGAAGTGAGGGGTGCACTTTGATGTCAACTCTTTTTCAGCATAGGTCTACTCGATAAGAGCTGTTCCTCATGTTCCCAGTTCACGTCATAGACGGAGCCTGGGATGGTAGGAGGTTAGCTGCCTCTGATAATTTTTGTCATAAGAAGACGGTGGGGCAGACCTGGTAGCTGTCAGCTTCAAAATTTTTTTTCCCCCTTTTTTCTCCCCTTAAAATGGGCTTTAATAAATTTAAGGTGATCAGTCAAAAAACCATATCTCTAAACCTTAAAATAGCTAAAGGAAACTGAGGCTACTCAATTAAGTGCCTCCAATCAGTTTTATGGTAATCTACTGTATGAGCATCTCTCTGAGTGCTGTTTCAGTCTTTTATTAATTTATTTGGTTCCATGTTTTTATATTGGACCGAGTTTTCCCACACCCAAGGTCAAGGGATTCACTGTTGAGAGGGTATTGCGCAACAGTGGGGGGTAGTGTCGACTATTCGTAAACAAGGGGGCAAACATTAATGACCCTTGATGTGTGTACGGTTCCTTATCGTGTGGTGAAAGAAAACTTTCCCCTATTTCAAATGTCAAGCACAATGGTCTTAGACCAAACTGCTGATATGGGACTGATATGGGGGAAATGTTTTTATTCCCTATTTATTTTGTACAGTAACAACAATAATATTGGTATGCAGCAAAACTTGTTTTGTTTTGCCATCAGTTATTGGCATGCATTAACAACCAACATGGAAATGGTTTTGGTACATGTTAGTTGAATTTGAAGTATTCAATTATGCATGTACTCTCCAGTTGTTCCGGATTCACATGCGCAGTGAATGTTCGTAGCTGAAGTGAAAATTGTAATTCAGTATCAAGATTCTGTCATTACTTTTGGGATTTATGGGGTATGGCAATTGAAATAATGAGGATGCGTGCTTTGAGCTGGATCTGTTATGGAACCCTGCTCTTGTTCATGATAACCAATTTATTTTTGAAATTCCTTGGATGGCAAATGAAAGATTGATAATATGGTGCTTTGAGATTGATTAATTATTGAATTCTGCTCCTATGCATGATATCTAATTCACAGTACATAAACCTGCTTTGAAATTACTATTTCTGTTGGATCTTTTTTTCTGCATCACTAATTGAAGAGTTTTCTGGTGGACATGATTGCAGGCAAATTTTACTGGCATCGGAAATTATAGTCGGGATAGGCATAGTCCTAAGTTTCCATATATTACGTTCATATTCTGTACCACAGTATGTCTGTTCAGCACTCATCACATTCGTGTCTGCTGAGGTTCTTGAAGGTAATACATATTGTCATTTTTTTGATGAAATATTAGTATTCTATAGTCATCCGGCTAAGCTCCTTCTGTTTATAGTGATTTGACAGTGACATTAATTGTCATGATTTTAATTTTTGAGGTTACTGCTAGTTTACTGCTAGTCTTCCCACCCAGTGCAAGATACTAACTAGAAAAAGAATGGAGAATACTAGTCACAAGATTAAATTTAATGCAGTTACATGAAATAATGGAAAATCAACTTTCCCTTGGCACAGCTGATATTATGTTATGTCTTTATAAGTTACATTACTATTTTACGAGGGAAAGACCTTATTAGATTCCATTTATCAACTTCTCCACTTGTGGTTGCTTTCAATTTCGTCAATGTCTGTGATAAGTATTGAAGAATTGCAGGCTAGGTGGTTGGTAGTTTTAATTGAATCAACTTTCTTACATGATTTCCTCACACGAGTATGACTTTCCACTAACATTTGCTCGATCAATACAGGTGTCAACCTATCACTCCTATCTAGGGTCATGTCATCCAGGCTTGCTCGTGGGACCTACAATGGTGGGCTGCTTTCAACAGAAGCTGGGACCTTGGCTCGGGTAGTTGCAGATGGCACAATAACACTGGCTGGGTACTTGGGACAGAGTAGACTATTGAATATAACCCTTCTTCCTTCACTCTTCATTTGCATATCCTCCATTATTGCCACCTGTTTCACCTACAACTCACTCTTTTGATTTTATTCTCTTGTAATCCCAGTCATCTGCATGTGCCTCTCTATTCTTTCCCCGAAGGGATTTTTCTTATGTCATGCTGTACAGATACTCTGGCAGTCAATTGTTAGATTTAGAACATAATAATTTCTCAAAATCAATTATATGAAGGGTTCCCTCCTAGTAGTTTGTCATTTATTTCTGTGAAATCGCTACTTCACTTACTCATTTGTCCATCTATACACCTATAGCAGTAGTATACCATACTTTAAAGAGCTTAAGCCTGATGTAGTGTGCATGCTAAACCCTTATCACCGTATGGAATGCTGTGTTGTGGCATTTCATATTTTCAGATGGCATAAGGGCTCTCTCTCTCTGTCCAGTGGGAGATGGCACAAGGCTCTTTCTCTTTCGTGGGAGTCATGCAACCTTATCTGCATTGACAAATACAGGGGAGGAAGTGAGTTGAATCGGATTGGATCCAGTCATGGTCAGTCTGCATTGGATCGGTCAATTCAGTTCTGGTTTTGGAGAATCGGTTGATTAGGACTTACACAGCTGTGGATCTGTTTTGTGGCTGAACCGTGTCTCTGTAGCTTTTCGTATCGGTATTGTCCGCGACTGGTGTTGATAATAGACCGATACCGATCACCGATACAGTAGAGATCTGAGTTTTTAATGAAAAAAAATAAAGTGTTTTTAGTAACAGAGTCAAGTTAATTCGTATAAGACGATGCAAATTGACTTGCAAGGTGAGGGAGTTCAAGACCATATTTCGTATAGGATCGTGACACAATCTAAATCTATTCTATTAAATTTTGATACAAATACAACACCAACGCTCTGCTCATTCTCATGGGCCCGCAATGTCCCAACGGGCCCCCATTTTTAATGGTAAAGAAGGCAACAATAATCAGGGTTCTACAATGAGGCCATTGACTTTTAACAGTTTCAGAATTTGGTTCAGCTCCAAAAGGGCAAAAACGAAAAGGCATCAATTTATGTGCTCAACCAATACAATTTCCTTTAACGGTTTGACCATTGAATAGATTGTTAAGCAAATTCCTCAACGAAGAAAGTATGGACCAAGATGGTGAGTGAGTTATTAATGATTTACCCCAAAAAAAGAAAGTTAATAGTGACTGGAGAGGAGGCCCTTTAAAAGATGCCTCCTGACCTAATTGAAAACCATACAGATAGTTAATAGACCACTAAAGTAGTTGGATCTCAGTTACTGAGTAAAACCCATCTTATTCTAAATGCAAAGGCTGTCATTCTTGTAAGACCTCTCTTCCTTTTCTAAAAGGCATGTGTTAGGGATTTTGGACGTGAGAGCTACAAGAGAGAGAGAGAGAGAGAGAGAGAGAGATGATTAGCTAACCCCATGCCCCAGTGGTTTAGTTCATGGTATCGGTATGTATCGATCTTTTAAATTAAAACCTACATTTTGTGATGATACCCCAAGTTCTTACCTGGTGTTATACTAGCATCATGAGAATCTTCACAAATGAGCATTACTAATAATCTATAATGCATTCCGATTGCAGCATAGGAAAAGGGGGAAAAATCAGATAATTAGAACTTTTTTATTTTTATTTTTAATAAGATATCCATACCAGGACTCATCTTAAACATCTAATAAAGTTATACCAAACCTTGACTATAAGAAAGTGGGAAGTTTAGTCCTCTTAGTTTAACACACTTTTCTTTTATTAAGGGAGCGACTTACCATTTCATATGCGTACTAAAAAAATATGTACATGTGAAATAATGGCAACTCTTAAAATGACATAATGATAAATTATTTTCAAATTATTCAAAATATAAAAGAAAAAACTGCAAAACCCATATTCAACTGGGGTTGAGACTAAACCAAAATCACTTAAATTGTTGAGGTCTAACCAAAGTACGAGAAAATTGGGATCAACCACATAGACTTTAGTTGAACCAATCCAATGTGTCAGGGCTTTTTTTTTTTTTTTTTATGAATTTTGATTTATTCAAAAATATATCAATTCCAGAACAATGGGTTTAACCGGTTAATGGATCGTAACCCAAACTCCCATGTCCCAACGAAGACAACTATATATTTGCTTAGTTAGTTGGTGCTTTATTGGTGAATTGTAAGCTCCTAAGAAATAATGTGGTTGATTCTCCTATCTATTCATTGTATTACAAGGCACTTCTTCCTTTTCCTTCCCCTGAGTTTAGATTCTCTGCATATATGTTCATCCTTAATAGGGATCTCGGGGATCTCAACATGCCTCTCTCTCTCTCTCTCTCTCTCTCTCTTAAGGAGTTAGGTAGGATATCAAAGAAAAAAAATGGTCCCAACTTAACCAAATCTCAAAGTACATTGTCATCTGACCTAGTCTTCACTCTTTAAGCACACTGAAGCAACCACTTATAGATTAGCTAGTAGAACTGTGCGTCTCTCTCTCTCTCTCTCTCTCTCAACTTTGAAGGGAGGTCCACTGCTTTATTAGAAGTTCACTAAGTACCAGTGTATAGTTGCAGGTATTTAATATTCCAACTGCTTCTTCTCATTTATTGAATCCATAATACGTGCAAATTGTGACGCAACTGACAGATCAGCTCCTTCCCGATTTAGTCTCCAAATTAAATTCTCTCTTCTTTCTTTCATTCGCAATTGAGAGTTAGAACTTATGCACCGGTCACTTCAATGTCGGGCAGTGCTTCCTTGCATGCAGAGAGAGAGAGAGAGAGAGAGAGAGAGAGAGAGAGAAGCGGAGGTCACACGTCTTGCATTTCAGAGCTTGGGTTTCAAGATTCAAGAGAGCTTGAGAGGATCTTTTAATGACTACGAGTTGGTTTTCACCGTTAATGTAGTTGGGTTTTGAACTTATTTATTGGAATCTCAGTTGGGTTTTGGTTCTCATCATAGGAGCAAGCTTAAGGCTAGCTAGCTCTGGTAGGTGGGTCCTAAAGAACTTCTTTGGAGAAGCTTGATTGAAGCTCACCGGCAACCACCTGAGAAAGCGATCATGGGCTCTGGATTGTGGCGGTGGCGACTCATTAATGCCGCCCTCTTTGGAATTCTTTGTTTTCTTCATCTCTCTTACGGTCAAAAAGGTATTAGAAGAATTAATAATTTCTCTTATTTTTTCATTTTCTAACACATTTAGATTCAATCCCTATCCAATTTGCAGTACCAAATTACACGTTTGTTCACCAAGCAACAGCAGCACCGGCGGTGTCATACTACGACTACATAATCATCGGCGGCGGAACTTCCGGCTGTCCCTTAGCCGCCACTCTCTCTCATAATGCTAGTGTCCTGTTACTAGAGAGAGGAGGTTCTCCCTACGGCAACCAAAACATAACCAACTTGGGATCCTTCAGTGCCACACTCGCTGATACGTCTCCTTCTTCTCCTTCCCAACGTTTTGTCTCTGAAGATGGTGTATTCAATGCTCGTGCTCGAGTTTTAGGCGGCGGAAGTTGCTTGAACGCTGGGTTTTATACCCGAGCCGGCACTGATTATGTTAGGGGTGCTGGCTGGGATGGGAAACTTGTGAACCAGTCTTACCAATGGGTGGAGAAGATAGTTGCCTTTGAGCCACCTATGCTTCAGTGGCAAACTGCAGTTAGAGGTGGTTTGATTGAAGCTGGTATATTGCCTTATAATGGGTTCACTTATGATCATATTTATGGAACTAAGGTTGGTGGAACCATCTTTGATCGTGATGGCCATCGACACACTGCTGCTGATCTGCTTCAATATGCCAACCCTAGACTCCTCAGAGTTCTTCTACATGCCACTGTTCATAGGATCATGTTTAGGACCAAAGGCAAGAACCCTTTTCTCTTTCTAACTCATGTTAGGATTTGGGTATAACTCATCCTTAAAAGTTGTCCGTTAACGTAGAATGGATCAAGTTCTCGAGAACCATTCTCATACGGAACTGAACCTTGGGTGGATTCCACCTGTGTGGATCAGATTGTACAAGAACCTGATCCACACTCCCGTTAATAAGTGGGATCAGTTCCCATGTGGTAACCACCCCAAGGGTCATCCAGCCATCCTTGGGGTGTGCTATGGACAATTGGATGGCCTCCTAGCAAGGATTCAAGGGGCGGTAGAGACCGATTCCAATTCAATACCGATAGGTATTGATCGATTTTGCCCCTGTTTTTTTTTTATTTATAAAAAGTATTAATTTTTTACTATTTTACCCTTGAACCGATCCGTGTAATTGATTCGAATAGTTCAGAGATTGGGGATCGGTCTCAGCTGATATGGCTGATACCATACCAGGCCAATACTTGAAACCATGCCTCTAGGCTCCTATGGTGATTACTGCATGAGGAGGTTATCTAGACTCTACAACCCTGACTCACAGCCGGAGGAATGGAATAATTCACTTACCTTTTGGGTTTACAAAAACCCTACTAAGTTTTGATAGTTTCCAAAATACCCTTCAAAATTTACATTTCTCTAGGTCGTGTAGTAGGAAAGTTCTTGCAACCTGAGCGGTGACAATTTTATATGTATGCCTATACCTATAAGTCTCCACACCGGACTATTTACAGAAAATGTGAGGCCGAGAGCCCATGGAGTAGTGTTCAGAGACGCAGCAGGAGTTAAGCACAGAGCGTACTTGAAGAAGGGATCAATGAATGAGATAATTCTATCAGCAGGAGCTATTGGAAGTCCACAGCTGTTGATGCTAAGTGGGGTGGGACCAGCACAGCACCTTAGGTCCCACAACATTAGGCTGACATTGGATCAGCCATTGGTGGGCCAAGGAATGGCAGACAACCCCATGAATGCCATCTTCATACCTTCTCCCAATCCTGTTGAGGTCTCCCTCATTCAAGTAGTTGGTGTTACTCGTCTAGGAACCTATATTGAAGCTGCTAGTGGTTCCAATTTTGGTTCTCCAGGCTCAGCCCCTCGAAGAGATTTTGGGATGTTCTCCCCTCAGGTTATTCTAAATTAACAAATCCTACTACATCTTCTCACTTAATTCATCAATCATGACTATACTCTGTTTTTGCAGACTGGGCAGTTCTCTGTTCTACCCCCAAAGCAGAGGACACCAGAAGCCATAGCAAAAGCAACAGAAGCAATGAAAGCTCTCAGTGATGAAGCTTTCAGAGGAGGGTTCATCATAGAGAAGGTCATAGGTCCTGTGTCAACTGGGCATCTAGAGCTCCGTAATACAAACCCAGAGGACAACCCTTCAGTCACCTTCAATTACTTCACTAAACCAGAGGATTTACAGAGATGTGTTGATGGGATTTCAGTCATAGAGAAGGTAATCCAATCCAAATCCTTCTCCAATTTCAGGTACCCATATCTCTCCATTCAAACTCTTGTCAACATGACATCGAATTTCCCTGTGAATTTGCTTCCAAGACACGACAACGATTCGACATCGTTGGAGCAGTTCTGTAAGGACACTGTGATGACTATATGGCATTATCATGGAGGATGCCAAGTGGGTAGTGTTGTTGATCAGGATTATAAGGTTCTTGGGGTAGATGGATTAAGGGTTGTTGATGGCTCCACCTTCCATGACTCCCCTGGTACTAATCCTCAAGCCACTGTCATGATGCTTGGAAGGTAACCATATATAATCCTGTGTTTCTTGGATAGATTAGTGGGTAAAATCACTTGTGTTTATGTTGTTAATATTTGATTTGGGTGATGCAGGTATATGGGAATTAGGATTCTTAATGAGAGGCTTGCAATGAAGAGAAGGAATTAAGACATTATCACAAGGGGAGGGATGTCCAGGTTTTGATTATTGAGAGATCCATTTTTAAGTGTTTCTGGGTGTCTCATCGAGTATTAGGAATAGTTTTTTTCTTCGAAACTAAAGTGTTAAGGAAATGGCTTTTGTGCAGAGGTGTTGGATTACATGGAACCCCAATATGTAAGGAAAACATCTGTTGTTGTTATTAAACTCTCTCTCTCTCTCTCTCTCTCTCTTGATCGAAAAATAGCTTCAGCCATTGGCATTAAAAACTGTTTGATAAATTGATTAGAGTAAATATATATCAGTCACCGCAATTATTGTTGGCTCTTTACAAGGTAAATTAATGGCCTCCCATCTTAGAAAGAAACATCTAACTCAGCCTCACAGTTCATACTTCTCACCTCATAGTTTTCTCACGACTTATCGAGCATACTCCACCATCCTGAATTTTCATTTATTGTGAGACCCAGGAATAATAAGCAATTAGGGTCCAAGTTGGGTAATGTAATCCCAAGATGAAGTGGATCTTGGAAAACTAGGTTTTAACTCAAGCCCGAGTTGAGTAAAAAAGGCATGAAATCTGGTCAGGAGGTATGAAAACTTGCTCAATTTAAGAAATGGACAGACCATGTTTGATTTTTCACTGAAGACTATGTTTTTGCCTGAGTCATGTGAAACATATACCAAGTGTAATTTATTTATTTTTTCTTTATTTGGTCATATACTATTCATAGACCATAAGTTTGATCAACAACTAGGCAAAACCCTAGAGTTTTTGTTTGTTGTCTTCAATATTCCCTCCTCACTCAAAGGAAGAAGAAGAAGGAACATATTAACCCTCCTCCACCTAGGCCCCCCAAAAAAAAATGACTTGCCTTTATTAGGTTTGACTCATTGAGTTACCATGCTTTGAAAAGCACAAGTCGAGCCAAAATACTTGGTTTTTCCAACTATCAGTCGATGTGGAACCCTTTATTGTTGTGTACTTAAAGTTTGGAACAAAAAACCAAGGGGAGTGGGAGGGAAGGAGGAGGTTATGCACTCTCTCCTCCTTGACTATGTGAGCTTCCTTGTAAATGAGTCATGAAACACTCCTAATGGTTGGCTTTGATCGGTTGGTGGTTTGGTGTCTTTTAAGGTTTCTTAAAATCAAAACCAATATCTAAGCAATGAAGAGTTTGATTGGTCAATCTACTCCATGGTTTCAAGTATCGGTCTCATATCGATTGTATCAAATCAGTATTGGCTAAGATCGATGTCCAATCCTTGACCAATCCGGATTGATATCTGTATCATTTTAGGGGTAAAATAGAAAAAAATTAATACTTAAAAAAA
>NC_056560.1:6319803-6368991 GCF_013358625.1 Macadamia integrifolia | reverse complement strand
AAAAAAAAAAAAAAAAAAAAAAAAAAAAAAAAAAAAGAAGCAAGAGTAAAAGCGACCGATACCCACCAATACCGTCCCTTCAATCCTTGATCTACTCAGTTTGAATTGGTTCGATTTCATTTTTGACACCCCTACCTTTGGCTTCAGAGATGCTATTATATAGTGAGCAGGACCGGAGGTGGACACCAAACTAAGAAAATCGCAGTGGCCGGGTTAGGATCTGCTAGGCCTGAGCCAAAGGTTTAATGGGCTGGGCTGACTAGACCAGCCCATCCCAGCCCAGCCCAGCCTGGTAGAGTTGCAAGTTGCAACCACTACCTCTACCATTCTACCCGGACAAAACACATACGTTAGAGGTTTTGTCCGATGGTGCGCACATTTGTCTGTACACCGACATGAACATGTTAGCACAAGAGGCGGAAGGTTACGCCGTTTTGAACCTTCTTTCGCTTGCCCATTAGACCCGGCAAAGTATATATGCTGCGAACTCAGAGGCTACTGAGATGGTCTGAGACTCCCCTCCTTCTTTCCTTTCTGGTTACGCATAATTAGTTTGCCTCTGTTATTGTAATTGGAGTTTTCCCTTTAATGGTTCTTTGATTTTGGCTGTTTCATTTGGGAATTCAATTCAATTTAAGAAGAAGTAAGAAGTTTCGTTCGTGTATCTGGGTTTTGCACGAGAGGACCGGAGGCAGAGACAAAGGAAGAGGGACAGAGATTTTTCGCTATTCATGGAGACGGAGTTGGAATTGCCAGAAGGAACAGTGCAGAACATTTTGGAACAAGAGAGTCTCAAATGGGTTTTCGTTGGAGGAAAAGGTGGTGTTGGGAAAACGACTTGCAGTTCGATCCTCTCTGTCCTTCTCTCTAAGGTTCGATCCTCTGTTTTGATCATCTCCACCGACCCGGCTCATAATCTGAGCGATGCGTTTCAACAGCGCTTCACCAAAGCGCCCACTTTGGTCAATGGATTCACAAATCTCTACGCTATGGTATTGCTTCTATTCTCCCCTCGATTTGGGGCATTTCGAGCTTCGTTAGCTTATGTTCTTATTCTTTTTACACAGCCTTAAGGATTCATTTTAACCCCTTAACTTTCAGGCGGTAATGCTACCATTTTATGTTTCATGAAATTGGTCATGAAATCAAGTTTCTAATGAAGTGGTTTGGTACCCATGTAAATTTTATTGTTTTAATTCATTTCCAACGGTCGCCAATGAATTTTTGTTGGCCCTTAATTCTCAGAGGAAGCTCTATGTTCTCTTTACAAAGAGGTGTGGCAGTATATCATATTTTCTGATCAGAATAAGAATGCATTCTTTTGTAGGAGGTGGATCCCAATGTAGAGAATGAGGAATTGCACAATGCGGAAGGAATGGACAGTTTTGTTTCTGAGTTGGCGAATGCAATTCCTGGAATCGATGAGGCTATGAGCTTTGCGGAGATGCTCAAGTAGGTTCCCTTTCCTTGTCATTGGATAAGCAGAAAGACAATCCTACTACCTCTGAGATGAAGCTATTTCTGTGATATAGTTTTATGTTTGATCAAAGTGTAATTTCTTTGATGCGTTATGCTTGTGTTAGTAATACTGTTGGCCAACACCTTCCCTTTGAAATTAATTATTGCACTGTATCTGTTTTGCTTGGATTACCCTGGCACACTTGACTGACGGATACTCATAGAGAGGGCCATATATGTAAGTACAAATATTAATTTATAGACGGATCTGTGGAGTATTGAGAACCACCACTAATGATGTGCTTATGCTTGACTTTTACTTATGGAAGCTGACTATGTGAGAAAGAATCTATTGTGTTCCGTGAAAACAATTTTCCTTTTATGGTTTTCTTGGACAGGGCTGTAAATAGTTGCAATTGCCTAATAATCTGTCTTTGGTGATTTCGATTTCTGTTTCTTTAGTCATTTATAAGTACTCTAATTGTGTGCTTCTTGGAGGATTATTCACTTCCTTCGACATTGAAGGTGCTCATCTTTCTTATTGATAAATTGAATGCAAAAGATCCGTGCAGCTTCTGCAATGGAAAACTCACAAATCAAAAGTCTTACTCCATGGAAATCATAATTGTCTTATTTTAAAGGTTTTAAAATGAATATAAGATTCAAAACTCCTCCTGTGTTGTTTAGTTTTCACCCCCACAAATGCATGCATGTTATGCATGGTTTCTGTCTCCCGGTTGACCAGCCTATACCGGTCAGTGTTTCCTGAGAGCTGTGTTTCTCAGTCATTGTGACCGTTGGGAGGAGCCGGTTGACCAGCAACAACCAAGCATTAATATTATAACGTGGCAGTCACCTCTTTTTGATGTTTTTGATTGGTGTGTCCAAGGGGAACATTCCATCAATATTTAGAGGATGAAAATGACTGTTTAGGAGGGTTAGAACCCTTCTAGAAATGCTCTTTTGCTCTTTTTCTCTCTCCCTCTCTTCCATACTCCTTGTTTGAGTTTTTTGTTTTCAATTATTTTTGTGTAATTTCTTCAAGTTCCCTTTTCTTATTGATTGAGCACAATCCGAATGTGTCCTGTCGTGGCCCAATAAGCAAGAGCACAACCCAAAAGTGTCTCGGTTTTGCACCATAGGGTCTTGCGCCATAGGATTTGTCTACTGTCTTAAAAGAGGGTAACTGGTGGTACTACTTAGCCCACCAATTCTTTAAGTTTCTTCATGAGTTTTCAGCTTCGTGATGTTTTGTATGATGCTTGAATTTTCCGTCATCAACCTCGGTTTGTCTAAGGTTCAGATAAGTAATATATTCCCCCCTGTTAATTTGTTATCATGTATGCGTTGGATGAATATCTCCAACTATCCTTAAGACTGTCAATTGCTTGAATATTTGAAATACTGAATTCCAATTTGACAAACCCTTTAAAAGTCTGTTGGCATTAGAAGGTGCATGTTTCTTTCCTACAAACATAATGTATATTCAAGGGCAGTTGTCATAAATCCCTTAACAAGCCCCATATAGTTTTTCTTCCCTCACTAATATGACCACACACTATAGTTAGGATGGTTTGTTTTATGCAATGGAGAAAATGCTTCATAGAGAAGAAACATTGTCTTGATTTGATGTGCCTCTCTACTCATGATATTCTTTTCATGAAACAATTTCAAAGTATTATTTTAAAATTGAAACAGTGCTGGATAGTTTGTTGACTAAGAAATGTTGGAACCACATAAATGGTTCTAAGTGGGAATAGATGGCTATAAAGAGAGGTTCTAACTCTTTCTATCTATTGATCCCATAATTGTTAAGAACAGTACGTGTCAAACTAAGGATGCTTCATTTATATATACTTTGAGAAGATTCCACCATAAAAAATTCTTATGGGTAAAAGAAATTCCTTGTATGAGATGTTGATCTCAAAAGAGTAAACCATTGCGTTGTTCCTTTAATGGTTTTCAATTTGTTTAGGTGATTTTCAAGGAAAATTGTCACACCCCGCTCCCGCTAGGATACCTGTGGTAGGACTAGGACTCTTAGGTATCCTAGCGGGAGTGGGGTGTGACAGACACGATCCTTTTAGATGGGTTCAAACTATTTCGTATTATGGGCCTAATAGATAGCATCATCCCATTTTTTGGGATGAATGTAAGACAAGAAGCAAAGTATAATGGAAAGAGAAGGTGCTAGAAAACCTGAATCCTATAACCAAACCAAGGAAAGGAGGAGAGGAAGACAAGAGAGAAAGAAGAGTTGCAGCCAAATGGTGGGAGGCTGTCTGTGCTAGATTGGTTTCTTAGCGCAGACCCCTCTTCTCTTTATATAATATTATGACTTAATGAAAAAGAGGTACATGAAGACAAAACTACCCATGTGCCCTACGCTACCTATTACAAGTAATAAAATAAGGCTAGAAAGATGGAAATAACCCTAAAAGCTCAACACTCCCCCTCAAGTTGGAGCATACAAATCACCTATGTTCAGCTTGTTGTAATAAGTACAAAAACTAGGAGCAAACAAAGACTTGGTAAACCAATCAACTAATTTGATTTGTAGAAGGAACAAAAGGATCTCAACCAGCTTCTTCAAAACTGCATCACGAACAAAGTGATAATCCACCTCAATTTGCTTGGTCAGCTTATGATAGACCGGGACCGGATTACTGGCAATATAGATATTGCTTTGTTGTCTCAATACATCTTCATTGGTGTAGGCAATGGAAAGCCCATCTTAAGGAGTAGAGAGAGTAGCCACATTAACTCGGCAATGGTGTGAGCCATGGCTTTGTAGTCTGTACTTTGCCTCAACACTAGATTTAGTATTAGTAGTATGTTTCTTACTATGGCATGTAACCAGATTTCCTCTAACAAAAGGCCAGTATCCTGTACTAGAACAGCTATCACTGGCAAATCCAACCCAATCAGCATTAGGCCTTGGACATAACTTGGTAAGGGAATAGAAAAAATGGTACCATTGTTATCGTATATATATAAATTTGGTAGAGGAATGTGCCATAGATGCTTACAAAACTGTAACCTCGGTTCACCAAGGCTATATATTTATATATATATATTTCCATCTAAAAGAATGAGCTCAGAGGCCTGTGACATAAGTCATGTGATGGAAACCCAACCAATGTAGTAGGAGATTTCTGGTAGTAGGTTGAATGGGTAAAAACAGTCACTGGATGACTTGCTAAGTACTATTGTTTGTTTTTTGTTAGATGGTAAAGTAGTACTCACCATAATGACTGGAGGATGAGTTATAGGACTCTTAATGATGTAGTTGTAGACTTGCAGTAGACATTAATCTTGTATGGAGGCATATGCACAAGCTTGGGAGGCTCATAAAGTGCTGGTGGCAATCCAATGGGCTGAAATTGACCTTTGGGTATTTATATTATAGGTCAGGCCTTTTATTTTCTTAGGTTTCATTGTAATGGGCTTAATTTATAAAGCCCATAAAGTAAAGTTAAAATTAGTATACGGGATTAGTAGTCAAGTTGAGTGTTTGAGTTAGATTTGAATACCTAATAGCTAGATAGAATTATGATTTGTTTTTTTACTTTATTGCTGTGTGAGTGTGATTAGGAGTCCTTATATATATATATATATATATATATATATGATACACCTTCCATCAAATAAATATGATTTGAGAAAAGAATGTGTTTTTTAAGAGTTTTAGTGTTTCTGAGTAGTGCATGTAGGATTGGTATCCAATTCCTGATTTCTTCTCTTCTTCCTTCCAAGAAGATCGATCTAATCTTTCTTTTCTCTCCCCTTCCATTGATCTGATTTGTTCCCTTAACAACACGATGGTTTCTTTTATCTTGAATCTAATTACAGTTTGATCATTGGGCCTTCTTGCATCTGAACCATAATTTGGATTTCCAGATTCAATAATTTGGTATTAGAGCAAACCTGGCCATGGGTTCCTTTGTATTCAAGATTAGAGTTCATTTTTCCAACATAAAACTTTCTATCTTATTCATTGATGAAGGGCAAGACAGTAATTTTATCTTGTGATGTATGGTGGAGATGTTATCAAAGACCAACGAGATCATCATTGAAGGATAATGTTTTCATCGAGTTCTCAATTTCCCAATTTTTTGATGGTGCTTATTGTGAAGTGTTTGATTCTTCTGAGTGCATTATTAAAGTGCGTCGAGGGTGGTTGGAAACACGAAGCGGTGTTATTGATTGTTGAAAAAAGTTTGTGTACCTAAAGTCTTCTCATCTACGATAGACTTTTGTTTTACGAGGACTGGTTTACGAAGTATGTTGAGAACCAAAGGAAGCAACAACAATGTGGCCACAAGAAGAGCTGTAAGTATCAACATGCGAGGAAGGCCGCTTTGATGTGGGACAATAAGTACTGGTAAAGATAGAGGAGATGATTAATATGGATGAACCAATAAAAAACTATATTGCAGTGATTGATGTTCTACATATTGAGTATGTTTTTCCCTACATATTTTAAGATGAGGATTTGACATCAACGTTTCGCCTTCCGAACTTGATCCGTGATACTAGTATGGAGCATGAGATATTCTCCCAAGATCTTCTATTTTGGACTTTCTACTAAACTCAAGGGTGAGTTTTTCTCAACACCGTGGGAATTGATGCAGCTGTATTAGACATTAATATTGTATGGAGGCATATGCCCAAGCTTGGGAGGTTCATAAGGTGTTGGTCACAGTCCAACTAGCTGAAATTGAACTTTGGTTATATTATCAGTTGGGCCATTTTTTTGGGTTTCATTGTAATAGGCCTAATTTATAAGCCCATGAAGTGGTGGCTAAAGTTAGTATGAGGGATTCTTAGTTAAGTTGAGTGTTTGAGTTAGATTAGAATACCTAATAGCTAAATTAGATTTTTGAGTTTATTTATTTTATTGAGTGTGAGTCTGATTAGGAATCCTTTTGAGTCAAATTAGGAATTTTAGGTCTTTATATATGTTATACACACTCCATCAGTTAAAGATGATTTAAAAAACCAATATGAATTGAGTTTTGGTGTTGTTGAGTGCATAGAGGATTGGTTTCTTATACCTGATTTCCTTTCTTCTTTTATATTTTCTTCTCTCTTCTTTATCCTGAGAAGATCGATTTCATCTCTTTCCTCTCTCTTTCCATCAATCCGATTTGTTCCCTTAACATCACAATTGTTTTTTTTTTCTTAGATCCAATTATAGTCTGATAATTGGGCCTGCTTGCATCTGAGATCCATAATCTGGATTTTCAGATTGCATGACTTGATCATGACGAAATGTGCGGGTGTGTTAACTATGGTGTACACTATGGGCCGACCTAAATGGGTGTGGGAAGTGAGGTCACTTCTGACAAGAGTTTTAAGGGCAAATTCTTTAAATATTCATGATACTAAGATGGAGACAAGGTCGTAAATGTATATACAATCAAAAGGGACACAAATAGATTTGGATGGTAAGTCAATTGGTTACATCGATTAGGAAAGGTTCAAGAAGTTTTACTTCACCTATATTTTGTAGCATGGATTATCAAATCTAGTGTAGATTCAAATCCAAAAGACCTCTACAACGACGTGCCCTACTTATTCTAGCGTGCTCATCGATTTCAGTTTTGTTTTTACCAGTGTTGCAAATCTAATCATTCTTGTGGTAGATTGTTGTATTTTAAAGGTTTTAACATGAATTTCAGATTCACAACTCCTCTCATGTTGTTTTGTTTTCATTCTCCACAAGTGCATGCATATTATGCATGGTCTTTGTCTCCCGGTCGATCAGTGTGTGCAGGTCAGTGTTTCATGAGAGCAGCATTTCTGTCATTGTGGCCGTTGGGAGGAGCTTGTCCACCGGAAACAACCAAGCTTTAATTTTATAGTGAGGTCATCTCTTTTGGGGTTCTTTGAACAGGTGTATCTAAGGGACACTCTCCCTCTATATGTAGAGGAGGAAAATTATAACGCCACAGCCCCATTAACCTTGACACAATATTATCATCTTTGGCGCATGGGCCTCAAGGCTTTAAAGCGCGTTATACCATGTTAAAGAGGCTAGAGATTATCAACTAGCCCAATAACCTCCCTCTAGGTGATGTGGAACTAAAGTTTGCACAGTCTCACCAATCTTCCAAACCCCATAGTACTAAGCCGTCTTTTGTTGGGGACCCCTCAATGATCTCCCAGGCAGATCTGGTACACCTATCATATCTTGGGTGTCATAGAAATGACTATTGAGGACGACACAAGTGTGTCCCGATGTGGCCTAGTAAGCGAGTGCAACAACGACTGAATGGGCATGCAGGGGCTGTTTTATCTTGGAGGCTGATTCATAAGAAACCTGTTTTGCACCATATGGGGTGTTGATAGTCTTAAGGAGAGTGACTCATGTATGTTTTGGATGAATATTTTCCACAATATTTTTTTGTGTATAACATCCACACCAGATATAATTGTCTCCTTACAAAAGAGAAGACTACATTAGTGGACCTGATTGACCTTTGGCTTAGAAATCGTGAACTAAAGGTAAATCGAATGAACCAAAACAATGGAGTAACTTTTAATGCTTATCTGAAATCCTTGGGATAATTTATGCTTAAGTCTATTTTTCTAATATCTTTTGGACAAACCTATGAAACTGATACTTTTGACAGTTCAGAATCGAAGATAATTTACTCAGTTTTTTCATTACTTTTAAACATTTGTGAGATCCTGGATATTGCTTCAGCTGTCGAGGGTGAAATATCCATAAACATCAAATTTGAACCTTTTCTAGTTACCAATATAACCTTCAAATTTAAACCATCTACTATCCATTTACACATCAATTTTTCTGTGCGGTAGCCATCCAACGTGAGACTCTAGAGGTTCAATTTTGATTTCAGTGTTGTTTAAGGCTTTGTGGTAAGATTGGGATGGATAATCACAGGGTGCGCTAGAAGATGCAAGCGTCTTTTTTTTTTTTTGGGGGGGGGGGGGGGGGGGGGGGTGGGGTGGGGGGAGGAGGTTCTTTTTCTTTTTGCCATTACCAAATCTACTCAACTTAGCCTTATTGTGTGGATGAGAGAATTATTTGAATCCTTTTTGGTCTTCATAGGCTAATATCTAAGCTGTGGCCTGGAAGTGTTCTTGCTCTTAGAAGTGAAACTTGTGGTGTAAGGCTAAGTTGACTATGCCATTCCATATATCATTCCCTCAGTGCCATCATGTAAGGTCTTGATGCCCTTTGAATTTGGACAGTAAACTACCATAGCAGCATTGAGTATGACAATTCCTCATGTTGTGAGCTTTGCTCTTTCTTAAAAGGAAAATTTAGGATGCGAGTGGCATCCATATCTGAATGTTTTACCTGGTTGTATCCTCGCTTTGATAGCAATGACATTGTTTTTCTTGCCTCCAAGGTATCAGTTCTTCCCTTGTGATTCTAGTGATGTAAAGCCTATTACTTATATCTGTTGACTTCTATATGGATTGTATTTGCTTCACTGTTGTCCCCCCACCTCCTCCCGTTTCCTCAAAGAAAAACTTTTCCACTGGAATACAGGTTGATCACTTATTGCTATTCCGGTCCACATAAGTTCTGCTTTAGATGGTAACAAATGAAGCCTCCTGTAGTAATGCAAATGCTTGTGGCCATCAATGAACATGTTGCACTTTTGATTAGCCACTGCTTAAAAATGTCAGTGGATTAAACATAATCAAAGAACCCCTTTTCAAGAGCTTTCCTTTTGATGAAGAGAGAAAAATGGTTCCTGCTCAAAATCCATGACAGAAATAGCAACTGTTAATGGGGAAGGAACCAAATATAATAAGTAAGATCTAAATTATTAAGGGTAACTATCATGGTATATCTGCTTCTTTGTGACATTTTTCTGAAACCTAGATGTATGATATGATCATTGGTGTCTTAGATATTTGTTATTGATGCAAACCAGATTTCAACAAAATGCCTTTGTTGATTCATGGTTTCAAGCGAAGGAAGAGAAGTCAATTGAAATCTGAACTGGGACAAAAATCAGCAAGATCACTGAGATCTGTGGACTGTTAGAATAGGAAGTCGGCACAAGATTTCTCTGACTAGATGAAATATTAAGGCCAAAAGAAATATAAATCGATGGCAAGGAATAGAGGTTTTAAGTTTCAGCAGTGGCATCCCATCACTTCTCTTCATGGTTGATTGTGGGTGATCAAAGTTTGTACTTTTTGTGTGATTTTGGTGTTTGATAGTTTATTAAATTATCTATTCTATGAAACAAGACCTTGTGATTCTGAATTGTATTGGGGAAGTTATGACTGATTTATTGCAGGGGTGCTAATCTGTGGCGGGATTTGTCACGGTTGGATGCTATATAAGCATTTTAAGGGCGCGAGTGCTGGTAGTTTTTTATTATTTTTAATAGTATTGCAGAGATTATTCTCTCTTTCTTATTTCCTCCCCATTACAGTAGAGTTTTGAGAAGCTTGGGTGCTACTTTGTTGGTTCAATTTCTAAGTATTGCTTGATTGCTTGGTTCCCTTTGTCGACTCCCCTTATCGTTTTGCATTGGTTATGTTGTTACTCCTTGATCTGACATTCTTCCTTCATTGGTGTTGTTTTCTTTTCCTGCAGATTGGTGCAAACAATGGATTACTCTGTTATCGTGTTTGATACGGCTCCAACAGGTCACACACTCCGGCTGTTGCAGTTCCCATCAACATTGGAGAAGGGGCTGGCAAAAATGATGACCTTGAAAAATAAATTCGGAGGCCTTCTCAGTCAGGTATTTGTTTTATATCTTGTCAACATTAACTTGCAACTTTGGTTGTATCATTTGAAGCTGGGATTTTAGTTCTATGAAATGCTGCAAGTAAGATGCCTTTTATTTGATCTGTCTTTTTGGGTGGGGAATAGAGTGAAACCTTACATCTCTGACTGTGTTGTGAGCAACAATAATTCATGATTTCCTTAAATATCCCAATATCTGGCGGTTTTGGATCTTTTAAGATTATCAGCTGAATCACATTGAGAAATCTATTTTGCTCTTTTTGTTCTCTCTTTGTTGCCAGGGCAATGTTTCCTTGAATATAGAAATCTTCAAGATTATCATGTGAATCTAGTTTATTGAGTTCAAACTAGATTCCCGTCTGTTTACTCTTCCCGGATTTTTCGTAGCCAAAGGAGATCCTTATATTTATTCCCCTAATTTAGATGAAAACACTTGAATTTCATTTTAATTTAGATGAAAACACTTGAATTTCATTTAATTTCATAGTTTATCTGGGCCTTATTGTTTCTTCAGTTCATATTTTCCTTCGCAGAGCCTGATTCATATTCTAAGTCATACATAAACCTGTAATTGTGATTAATGATCATTTATTCTTAATCAATTACCTGTAACAGTAAATGACAATGTTAGTATGTTCATGACAGATGACTCGCATGTTCGGCGTTGATGGTGAATTCGGTGAGGATGCAATTCTGGGAAAGCTGGAAGGCATGAAAGATGTGATTGAACAAGTGAATAAGCAATTCAGGGATCCAGTAAGATCTCTCATGTATTCTTTTTATTTCCCTCAATTAAATGTATTTCTTACTGTATTATAAAACTTTTCTTTTTCTTTTTTATGTGAGCAAGTGGACTACTTGTGGGACATATAAACTCACATGGAAGCATGTTTAAATGGACTCGTTGAGCTGTTGACTAGGCAACAGCTGAATGTAGCTGAGCTTTGCATACAACAGTATCTAGGCAGGCTGTGGGTATGAGGAAATTGCTTGATTACTGTTAAAATGGTTAAAATAGGGATCATCTCTGGTCTGGGGCTACAGGACCTGCACACAGCTTTGGGGACCAATAACTTGACATATGTTGCTTATTAGTAGGATCAGCACCTTTGAAGTGTGAATGACTTTATTCAAAAAAAAAAAAAGTGAATTATTTCAACCTTAAGAAAACTAGAAGTTGCATTAGTAGGTGATTGAAATGTGATGGCATTTGTCCTAATTTCCTCCAAATACTGTAATAGTTGTTTCCCATTGAAATTCCCCATCTTGTGAACATTGATCGTCAGTAAATTTGACTGATCAACAGCAAACTATGGAATGCGTGGTCCTCCCAACTTAATTCATAGGGTGCCTCCATAAATCCTTCTTGATCTTACAGTTCTCTTTTTCTTTATTTCCTAAACAGGACTTGACAACTTTCGTCTGTGTTTGCATTCCGGAATTCTTGTCTCTTTATGAGACAGAGAGGTTGGTGCAAGAACTCACGAAGTTTGAGATCGATACTCACAATATTATCATCAACCAAGTAATCTTCGATGAAGGTATGCTTACTGAGTTAATTTATGTGAATGGTTATCTGTTGTCCCCATATGTAGTAGCTGCTGATATGTTTGTCTCACAAAGAAAGAAAATAATAGTGAATCGGTTAATCCTTTAGCTGTTGAATCCAAGTTGCTGAAAGCACGAATGCGGATGCAACAAAAGTATCTTGATCAGTTCTACATGTTGTATGATGACTTCAACATTACCAAGTTGCCATTGCTTCCAGAAGAGGTCAATGCCCGTCCTAAACGAAGTCTTTTCTACTCAGTTTTCACTATCTTTATTAACAGCTAAATCATTTTCTCCAGGTGTGTGGGGTTGAAGCTCTGAAAACATTTTCACATCACTTTTTGACACCATATCAACCTTCCCTGCCTAGAGGATCTGTTGAAGAGCTCGATCAGAGAGTATCCATACTAAAAGAACAGTTAAAAGAAGCTGAGTTGGAACTAGAGAAATTGAGAAAAGGAAAGGACAAGGTCTGATCTATCTTTCTAGTTGCCAGTGATCTAGTTCTTTTATGTCGCTGCTGCAAAAACAGTGGCTTGCCCCGCTGCATCTGGCTGCCACTGGAAGGTATTATTTTTCTCTGCTCCTCAGTCTGAACGATTGCCATGGATTCTAAAAAAAATTGTTTGGACTCCGGGAGCAGAACAATCTCCAAAGTCTACATGGGTTTCATCTGGCTAATATACGTTGGTGCGAACATAGAATCCTATTAGCCTTATAGGCTGTACCATAGTTAGCAAATTCGGATTCATGAATAATTCAGAATGAGAATGTAGTGAAATGCCTTTGATAGATTATAAGTTTGATTTATGTTTCAAAGATTCAGGGTTGAAACTCGTCCGATTTCATACTTTGTTGTGGAAGTTTTATTTTGATTGATTGGCAAGTCACAGTACTCACAATCATCTAAACTGTGGAATGAAAATTTTCAGGTGGAATCATCTGTTTCCTGAATTATTCTCAGGCTCTCAAAAGTTTTGAATTTTTCCAAGTCACATTTTGTAATTCAGAACATTACCAGATGGGAGCATGAACTACTACCAGGGAAGATAACAGATGCATTTATATAAAAAAACGCATGGTTTATGTAAGATACGCAGAGGAAGCAGAAGCAAGATGGGTTAAACATGGAGTCCAGTGGGCAATTTCATTGGGAAGAAGACACGGACGAGCAGAAAAAATGGGAGAGATGTTGGATAACCTTTGGAAAGAGATTGCTTGAGATCATTGTTTTGTAGAGTTTGGAGACCCTTTGGAGGAGTTTGTTTTGAGACATGAAGGAGCAGACTAATGAGAGAGATGAGATGGGGAGTAGGGGTGTTAATGGGTCTGCCTAATCGGTCTCCACCAATTTAAGGTTACACACCGTTTCTATATGTTTAGGTAATCAAGTTTTATAAGTTAGGGCTAAGACATTTTTTATTGAGAAAATTACATCCCCCTTCCCTGTAGTTTGCGGAAATTAGGTGTGGGTCCAAGGATTTGAACGAATTATGCCCCTTCCCTTGAAGCTGACGATGTGAGTATTATGTTAATTTCAAACATGAAATGACTTGAATACCTTTTTATTAACCAAAGTCTTTTGTTGGAAGAACCATTATACCCTTCTCTCCTACAATCTTCTAATGCCCTTATATACATAAGAAGCTTCCACTTGCCGGAGAAGATGATCGGAATCTCGTGCCTTCTACCCAGTGAGTCCCCATTCAAACCCTTTAGTCTTTCTTACTTTTTCTCTGTCTACTTTGACGGAAAATGTTAGCAACGATGGGGAAATACTGCAAAATCCCCAGATTGTCCACCCTTCCCTCCTCAAACTTCTTCTGCAAAATTGACAAAATCGAAATTAGTGCTGATCCTTGGCCAGCGCAACCATCTGGCCCCTGAAATCTTCCAATGATGAGTACATTTGGTGGTAGAGCTCCTACGGTTGCTGCAGATGATTTAAACTCTGATTTAAGAGCGGGGACCTCAACGTGTTTGAATTGTTCATTTCCAAGATCTGGCCATTCCCTGCGTCTACTCTGCAGTGCCCATTAGAATCAAGGCTAGACCCGTTAACATTAGAACAGGGCATCATTGGGGTACGCTTGGCGTAATAGTGGGACGAAGGTCTTGGAAGTTGCAAGCAGCATTTGTTTCTGGGCTGGCAGCAATGCTTGTCACAACCATTAACCGATGATGACATCAAGACCCTTGTTCGTCAATAGAGTTGGGATTCGATCGAGAGACAGCAAAACTCTCAATCGGAACGGAAGGAGGAGCACGGGCGCACATAATCGTAAGCGTCTGTACCACAATGGCTTCTTGGATTCTCAAGCGTTGCAACTCCATTACTGTTTCTTGCATTTGCTGATAAAATAAAGACGGAAAACCCTGACCGTGACTTGTATTGGTCACAACAGGATTGCCGAGCACAGAAGCATTGGATACACCATTGTGAAAGGAAGGGATATCGGAAGAAACAAGAGGAGACTGGTGAAACGAACACGAAGAGAGACGAGCAAAACTGGAATCAAGCGAGTGAGAAGAGGTTTGAGGGGAAAAGGGGTTTTCGTTGGCAGCAGGGAATGCGATGTTATTGTTGTTAATAAATGTGACCTCACCATTACAGAGTAGTCGACGGAGGCAACGATCTTGGTGTGAGAGAGGAAGACAAGGCGTGCTAGAGGTCAAGCATCTCACCGCAGAGGGGGTTAATATTAGTTCAAGCTTGGATGAAGACAAGATTGTAAGGGGATTTCCCTCTTTCAATCTAATTTTAAGTGAAGGGTATTTCGGTATCTTCACTTCTTTCTGAGGGTATTTTAGGTATAAAAAATGTGACATCACCACATAATAGATTCAAACTCATGGCCACTAACGGATTGGATTCAAATGTAAGAAACTTTCATGCTTCAGGGGAGGGGGTGTAATTCGCTCAAACCCTTGGATCCATGCGTAATTTTGGCAAACTACAGGGGAGGGGGATGTAAATTTCCCTTTTTTATTTGGTTGGTGAGTTACTACATAATCAAGCTCAAGGTAATTAGGCTAATTGACTAATCGAGTTATAAACAGTCCTTAAATAGGCCACAAATGGGATATAATTGGGCTAAATGGGATTAAATGGCCTAATCAGATAATACACGGTTATCATTCAGTCACAATATTAGGTTGGTCTAATCAAGCAACCGTCGGGCACCTTGCACCTAGAATGCCCGATCGGTCAGTTCTTGAGCCAGACATGTTTATTCTCTATAGACATAGGCTGTATTTTTCGAATCATGTAAATCTCGTCTCTTGTGTTTATGTTTGTTTTATTCCTTATACACAAGAAACAAGATTTATGTGGTTCGATAATACCGCCTACGGCGACAGAGTAATTCTATCTTCCACTAAAAAGAAGAGAAATACAATACAATTCTTATAATTTGATTCTCAAACTTGAGCTCTTGTACACACCTCTTCCCCCCCCCCCCCTTCCCCCTTTTTTTTTTTTAACTAACACGGGTATCTAGACCTTCGGCTTAACTAATCCCTCTCTCTTCCCCTTTCTCACTTGGTCACTCACTAAATTTTTCTTTCTCTACCTTGGAGTCTCACCATTCCTGGATTTTCAGTCTCTTCTTTTCTTATATACTCCTCATTTTCCACATTTTGGAGGACTCCACTCTATTGGAGACTCCCACCTTAGAAGAATACACATCTTCTACTCTCTTGAAGCCTCCATCTTCGCAAAGACTTCATACATTCCTTATTATAAGATCTTAATGAACAACTCAATAGAACTGTATGTTGACCCAAACTCATTAATCGGTTTAGATAAAAGACATAAACTCTAACATTTTTTACGAGTAATGTAAAAAAATTCTGTTTTGCTTAAGGCAATGATTATCTACCTCAGAATCAGCCAAAAGTGTTAATTTCAGAGCTCAAAGAATGCTCCTCCCTCAAAGCTTTCATTCTTTGGGAGATTAGGTTAGATGGATTACAATTTCATGACTTACAGCTGCTCCTACTCTTATCAGATCTTAGAAATAAAAGCTCTTCTACCCTACAGAAGTCAGTTTTTCTCACCAACAGCCTAAGAACAAGTCAAACATCAATGGACACAAGCCAAGTCCACCATGTGACTGACACAGCCAGTCTATTATGATGATAATGAAAAATCAACCAACTCATACCTAAGTAGTAAAGACCCAAATATATTTTATGGGGCATGGTTAGGCAAGCCTACGTTGAAGTTGGACACTCCATTAAGTAAATATTTGGGTAGTTTTGGTATCATTTTTAATTTTCTTTATGAATTATTTAAGAAAATTCATTAATGAAAATAATTTTTGATCAAAAGATAAAAATAGTTTGATAAACATTAGACATAATAAAGTATGAAATGAGAAATCGTTTGGTAACTATAGATGTAAATAATTTGTATTACACTTTTAAAAGAATGTCCCTAAAGAAGTAATTGTAATATATATATATATATATATATATTGGCTAAGGCCACAGTGGAATACGAAATTAGCCAATAATAAGAAACAATTCATTGGTGGTGATGTTTGGATCGGCATATATCAGCTTCAGTCGATTTTACTGCTATTTTTCATAAATTAATGAAGTGGTATCAACCAAAGATACGTAGTCGATCTTGAATTGGGTATTGGTATCGAATTAAGGATAAACTGTTTAAAAAAAAAAAAGCGATAAAATAATTTTATACATAAATGACAGAGAGGTTATTTCATGTGAGGACAAGAGAGTACTATCCACCATCGGCTAGGCTTTTTAAATTATTTGATAAAAACAAAACAGCTCCGATGTATTAAATGAAAGAAGACACCATGACACCTTGTACATCTCAAAAGTCAAATTTTAGATCCCAAATTGGATGGCACACTATGTATTATTTAATTTTCAACCTTTTTTTTCTCCAATTGTCTAAGATTTGTTCACATAATTTTGACAAATGGAAAGATTTATTTTTGGTTTAAGATTAACACTACATCCCAAAGAAATTTGGGCCCTAATCCACCCACCTCATTGCATAAAATCAATTACAAAAGAAACCTTTACCTAACTCTATCCACCTCTATAATTTTTGCTTTTCATAAAAATATTTTTTATATACTTTCCAATTGATTGAACTTTAACCATAAAAATCCTTTTGTTCTATCAAATGCAAGGCAAAGTTAAGTTTACTACTTCACTGTCAACTTTCCTCCTTTGTCTTGTCTAGCATTTCCTTCCATACGAAGGAAGAGAACTATATATAAAAAATAAAAATAAAAATAAAACATGGGCAACTAAAAGGTTAAGAAGAATTGTAGGAGAAAAAAAGCATTCCCTGATCGTATGGTTTCTATTCCAACGTGGGGACTAATAAGAGGGAACACATGGATATCAACAAGGATGGGAGCATCATTTCGCTGTCCAGTGTGTCTGGACACATGTGACCAAACGTTCATTTTCCCAAAATTTTATGACAACTATTCTCTTTTATTTTGTTCAAAGAAAAACTATGGTTATATCATTCCAGTCACTTTCCACTTCGAGGAATATTGAGCAAGTTGATTTTTTCCTTTTTTGATGCACAAGTTGATTGACATCATGCTTTTAGCAATTAGATCCTGATCTAGGGTATCGTTTTATTCGAATTGGTCAAGTTTGAACCTCATTTGGCTGATTCTGATATTCTTTCTTTTGAATTGTTCATTATTCAGTCTTTTGGTCGGAAAAATAGTAAAAAATCAATCAAATTTATCTCTTGTACCAAAATCTCTAATTTATTGAATAAAAAAATCACATTTTGTGTGAAAATCCTTATTTTTCATTCCTACGCTCAATTTCTAGAATCTCAGCTGATCCAATTCAGATTAAAATCGATGGAGATCATTCCATATCTGATCTTAATTTATGCTTAACCTTGGCTTGGCATAAATTAATGACTGCATCACAAATTAATCAAATATGCTTAATAGTTTGATCCCCTAAACCTAAAAGACAACCCCACCCCCAATAGAGTCCCAATCGGATTACACAATGAAATTGTTAGGCCAACAATGATGTGACTTCCTAACTGTTGGTCATGGGTGGATTCAGGCCTTCATGGGTGAGGTCCCACACCTCCAAAATTTGAATAAAGTTTAAATCTAAGCCGTGCAGATTGGAGGTGGTGCCCATCTCACATCCCTATCTGTGGGTCATAGATTCTCTCTTTCCTCTTGATAATTTTTTTCTCTCCTTTGTAATATCGATGTTTGTTGTTCTTAAATACCATGCGATGTTCCCTCCTATGTTTCATTGACTGAATTAAAGAAAACTATCATTTCCAATTGGTGGTTCACTGGTTCCATAAAGTGGGCCATCTCATAAGTTGGTAATCCCCAAACCTATTGGATCCTAATTTTGAACTATACTCTGTGAGTGAGAGAGAGAGAGAGAGAAGTTATCTCAACACATTAAGGGAAGATGCAAGAAAATTAGAATCTGAAAAAGAAAAAATAATAAATAAATAAAAAAAAAGGATTATGAAAAGAAGGAGAAAATCAAAACCAGAATTTAGGAGGAGATAAGAAAAGAAGCATCATATTTTGTTACTTTGTTTCCTCCACATCTAAGTAAAAGTAAATACAACCCACATGATCGAAGAAATAGAAGCTACAGACATCTCTTCTCTTTCTCTCTCTTCATCATCTAATGAGTATATCTAATTTTCTCTCTCTATATATATCATAGATATATGGACATCCAGACAATCTATTTTTAAATTTGGGATTTTTAAGCACTAAGCAGAGGTGGCACCTCCTTGGTGGACATCGAGCAAGGTGGGTTTAGTCTTCAACCAACCCGGAGAGAGAATCCCTCTAGGGATGACCTTGGAGTCCCCAAAAGAGACCTGCTTCTCAGTCACCTGAGCTGTGGTGGTGGTGGTGGTGGTGGTGTCTTCATATATGGTATCAAGCTTTATCTCCATTGAGTTAACCCTTCTGATGCTTATCATCTTCGGTGGTGCTTTCTCTATCATCGTCTCATACTTCCCCTTTGCTATAGCCGTCGCCGTCGTCGCCGCCACTACCACCGCCGCTGTCGCCTTCCCCGTCTCCATCTCCTCCTCCTCGGAATATTAAGGCTTTCGCAATCAAGTTGGGCCAAATTGGGTGTTTGGCTTTTGAAAAAAACGTTAGAATTTCTTCATATATATATATATATATATATATAATCTTGGGCTCTGGGACTGGATGGCGTGGGTCTTGGGCCGCTTAGCCTGGCAACCGGTAATAGCCGGTTAATGAAGGTAGTCGGCATTCTCTCAGTCGGTGGTCCCTTTACATCGTAAATCGAGTGCCTGGGTCTTTATTGTCCATTATAGGAATAAATGAATCCAGACCGTTTAAAAGGGTGGGACCTATATGGGCCCCACTAATCTTCGCCTCTTATCTAGGAAAAAGGCTATATGGGGTCATCCTTATCCGGACTGGAGTAGAGTAGAGAGGAAGAGGACTGAGCTGCAGTTGCCTGGTCGGTCCAATGGAGGTGAATGATTTGATGTTGAACACTATATCTGATTCCATCAGTTGACACGTGGATTATGAAGTGGATGAGATGCATTTTTTAGTAGGACCCACACTGATATGCGAGGAGGCACACTTGTTAATGTGAATGTGTTGTCAGGTTTTGCACTTTTATCCTCTTTGCAAAGGCTTAGTGGATCATATGGATCTGATGTGGATGATGTAATTAGAAACTGCGTGAAGCATGTCCGAACCAGTTTTTTGTCTTAGGAAATGATTGTACAAGGAATGTAGTTGGTGTTGGTGATAAGGAAGCCTAAACAGTCTTAGTTGAAAAATCAACTTAAGATATACGTATGGGGGAGGGTTTCCTTTCTAGGGCAATCTAAGAACGAATCGATACATTATATTAATTAGAGGTTGAAAAATGATATTATCTACATAGAATTTACATCATCATAATAAGATAGAGAGAGTGTCAATATCGACCCCAGTGTAGCAATCTTTTACTTTGTTCGTCTATGTTTCTCATGCTCAGACACATAAGAAAATGGAGACAGGGGTAAGGGTGCCCTTTCACAATCCACCCCCACTTTCCCCCCTGTGTGCGTGTGTGTGTGATGGATCGTTATAATGCCAGGTTGTAGGAAATTGAATAATCCATTAATTAAGGGGATTTAGTGGAAAGAGAGTGTGAAGTCCACAGGTGAGATCAATGTGAGAGGGTGTTCGTAACAATTTGCACACTGAGGTTGTGATAATGTTCATATATTAATAACCTTCCATTTGATAATTCCAAAGGAAATTAGGAATGACAACACTGTAAATTCTGGAAATATCTAGGAAGGTTTAATTTATTCCATATCTGACCATGTCAAAATATTGTAAAATCATAACAATTGGACTCTTAAATATGTGTATGAATCTGTAATAATGTTCAAAAGTAATTTTGGTTTATATGAATATTCTTAAGATACCATATCTAATACATATTTATGTGGATTTTTGTTTTCATAAAATAAAAAAAAGGTGGAGTATTAATTTCACAAGGTTCAAACCTCACCAAGACACTAATTCTGCCACATGGACAAATATATGTCAATTTTGATCATCGGATAGAAAGGACATCGTGTAGATTAGCAATGTGTCAAAATTCTAGTTTAATTCAATTGAATACTCATTCATGTATTGGCATATGCATCCCGTTCATTCTTCTATTACTAAGCAAGAACAAACGGTTCATATAAGAAAAATCATGAAAATAGATGGCTCAGATATGTCTCGAGACTTCCAAAAACATCACAAACACTTGTGACACTAACTTACAGTTTCTCGTGTGGAACTTGGAGAATGGACATGAAAATGATATTTATTATAACTAAATAGCAGTTTGGAAGTATAATAAATATTTTAATTATTGTTGTATTATTTTAATTCAAGTTCTTATATATGTTAACACAATAACAATTCGTGAAGTGTACAAAATCATTAGAATTTTTTTTTGAAAAAAAAAATTCATTAAAATAATGACATCTAAAAGTTTCCTGAGTCCACATTCTCTGCAGCGAGCAATGGGGTGCGATGAGCATTGAATAGTTAAAGCTGGGCACGCGCTCCAAGAGGCTCCCAGACACCCGAAGCTTATTGCATCGGTGCAATGGTTGTAGACAATTTTCACACAAGTTTCTCTTAGAAATTTTATGAAGTAAAAATCAATACATATTTATCTGGGAGAGAGTTCCCCGAAAGGAAGCATGGCTCCTACAATGGGAACACATGTGGAAACATCGATAGTCGGAGGATTTTTGTCTTTCATAAGGGTTAGGGTCGTCATTTCACCCCCTATGGACGTAGGGACTACGTTGCCTTCAGAAATTTTTTTGACTATTTATAGTACGAGAAGTGTTCTAACACCCAATGCAAAGATATCCAAGATGGTTTGATGCAATGAGTATTGTTGAAGAACCGTCAGCTTAATTTGCTTTTATATTTTTTTGAATAAAAATCTGTATTAAACTAAATTGATATGCTGCTTAAATTAGACTTTCTGTAAATTTATGTGTAAGCTTCATACTACCACATCATGATAAATGCATTTGCACTGAGATTTATTAATTAAATGTATAGATATGGTGACACTGAAAGCATGGCCATAGAAAAAAAAATATTAACAACTTAAGTGCCACCTGAGATATTTAGACCATATAGGGTCCCTTAATGGACCATATGAAGAAAACACTACCCACTTAAGATTTTCATTATATCTAATTAATAGTACTATAAATAAAGGATAAACCATATTTTAATTATAAGACACTATCTTCTAAAATATGACTTTACCAAAAAAAAATCTTCTAAAATATGCATTAATTAGAAATTCTAATTAGCAGTTGTTAATTAAAATATCAAAAATTCTTAAAATTAAATAACCTTGAGGATTTGATAGAAAGCATGTCCACCAACTTTCTAAATTAATGGAGTCTGACTCTAAAGAATATCTAGATTAAGTGATGCCTAGAAGTTTTTTTTTTAGATGTTACATTAATACATTCTATGGATACCCAATAATATTCTTGATATAAGGAAGATATTGCTCTCTTTAGATGGAGGAACCTGAAAACCTAATCACGACGCAATAAAGTAAATAAAATTAATTACACAGTCACAACACAACGATTTATATGGCTCAACAAGATTACCCACATTGACGGTGAAGTAAGAACTGCTTCATTAATAGTGGAGAATAGGGTTACAAGCTTTATTCCTCACACTTCCTATCTGGAGAGAATTCTCTCGCTAAAAATTTTGGGCATAATAGATATAGATCTGATTTACTAAAATACCCATGTAACCCTAATGTCATCGAGCCCTACAAGCTTTTAACATACTTTCGAAGTTAGTTCGCAAACCGATGCCAAATAATAAAAGACATCCTATCCCTAAGCATATATACCGCCATAGCTTCACTCGCTGCTTATTCCTTCATTCATCTCCTCCGGCCACCCCAGTGCCTTATAAAGCTCTTCGCATGATGGGTCCATCCATGGCTGCAAAACCCACAACCAATTCACCCAGTAATGCAGGGAGGCTTCCCGGTTTGGTTAATTTGGCTAAGTGAACCAGTTGTAGGCAGCTTTCCTTGGCAGGTCATGATAATCACTCGCCAAGGGAGAATTGCCCTCCGACTGTTTCAGCTTAATTCTTGTCATCCCCAACTATGCTCAACTACTGCTTATATATCTTCTCATGCATTCACAAGGTAATTTGATATGATCACCAATTAATACTTCGATCAGTCAGTTCTTTTCTTGTGTTACAATTCCTTATTGATCTTACAATTTCCTTTTATCTTGCAACTTACCATCAATGTAAATCAGTACTGATGGAAACATAAAGCATATTGTCTTATGGGATGTACAGCTCCTCCCCCCATGAATTTGTTCCTTCCTGATCAACTACCTCATCACCCCGACTTTGTGAATGTACATCTATCAATATATTGGATGGGCTCAATTAAGGCTCTCTTTAGTTTGATTTCTATCTGTATTTATTTGATTTATTTCTATTTTTATAAGTGTTTGGTATAATTTGTAGCACTTATTTATATTTATAATAAATTAGAATAAATCACAAATTACTCTCAAGCTATTTGTGATTTGTGGCAACAAATCATTTATGTTGATTTTTGCTATCTTAAATGAGCATGTGTGCTAAACTACTCAAAATCAATGGTAAATAGATAACTTCAGTATTTTTTATACTTTTCCAATAAAAACCCCAAATCCTATCATCGAAGCTCGAAGCTCGAAGCTCGAAGCTCGAAGCTTAAGATGAAAACTGGAACTTATTTTCTCATCATTTAATCTATTTTATAAATAGTAACCAAACGAATACTATTTGTGGTCCATAATTTATTGTCACAAATAATTTTTAAAAAATAGTTAATAAATACAAATAGAAATCATACCAAAGAGATCCTAAGCAATAGATCACACAAGTAATTATAAGGTTGCTCCACTGCGCTTTAATGGTTGCGGGTTATCCCCAAAGGGGTACCTAAGTTGGTGAGGGACCTTCGTATCAGAAAGCGTGTGGTTTTGAGTTTGAATCATCTTATCTATTTAGGGCCACTCACACGGGGGTATTTAGTACTCTTCACTGTTTTCGGTGAAAATTGAATGGTTCTCATTCAACCCTGATATGACCTGATCCATGTGATTTTGGGATCAGTATAGGCCCATGAAACTAGTCAAGCCAAAGGCTTAAATATCAATTATTGACCAAAAAAAAAAAAAAGGGTGATCATAAGTTAGAGTCAAGAAAGAATATATACATTATGATCCTTCCTAGACCCACTAGTGATAGGAGTTTTGTGCATTGAATATACCTTTTTAACACACAAGTAAATTATAAGGGTATCTCACCCTCCTGAGTCCCTGACATGACGCAAAAAAAAAAAGTTGTCTGCCAACAGGATAGTCCATACCATTGTTAGTTAAAACGGGAACGGCAAAAAAACATAAGCGTACGGTACGGGTTTTAAACAGATAAAAACGTTGAACGGTACGGTCAAAAAAAGGTCAAAAAAACAGGGAACGGCAAACGGACGGAAACGAACGGTACGAGTATTAAACGTGTAGTTTTCAAAAAAACGAAACCAAAAAAACGGTAGTATACTCATGCAATTTGAGAGATTATTACCTGTATACATGCATCTAATATTCTAAAAGCTCTAGGAGTCCCAAGATAAAATAGCCCAATGGGTTACAAGAAAATGAGATGTTAGCTTTAGCTTCTTTTTACTCATTGGACTATAAGAAGATGAGATTTTTTTCCTATAAATATTATGGAGTTAAAAATAAAAAACCAAGTACCATATTGTCTTCACTCTTCACTTTTACTAATAGGTTTTTATTTTTATTTTTATTTTATTTTTTTTTTTAAATTAATTTTTTTTTTACAAAATTCCTATTTTACCCTTAAAAAACGGATACGCGTTTAAAACGGCCGTTTTAAACGCGTTTTAAACGGATTCTTTTGCCGTTTCTGTTTTTTCCCGTATTGTATGGAAGCATACGGCAAAACGCGTTTTAAACGGCAAAAAAACGCGAACGCGTTTTAAACGCGTTTAAAACGCGTTTTAACTAACGGTGGTCCATACTCGTTTCCTTTTTCCTTCCAAAAAAAAAAAAAAAAAAAAAAAAAAAAAAAAAATCTATAGGGAGAGGAGTGTTGTCCTTTAAAACATGGACTATGTGTAAACCTGGAAATGCCACACGGCTAAGTGTTCCTTTTCCTCTAAAAAACAAATGAGCTTTTGGTTCACACTTCACACCCCTCCCTCGACATTGGATGTGATAATCATAGAAAAATTTTGAATTTGAGATATGTTGACTATTTATTGCAATATCGATTAGTTTTGTACTAAAATCAAGAATTTGGGATGGCACATAACTAATTTTTAATTAGAGATATTCAATTTTAATGCATTAAAATGCATTTTCCCACTAACTTACCTTTTCTTCATGCACTCCAAACTATGTTGTTGAACCAAATTTTTTACTTAATGTAGCATGAAATTTGGCTTTTAGAGAGTTGACTCATTTTATAATAATTTAAAACACCTTCTAGCTCCAGTACCTAAAAAAAAAAAAAATTTATGGAGGTGATATAATAATGTAAAACACTTCCTTCTCAGATGCTGTTTTCTTCGGAGAACCGTAAGTCTGTATTGGTTTTCAAGTAAAAACCACATAAAATAAAATAATTCTGATATGATCCCTATTGAAAGATGAAATTTTACTTGAAAATAATAATTTTAAGTTGTTTTTACCCTGTTGCAATCAGAACCAAGAAGAAAAGTGAAAAATAAATAAATAAATTTTTATGTCTATTATTGTGATCCTAATTTAAGCGATATTGGATATAAAATCTATTCTCTAACTATTTAATAGTTTTAACTATAAAGATGAAAGATCCTAAATATATATATATATATATACTAGTAAAAATACACATGCAAATGCACATGGGGTAGTCTCCTTTAAGCTTCCTTCTCTCTGCTAGTAAGCGCATACATTTTACTATGCTGTTATTAATCATCTAGATACTTCTTTTAGTCCCATCTCACTCGGGGTGTCAATTTGCGGCCCGACCCGACTAAATCGATCGGAATCGACCGTTTATAGACTGGTCCGGCCCAGACCATTTATTAAACGTGTCGGGCTTAAGGATTAAAGTATCGGTATCGGTCACCGTATCGGTCGGTCAAAATTAAGATACGTATCGGAGGGTATCGTATCGTATCGGAGATACGCTAAAGATACGCACATAAATGGATAGACAAATATATTGAGTTGAAAATGTTCAAAATGATGAGGTTTGAGTTTCTTACAGTTTTTTCTTTTCTCATTGCCATTGCCACTATGATGAGTGCCGTGAAAAGTGTCGTGGTGGTTCAAATCCTTGGCTAGGACCTTCTTCTTCAATAGGACCAACTACGATGATATTCTGCACTTGTCGAATATAGGCACAATATTTACCCTAGTCGAAATATTTATGGTAGTGGGTCTCCCATTCATTGTAGAAAAATTAAAATTTTTTTTATAGAAGTTGTATATTAAATGTTTTTAAAGAACATATAAAAAATCAACAAAGTGTGGACCAATATATTTGAGTAGATCTAAGAAATAAAAAAAAAAATTTGAAACCCTCACTTTTTTGGGGAAAAAATGTGGGTTTCATTTGAAATCATGTATTTAGTAATTATAAGTTATCACATTATTTTTAAGAGTTGAATGAACTAAATTTTCTAAAAAAAAAAAAAAAATTGGGGATTTTTCTTTTTTTTTTTTTTAAATTAATTTCGGAATAAAAAAATAAAAAATATATATATTTTTTTGAGAAAAATAAAAAATTTCCATGGAAGTTGTAGAACACTTGTTTTTACATAACATATAAAAATCTAGAAAACTGTTGGTGAGAGTGTGAAGTGTTTGTTTCAAACAACAAAAAATTCACACTTAAGTAGCCGTATCGTACCGTATCGGTAAGATACGGCTACTTAAGTGTGATACTGCACGATACCTTCGATACGTACCGATACGGTACTGATACGAATCGATACTCTCGGGAATTTTTAGATTTTTAAAAGTTCGTATTGTAGAGTATCGTACGTATCGGTACTGATACAGTACGGCATGATACGATACGTACGATACGCCGATACACAAAAAGAGGCCCAAAATTCCCAGTAGCGTATCGGTATGTATCGTGCCGATGCCTACCGATACGGATACGTATCGACCGATACAGCATGATACCCATCGATACTTAAAACCATGGTCGGGCTTGAGCCCGGCCCGTTTATAAATGGTCGGTCTTGATTTTGCTACTTGGACAGTCGGGCGCCCGACCGAGACCAATCGAATAACGCCCGACCGAGACCGGCCTATAGTGCACCGACTTGGCTCGACCCTTTAATGATTGTAAAATACCTATTCTACCCCCCAAATTAAAGAATAAAAACTAAAAAGTAAAGACATGTTCACATTTTAAATAATGGTTATATTTGGTATCATTTATTGATTTATTTTCATTTTTTTGGGCTTGCATGAGTGGGCCGGAATATAAGAGCACATTTTAAAGAGGGCCCGTTTAAAAACCAGTTAAAGCCCGTTTAACATTAAACATGTCCGTAGCCCAGTTAAGGTCCGACTAAAGCCCGATTAAGGTAGCCCGATTATAGCCCGAGGCCTACTGACCGACCGAATATAAAGTGTATCATGCCCTCAATAACTAAGCCCGATTAATTAAATGGGGAGACACGGTGTAGCCTTTGAAAGTCTTCAAGCCCGATTAAGCCCGACCGAAACCGAACCGGCCCGACCGGTTGACACCCCTACATCTCACCATCGAGAGAGAGAGAGAGAGAGAGAGAGAGAGAGAGAGTAAAAATAGTTGGTAATTATTGTCGTAATATTATTTCATTCTATTTTGTAGAACTTTGGGTTTAATGAAGATTATTTTCATTTTTCACTATGTGGGAGTACAATTCCTGCCTATAGTTCACTAATGGAAGGGTCCCATATATGTGAACAAGACAAAATGCTTCAGGCTCAAAAAATAAGAATCTTCAGAGGCACAACAATTCCCCTTCATATTCCTCACCCAAGTTTTAGTTAGTAAGTACATTTGACAATGATATAAGGGATCATGTAACTCCAATCCTTTGCTTGGTCATCAGTGTAGTTGTGCCCAGCTTCTTATTCCTACCTGATAGAAATATACGGAAAATAAGAAATGCATTAGTTTCACTGATCAATTGATGCATTCCAGAGGTGTGTAGTATACATCATAGGAAAATTAATTGCTTAAAAAAATAAAAAACTAAGAGAATGAATTCAGAGCTACAACTTGGTTGGACCCAAGGAGTAATCTGTATTTTGAGGTACAAGAATTCATCTTTTCCTACAACCCCCTTATTTATTATTTTTTTAGGCGGGGGCGGGGGCGGGGGCGGGGGCGGGGGGGGGGGGGGGAGGGGGGAAGGGGTTGGTTATTGAACTAACACCAAAGCAAGATAAACATTCATCCTGTTGTAGGATCCTGGTTTTATTGGTCACTAAGGTTTCTATTTTTACTGTTCAAGTAATAAACAGAAAAGGTCCCCCCTACGAAACATGTTAGATTAAGAGAATACAATCATCCAAGAATGTAAATAACCAAAATATGCCGTAAAAAAAAATTGATTCATTCAAAATATCGTCTAGAGCCAACAATGGTGGCTCTGGCTTTCTCTCCTCCAAAAGGTAATGAAATTGTTTAATTGCATTTTCTTCACTCAGGCCGGACTCTCTAAGGTGGGCATCCTCGAAACAGTTACAAAGAATATTTTATCCTTGAATATACCTGTAACAAACAAAGTATATGAAAGTTGAAATATTGCTAGTAGGAAATGACAAAGAATAGAGTTTGCACCAAGTTAGTAGGAAATGTTGTTCTTCCTTTGTCAGGATAGAACCCAAGATGATTCCATTTGCCATTTTCTGTTTTCCTCTATTTTGTAGGCTCCTCCCTCTTATGATTCTAAATCCTAAACTCACAAATTTCAAATCTATCTCAGATAGATAGTCTCTTCCATTAGAGTTGCAGAGATAGTATTTATATAAATTGTCGAGAGAGAGGGCATAAAATCCCCAAATAATGGTTCTACCTCTTTTTTTTTTTTTTTTAATGGATAGAGAGAAACCTAATAATTACTTCCCTCCCCATAATTGTTCACTCCCTCACCACCCTCTCTCTCTCTCTCTCTCTCTCTCTCTCTCCATTCATATTTATTTTGTAAATCTCTCCATAATTATTTTGTCAAGGGGATGTTTAAAAAAAAACCTTTAATAATTAGGAATCAAATCGTGGGATCATTATTTGGGGATTTTATTATTATGTCATTACAAAAAATAATAATAATCAAACGTGGAGCACAAAGGTGGGGGAGAAAAAATAGGAAGATTTAAGGAGGTAATTATGGAGAGATTTACAAAATTAAATATGGGTGGAGAGAGAAAGAGAGAGAGATTTAAGGAGGAGCAAATGATTTGATTCCTAATAATAATTATTATTATTAATTTTAAACCGCCCTCTATTGTGTGTTATTATGTGCCCATGATTTGATTCCTAGTCATTAGGGTTTATTTCCTTTAAAACCTCCCTATCCCCAAATAAATTTGTTTTCCAATGTTTGGGGCTTTCTAGGAATGTTAACATTGAATTTAAATATTTAATTATGAGGGGTAACCATGAGGTGAGGTGGCAAGTTGAATTAAGACTTTCATAATAACAATTTTGTTTCCAACGTTTGGGGGTTTCTAGGAATGTTAACATTGAATTTAAATATTTAGTTAATATTTAGAGAAAGAGAGAGATCATTTTTTTTCCATCTTCCATTTTGAGGGTTTTTTTGGTCATTTGGAATCTTTTTAATTATAGAGAGAGAGAGAGAGAGAGAGAGAGAGAGAGAGAGAGAGAGAGAGAGAGAGAATTATTATTTTTTTACATCTTCCATTTTGCGGGGTTTTTTGGTCATTTAGAAATTCTTTTTGATAGATGTCAATGGTTTTTTTTATCTTTTTGAAAATGTATACCAAAGACAGGGAGTACGTACTTTTTAATTGTAGTATTATATATATGGGAAAATGACAAGTATGCTAGCAGGTCACCTAGGAATTAGGTGTTCTAGCAATTATGGACCATTAGATTAAACATATTTAATCCATGCCATTAAGGAGTTGTAGTATGTGTACAAATGTACATATACAAATGAAGGTACAAATATTATAAAATTATTTAAGTTCAGACGCGTCAGTTGTACAGCCGTACATAACTAACATTGGTACTGGGAACATAACACATAATCTGAAGGAAAAAAATAAAATAAAACATAACACTTTCTCTGGAAAACCTAATATCTGAATGTCTAAAGTTCGTTGTTGGTCAGTGAAGAAGTTCCACAACCCTCTGTTTTTGTGACAAGAACCACACCAAAGATTATATCTTTTCACTGAACCTCCAAGAAGAGGTAGCTTGTCGGGTTATTGTCGGTCATCTCTTCACTACTAATAGAAGAAGAAATCGCATGTTTGAACCTAGTTCGCTCTCTTAACAGAAAGCCGAAGAATCAACTATATCTGTGTCCGATTAGTGGGAGAAAGTAAGCCAGAGATAGTTTCAAAATTAACAGTAAGGAGGAATTTTGTGGACACTAAGTTTTGACCTTAAGAGCCCACCTTGTTTGAATCAGTGGGTATTTTTGAATCTATGGTCAAAAATCTGTAGAACATCATCATCATCGTCGTCAAGTCTAGTATTCTCTCACTCATATTCACAAATGGTAAGGAGAAAGAGGGCTCTTGGCTCCATCATCCCTTGCTGCTCTCTTGTACACGTCCAGCATTGACCTCCGTTGAAACCGGTTCGATCCCCTGCTTCCTGCCCACCACCACCATCAATAAATCATTCTTTTCGATTTAATCCAACCCCAACAAAAGAAATTAAACATTCAATTACTAGTAATATGGGTTCTATGTTATACCATTTCGTAGTGTGGTCCATCGATGATTGATGATTTAACTTTTAACTAATCTTCAAAGTTGAATGAGTCAAAACAACATATTAGAAATTGCAAGCTTACCAGAGGAGTAGATCCAGTTGGTGAAACTAGTGGTGATCCATAATTCTCAGGAGGCTTTACTATCATGATGCTGCATGTAACCCTCATAACCTCTTTTGTCATATCATCACCATACAATCTCCCATTCCGTCCCTCCATAGCTTCTGCAAACCAAAGCTGACCCAAACAAATCAGCAATCAGAATCATAATACAAAAGATTTAGAAGACGATCCATGAGCTACCGAAGAAAAATAATCAAATCTATACCCTTCCCGGAATTGGATCGGAAACTAAAGTTGGACTCCTTCCAGAGCTAGCCAAGGCCGTTATCTAGCCGAGGTCCGGTGACTGTGTCGGCCCAAAGCTTGTCGAAGAGACCCATGATATAAAGAGTATATGTATTTTAATCTCCTAATACAAAGAGTATAGTATGATTTAGAGTTTTAATAGTGTATTTTGACAGATTCAGTTCATTTTCCCCTATAAAGTTATATGCACATTGAACGATAGAAATTAAATAAATTAAATCCGACGGTTCTCAACTCGCTAGCATATATATGCTACTTGATCTGGATCAGTTAGGTATCAATATTAGTCTCAACCGATACCAATACAATACAGCAGATACCACCAATTCAATACCTAGCTAGAACCATGCTTCTAAGGGATAGTTAGAATCCTCTTAACACTTCAAATGAGAAATCAATTTGACATTCAAGTCCTCAAGAAAATTAGATGTCAAATCAAATGTGTGCACCACTATGTTTGTAGAATGACAGCCTTGTTTGCGGATATGGTCAGCTTGTATGTCCCATGGTCTCTGAAAGCGCCATCCAACTACGTGTCAATGGAGGAGATTTTTTCTTTTCTTTTTTTCTTTAAGCTCTGTCTGAATGTAAATAAAGAAAAACAAAGGGAGATAACTTTATAAAAAATTTTAAAATTAAAATCATGATTATGTAATTAATTTAATACCTAACCAAATATGATAATTAGATAATCAAATGGATTATGATTTTTCAATTTAAAACCAAGCTATTAGGTTGAAAATTGAAGTATAATTTAATTACGAGATTGAAATCTTTTGCATTTTTACGCAATCATTGTTGATTATTATTTGAAAATTTTTATTTTCTAGTTTTCAAAATTTATTTCCCATTCCCTTCATTTCATGAACTCCTAGATGGAGTATTAAGAAAACCTTAAGTAATTATTTGTCAACAAGAAGTCCAAATTGGGTCATTTACTAACATAGTGCTTTTCTATAAGGGATAACATGCAATAAATAAACCAAATTGTTGTCCATGTTGCAAGAGGCAAAGCTTCCTAATCTGAAGAGCCCTTAGCCATACTTTACTGCTCTAGTTTTTTTCTCTAGCAGAAAATGTTCTAAATCCCTAATTGTTGTCTTTGTTGAAATGACACTGAAAATGCCAACCAATTTTTCTTTTCTTACAATTTTTTAAAATATGATTTGGTGATTTGAGGGTCTATCTGCTTGATTTTCCCTAAACACATTAGATCCTTTGATAGAGCAGCTATGGGTTCTTGCCTTTATTAGAGGTAAATCAGTTTGTGATACCATCGGGCGTTTAACGTTAATAATTTCTAAAACCTTATTCTAATTTAATGGGTTCAGTTACACAGAGATTCTAAACAAGGACGAGTGCAAGAATCCACACAAAAAGATTGACGTGTTATGGTTAATTATAATAAGTACCGGCTATCAACCTGATGCACCACTACAAATCAGCCACAGACTTATAATGACAGATTATAATAAGGTACCGACTGTCTACCTGACATACTATATAGATCAATCAAGCCAAAACGCCATACATGTTAAACGCATATGCTGCGTCGAATATGTATGTCCGTCAAACTCTGCGATTGGGTTTCCGCCAACATTGTGTCTTTCATTTTGATGAAAATGGAATAAGCAACATTCGTCTACCTCCTCTCGCATGCTTCTATAGATCCAGACTTTCATCTCTTTTGATGTTCGACACAAAACCCTCACCCTCCTGTCCCTTAATATGTGGCAAGTTCCCAGAGAATCGGATTGCATGCCAAAGGCATAACTAGAGCTATGTTTTGGATTTCAAAAACTTGAGAATTTCTTGTTTATTTGGTAAATTATTGAAAATGCGATCTGCAAGTCTTTAATTCACTAGAGAGCTTCTTTCCTACGTACCTTTCACTTTTTTTTGCCACGTGTATTCATATTTTGAAATCAATGATAGGCCGGCCACTTGGCACGTCTGTAAACCCCATCTCACCAATGATCTTCAAGCATGTATCTCACATTCATCTCCAAGTGTGTACAGCATTAAATTTACTAATTTAAAAATATAAAAAATCATACCGTTGAGATGGCCGAGTTGGTCTAAGGCGCCAGATTAAGGTTCTGGTCCGAAAGGGCGTGGGTTCAAATCCCACTCTCAACAAGCGGTTTTTTTTTTTTTTTCAACAAATTTTTTGTAATAATAAAATCTGAAGGGTAAATCCGTTGTTGAGACTCGAGGTGTCAAGCAGTCGGACCTAGTTGGGTTCGGCCAATTTCTAAGGTTGCATCATGAATAGACTTGTTCAGCCAATTTCTAGGGTTGCACTAAGGGTGTTAATTGGTTCAGTTACGACGTGGATAGTTTGATTCAATTCCATGCAAGATTTTTTAGGTAAATCAACACCGAATCATTTAATAAACTGTTTTATATATTAAAAAAATTGAAACCACCTATAAACAGTTTGGTTTAAATGGTTTTCTTACGTTTTCTAATTTTTTATCCAAACAAGTTCTTCACCTTCAAAATTTTTAGTGAAATTGATGTAAACTGTAACATTGAATTGAATTGTTTATTGTTATATGCTCTTTTTTAGTAGTTGTTTGATATAAACTTATAATTATTATTGAAATGTATGTAAACTTAACATTGAATGACTTAAACTTACTAATATATATGTTAGTTGATTTAACGTTTTATCAATAGTTTAAAATTTTAAACAAAATTGAATTACAGTTTCAATTTTAAAAACAAATTTGAACCATTTAATAAACAGTTTTGCAGTTTCTGTGTAAACAGTTCGTTTCGATTTCAGTAAACGATTTAGGTTTCAAATTCGCATCCTTAGGTTACATCGTGAACTTCCGTTTAATTGAATGGGCTTTGCTAGGGTGGGCATGATACGGTTGATAATTAGGCCATTTGGTCTTGGGATTTAATCGAACTACCATAAACGGCATTAACCGGGCTACAAACCTATCTAACTTTAAAGGGGCTTTAAACGGACCTTCTTTAAAATTGGTCTCTTAAATGGGCTTAAAGGGAAAATACAAACAAAATGAGGTTGAGATAGGCATAGCAAAGAGAGACCACATAGTTTAAATGAATTAAGCCAAAGATGGCAAGCATAGCAGCTAAAGTTACTAAAGTATACAATCTTTAACCTACAAAACTCAAATCAATTAAACTATGCATGCACAACCAAAGTTTAGCAAGTTCAAATCAATTAACTATTTCTGAATTTCAGATGAATATTCAGATAACATCCACCACCATCTCAACTGCACATGCCACAATAGCCTTAGAACTAAATACTAGTATAAAAAAAAGTAGTATTAAAGGGGTCGGGCTAGATCAAGCTTAAAGGAGTCGGTTCAAGTCAAGTTTATAAATGTGTTGGGCTGGTAGGGTGCCCATCGGACTAGGTGGCTACACCGTGTACTACCTGTTTATAAACCTATTAACCGACCCGGTCTAGATCGGGCCATAAATGTATCAGGCTTGATCGGGCTTGGAATGGACGCCCCTAGTTGAGACCCATCCCAAGTTTATTGTAGCCCTCACGCTCAAACAAAAAGGGGGGGGGGGCGCATAATGACTGCCCCACCCCGTCATGAAAGGTCAAAATCCTACCCCTCTTTATGGTTATGCTCACACTCCCATTGGCCTCCACATTGGAGAAGGGACTACATTACCTTTGAGAGAACCCTCTCCCTTCTCTATAGTATATCCTTATGCTTTAGAACATATTAGATGCCTAAAATAGGAATCTGATCTTAAAGGTGTCAACCAAGAAGGTTTTCGATATTCAGCATGGATCTATATCGATAACGGTACCAAATGTGTCAATCCTAGTACCATCATGTTTAGTTAACTTAACCAAACCTAGATTCCTGTTCTAATTATTATCGCGATGGGACAGTACCAGTTCCTAAATGGTTCTAGGCACTATAGAATAAAGAGAAGAACTTCAATGATTCCTTACTAGATGATTTCATTATTAGCCTTGTGGATATTCTCACTATCAAGAGATGTGATACTTTTTTTTTTTTTTTTTTCTATCTAATGATAAGCTGAGTTCTGCGAGCTCATACTAACCCCACAACTGGATAGACCAAATCATACCGGAGTTGAATAAGAACTATTCAACTTTCATCGATAACAATGAAGAACACTGAACACCCCGTGTGAGTGGCCCCAAGGAAGTAGATTTTTTAAAACAAATTATAATACAAAACAATGATGAGTTTTATGGTTTTACTTCAAACTTCTAAGATAACAAATAATAATTAAGAATTAATGATGACTAATTAAACAATGATCGATATAGTTTTAGTGTCATCACCAAACAAGTACATCAAACTCTATCCATAAAACATGAATATAAGAACATAAAATACCTTTTGAAATAGTATTAGTGACTCCAATTCCATCCGATAGCTATTCGATATTTTGATCCTACTACCATTGAAATTCACGTCCTATTTATTATTTGGTTCCAAAATCAAATCCCAATGCAACCGTTTATTAATGGAACAGTTCAATACCGAATTTTTCCCAACTTAAATGCAAACATTTGGTGGGACCGGGGGATGACAAAGGAAGGCGTATATCTTGGTCCCGAGTCTTCTCTCGACTTTAAAGTTCAAATTGATACTTATGTGATTGATGTGTAATCTTTCCCACCACTTGGAGATGTGAGAAACCTATTTCCACGGATTTAGTGCGTGGTATCGGATCGGGTATCGGTCAGTTTGAAAATCAATAAGAGATTGATATGGATTGACATGAATCGGCCTATATCGGACAGTTTTTCCCCGATTAGTCCATCTGGGTTTATTCCCTTAGAATCGACTGATCTCAATTATAGATGGAACCATTCAACTCTATTCCTTAATCATGAACCCAACACGCCCAAAGTAGAGGGCTTTTTCTTCCACTCAGTCCCTCACCATTGAGTCCATTTCTGTCTCTCTGTCTCTGTCGGCTGCTCCGTCCATTTAGCTAAGCTTCTCATCTTCATCTCTTCCTCAATTCAATCAACAAGTCTTCTAACACTGTAGTTCAAATATCATGCCCAGAAAACCATGAATGAAGATTGATGGTAAAGAAGCTGAACAAAGAATATTAAAAGCAAAAACAGAGGAAGTGAAGAAATATTAGGGGAGGTATGCTGCATTCAAATTTCATTAGAGAAACCCAGGAAGCTTGCTTCCATGGCTGCTTCCCAGCCCCTCTACTTGGCTCCCTAGAAGCCCCCAAGCCCACCTTTAAACCAATCAACACAGTTGCTACTTCTCGTTCTGATTTTGCTGCTGCTACAGCAGCTTCTCTCTGCCCAAACACCCAATTCACCAACCATGAGTCCCTCCCTTCATTGCCTGAGGCTCTCTCTTGCTTCACCACAGCTTATCCACTCTACTCCCAAACCCAGGAAGCCGACCAAATCCGAGCTCAACACTACTTCCATCTCTCCCTCCACAACCATGTCTGCTTCGACTACAGTGGTCTTGGCCTCTTCTCCTATTCCCAGCAACAAATTTCCAACTCAACACCTTCTTCTTCTTCTTCTCCTCCTGTGTCACCCAGCAGGCTCCAATTCCCATTCTTTGACATCATCTACAAGCCCACAACTCTGCATTCTCAGATACTAAACAGGAGCAAAGACTTGGAATTAGAATCCAGGATGAGGAAGAGAATCATGGATTTTCTCAGTATCTCTGAAACTGATTATCACATGGTTTTCACTGCCAGTGGGGAATCAGCTTTTAAGCTACTGGCAGAATCTTATCCTTTCCAATCCAATAAGAGTCTCCTTACAGTCTATGACCACAACAACGAAGCCGTTCAGGACATGATTGATAGCTCTCAGAAGCGAGGAGCTCAAGTCATGTCCGCCAAGTTTTCATGGCCGAGCCTGCACATTCACACTGATAATTTGACAAAATTGGTAGTCAGTAAGAAGAAGAAGAAGAAAAGGGGACTGTTCGTGTTCCCGCTCCAATCGATGATGACCGGCAGGCGATACTCGTATCTCTGGATGAGCTTGGCACAGGAGAATGGGTGGCACGTCTTGCTTGATGCTTGCGCAGTAGGACCGAAGGATATGGACTCATTTGGCCTCTCTCTGTTCAGGCCAGACTTCCTTATCTGCTCCTTCTTCAAAGTTTTTGGGGAGAACCCATCGGGATTTGGTTGTCTATTTGTCAAGCGATCAAGTGCTCCAGTCTTGCAGGCATCGACCACGGCTAGAAGCAGCTTAGGAATCGTCACTCTTGTCCCAGCAGAAAACCTGTCTCAATTACCCGGTGATGATTCTGATGATCACTCAAAAACCCAAGAAAAGTCTAAGCTTGAATCTGAGGAAGATGATTTAGCAACCGTAAGGTCATTCTCTAGTCCCATAAATGCTCAATCTCAGATGCATAATGGGTTGGAGCAGAGATCTTCAAACTCAAACCGGAGAAAGCAGTTGGAAATAGTAGAACATGGTGAAGCCTCTGAACCACACAAGGAACCCTTCTCATCTGAAATTGAAGAATTAGATAAGCCCATTGATTTGTTGAAACCAGTGAATACAGAGATCAATGCCTCTGGTACAGGCAAGAAGATGAGCTCTGAAATGAAATGTAAGTGTTTGGATCATGCGGATTGTTTGGGGCACAGAATCATCAGTAGTAGAGCAAGACACTTGACCAATTGGTTGATAAACGCATTGCTGAAGCTCCGGCATCCGCATCCAGAGCAGGGACTTCCACTCGTCAAAATCTACGGGCCAAAGATAAAATTCAACAGGGGACCTGCCCTGGCATTCAATGTGTTTGATTGGAAAGGGAAGAAGGTTGAACCAGTGCTTGTACAGAAGCTTGGAGACCGAAGCAATATTTCTATCAGCTGTGGATTCCTCCACAACATATGGTTCTCAGACAAGTACGAGGAAGAGAAGAAGAGTGTCATGGAAACAAGAAACCTTGAAGCAACAGGGGAGGAAGGCAAAAGGAGGAAAGAGAGAGTCGATTTGGGAATAACTGTGGTCACAGCTACAGTGAATTTCCTGGTTAATTTCGAGGATACCTACAGGCTTTGGGCTTTTATAGCTCAATTCCTTGATGCAGATTTTGTGGAGAAGGAGAGGTGGAGATACACAGCTCTTAATCAGAAGACTATTGAAGTTTAAAGCAAGCAAAACTGATTCTTTATTCTTTCAAATCTTATCAATGATAATTAGTCCCTAAATTGAACAACAAATGAAAACAAAACTCCAGAGCTCCTTTTTAAAATGTAGTGATTCTCAGTTCTGTACTACAATTAGCTGGTGATGCTTCTATCTTTCCATTCAACAATTACTGGGTTGTTATGTAAGAAGTGCTCTGAACTTTCTCTACAAGACCACGAAACCAAGCTTCTTATTTACTTCTGTTCAAATTCATGCTAGCTCCATCCTCTCACCAATTGTACTATTTATTACAGGGTAAATATGTCCATAATGGAATTCATTTCAACTTTGTAATCTCTTTCCTTGCTTTCCTCTCTCTCTCTCTCTCTCTCTCTCTCTCTCTCTCTCTCTCTCTCTCCCTCCCTTCTTTCTATGTTCCATGCCTACAAGAACCAGCACATCATATAATGATCAAATTGAAAGCAGGGGGGAAATGAATGCAGATTTCAGCTTCATTAGTATCACACTCAAGGCAAGTTATCGGAGATGTTAGTGTTTGAAGGCGAAAGCGAGAATGAAGCCACCAAGGACGCGATGACATTATTAATGTAAGCCTGCGACATGCCATTTGGGAAAGCAATCCCAATGAGTGTGAAAAGAAAGAGAGGGGATATGGAGGCAGCCTTGGTGAGCCACCACAAGATCACACAAACCAGCACCACCAGCACTACCAGCACATCCCAGATCGTGTTGGGCTTGGGCTTGCCCAGCTCCACGAAGAGTCTGATGGATGATGAGCAGGAGAGGTCCCAAGAGTACGAACGGTTGAACCCAGATCCTCTTGGCTTACTTGTCTAATTCACCGCCTTCTTCCTCTACCTTTGCCTCGTCCACCGGAGATGGAGAGCGAAACTGAAACCTTAGGTTGGGAATGGATGAAGAACAATGTGAATATTTAAATTTTTAGACCCCCTAAATAACTGATAAGTCATCTTATGAGGACAAAAAGAAATATGGTTAACTTTCTTGGTCACAAACCTCGTGTTATTCCCCAAAGTTATTTAATAGGGCTATCCAAAATTTAAAACTTATTTAAGGGCAAAGGGTAAGGCAACGAATTCCTTTTTTCCTCCAATCTTAGTTACAACAAGATTATCCGACACACATATTTTGGGGCTCTGTGCCCCATTATTTTTCTTGTGCTCTGAATGGATCTATTTCCAAAAAAAAAAATTAAGAGTTTTGAAGCTGCAAACGGCAGAAATACTGTGCCTCAATAAATAACACAGAAAATTGTTACAGAGGCGACCATGCTAAAGAAACAGTATAAACATTACTTCTTCTAAATGCTCTAATATGACAAATGCCTCTGGCAACAAGAAATTGGGCAGACCTTATGCTAAAGAAAGAATACAATCAAGTAAGTAGCAGTGGCACAATTAAAAAAGAGACCACATCTCTAAAGACTTTATCCTCCATGCAATGTCGAAATAAAAACTACCACATCCTTCTCCTCTATCGGTGAATCAAGCTGACCACTTAATTCCCAATCGCAATCATTTATGAGGACTAGAACACCAGGTCTCCTGCAAATAGTGGCATAAAAGAAAAACAAAAACTTCATTCTGTTAAAAGAAACCAAAACAATGTTCAGTACCCAAAAGGAAGAAAAATAGGAGACATAAGACAGCTATACAAAGAACAAAAAGACTTGGACTGACTGTAAAACAGTCAATCTTCACTTCAATTTAAATATGAATAAATTCAGAAATTCCCCAGAACTTACACTGTATCTCCTTTCATGAACATTTCAGGCCTCTCCTTGATCAAATTAGTACGAACCCAAGACAGCAAGTTTCTCATTGTTAACTGACAAGAACAAGTCAAAAAGCCACATAAAAAAAAAAAAAAAAAAAAACTAGAATCACACAGCAAGCAGCACTTGCATCATCTGTTTGGGCCCAAAAAAAAATCTGATAAAGAAAGATTATCACCTTCTTTTCTCCATCTGGCATATCAACATCAACCTTGTGTATCTTAACTGACTGGCAAAGAAGCTCAAGCCCACCACTGTGCAGCACGGTTATATAATAAGAAATAAGGTGTAATAGAACATCAACAAGTTAACAATAATAGCAATAGTACTAACTAAAAGAGACTAACCACAATAGAACCAATCAACACCAATACCGGTAAAAGAAACGCATAATAATAAGTAAATCACTTATGAGCAATGACTTACAAAGACCATTTTGTTTTTAATAGCCGCTATTAAAATAAATAGAAGAATACAATGCTATTTGCCCAAGACTCTTACTCTATGACATTGTAATCACATTGAGGGGTGAAAAGGCCATTATCGGCTATTACATCAGGTGTGACCATGAACATTAATTTTAATATTTTCTTATACATGGATTAGGATCTACAGTCTATTCAACTGTCACAACTGATTGTCAAAGTTGAATCAAAGACTTGAGAGACGGATAATTTCTTCAGACCCATGTCATGGAGACCTCTCATGTCATCTGGCAATCTTAGATATTTAAGCTAATCAAAGAAACCAGAGTATCTCATTCCAGTGAAAGTCTGGAACAACCAGCTCTGCTTCTGATTCCCTATCTAAGGAAAGTGAACCAAAGGGTAAACATATTTTGGTAGAAAATTCCTTCATGTAGTCTCTAGATTTGTTTTGTTCATATTATAAGATGCACTAGGAAGGGTTGTATCATATATCATTAAACACAACATTGTTCGAACGAACAAGCTTCTACTTTTTCTATTATCAGCAAAAGCCTATTAAGTTGTATAATTTCGGCTATTACATCATGTGTGACCATGAACATTTATTTTAATATTTTCTTATATATGGATTAGGATCTACAGTACTATTCGATAGTCACAACTGATTGTCAAAGTTGAATCAAAGACTTGCGAGATGGATAATTTCTTCAGACCCAGGTCCATGGAGGCCCTCTCATGTCATCTGGCAATCTTAGATCTTTAAATTAATCAAAGAAATCAGAGTATCTCCTTCCAATGAAAGCCTAGAACAACCAACTGTTCTGCTGATTTCCAAGCTAACAAAATAGTAACATATTTTGGCAAAAACTTGCTTCATGTAGTCTCAATATTTGTTTTGTTTATTATAAGATGCACACGAAAGGGTTGTATTTGTAAGATTTCCAATTAGGTGGGGTAGCATAGTCAAAGATTGTTTCAAAAACCGATTTAGTGGTGTTGACTACAGATAGAGTAAGCAGAAAGAATCCAATATTATTGGTAAGTGATTTCTATGGAGATATTGGATTCTATTAGCACATCTTAATGGTATGAAATATTTATTACTATGTGGTGGACCTAAGGTATTGTTTTCTTAATGGGGAGGAAACCCTAATTTTATTGCAGGGTTGGTCCCTACCCTCACCCCTATATATAGTTATCACTGACCAATTAAGTGAGGCTAATGATTAAAGCATAAGGGAAAGAGGGTAGACCAGACCAACAATGATCGTGTTGTGCAAAGAGCAAATGTAAAGACATTGAGGAGTTGTTACTCTTCAGTCATGGATTCAGGTATGCCTAAAACATGTCTTTGAAGTGTTTATCATGCATGCTCATCGATCTCCATGAATCGTTTCTACATTTATTTTCTATCAGTATTATGTATCATTAAACACAACATGGTTCGTATGAAAAAAGCTTCCACTTTTTCTATTATCAGAAAAAGCCTATCAAGTTGTATAATAACAAATTATTCCAGTGGAGATCCACCCAGCTGATGGACAGGGGTGGGGAAGGAAGACAACTGTTACAACACCAAATTTTGAATTTTTCCAGCCCCACTGTAAAGGTAGTTCACTAGTCATTACCCTATATGAATAGGACACAAGTGAACCCCACTGAGACTCAAAGAATCCATGAAGTTATGATTTTCAAAATGTATAGGGGTAATTCCACTCATTTACATCAGCCCAATGATTTCTAGCTCACTGGCTATGTCCCTTACATGAACTCAAAATTTGAATTTGGAAGTATCCACGACAGAGGAAATATTCCGTGCCTCTTCTGGTGTTCTTGAACAAATATAAGAACAGTAGTTTCAAACAACAAAACAAATATAGAAACCCTAATTCATAAGGAAACAATCTATTCAATGGAGTTTTGAATCGTCACTAAACATCCATATGGATAAATATAAATCATACAGATTGCAAGGATCTCAGAAGTGATGCACAGATGATAGCGTTGCAAACTGAGAGATAACTAGGGCGAAATAAAAGAGAGGAACACTATACCCGAACTCGAGAGTGAGTTGCATGACTCCAAAAAATCCTAGCCTCAGGACAGGAAGCCCAAGCCGTGTTATCCTCTTCGGACTTCGATCGAATTGTTTTCTAACAGTCCAGAAACCCTAAGTTGATCCTGTTTTGATGATGAGAGATAAAAGAAAGGTAAATTAGTTCTGCGTTTGTACCCCACTAGAAAGAGAAGCGCAACCGTGTAAGGGAAACAAGAATAAGGGTTAAGGACCAAGGAGAAGGAATCAGTCCCTCACCCCGTCACGTGACAGAGAGTAGGGGAGTGACGATGTGCAGAATGGACTATGGAGGGACCGAGAGACTAGGGAGTGGGGTGACTCCTGCACCTTGCCTTCCTGTTGGGGTTTATTCACGTGCCAACACATTGGCCATTGGATCAGGCCCACGTAATTAAAGATCCCAGGTTTCAGTCATCTCCCTTTGTTTTTTTCTTTGGTAAGAAATAGATTTATTGAAAATTAGGGTCCCTCGATTACATGCATCGATAAGTCAATGAATGAAATTAGGTCAAACTGTAAATATGTTACCGATATGATCCTCAGAAGTAAAGAGTCAAGAATGTTACATATATATGAAAAATTACATTCCACAAGTAATGAGGACAAGTGATGAACGTCTTAGATTAAAGGGGACAAGTGAAGGATGAGTGGTCTTAATGGATTTCAACCATCTCATTGGCTCCTTCGTTTTTTTTTTGGTGTGGGGAAGAAATGATTCTATCAGGGATTGTGGGGAAAAATGACTATTGCACTCCAATGAAAGGTAAAAATGTCCACCTTATTGATGCTTTCATGTGTAATTTCGTTGATCTCCACTTTTTATATTGGTGCAGGGCTTACATTTTTGCAGAACTCTTCCCTTATTATATGACTTTAAGATAAGCACATTTTTTTTTTGGTTTGTGGGAAGGTTTGATTCCCTATCTGTACATCTGCGATTTAAATGGAGATTGTGGCGGTGGGTTACTACACTAATCTTTCCCAAGATTGGTCGAGGTGCACTCAAGTTGGTAAGCACATCTTGGTTTAAAAAAAAAAAAAAAAAAGCATGAGGCTTCATTTACATACATAGTATGAAGCATATGAATCCATGAACGGATCAGGTTCACATGCAAGAATGTTCTCGTATATCCTTGGTTCATGGGTTTAGAATATATTAAATGAAGAGAGAGAAAATTGATTATAAATCCACGGACCAGAAACATTCTCATACGTCAACTTGAACCGCACTCTATGAATCCAAGGAGTGGAATTCTCCCTCAAAATAAAACAAAATAAACAGTTTGCAAATGGTGAGACAAGTATATGATATCTTGAATGATAGGGTATATATACATGGGAAGAGCCTAACGAGACATGGATCATCCTGATGATTTCAGAGCAGTCTGATTCAATAAGGATTCTTTGGAGACACTCTTGAAAGCTTGTGGAAAGATTTAGATGAATGGCCAAAGCCTAGCGCGTATCAACCTCCGAAAAATAAGATGTAGAAGACAATGTGAACAATTGGGCAGCAACAAAAGATCTCGCTATAGAACCAAGGCCACCTTTCAAAGAGGAGTGAAAGGCTATGTCACAATTAATCTTGATGTACTTAGGCTGTGAATGAATTATGTGATTGGAAAAACTTTGTAAATGTGAAGGATGATTTGTTGGGAGGGGGTTCACCTCCCAAAATTCCTCAAATGCTCACTGAGCAGCTAAATATATACTCTGATTTTTTCTTGTCAAGCGAGACCGTACACTTATTCTCACAATCTCTGATTCGGCCTAATCATCTTGGCAACCACAACTAAAGTACTAATACCATGAACTAATAATACCTTAGTAGCATCAATTGTCAAACACCCCCCCCCCTTTTTTTAATGGAAACTCAATTGCTTTGGTTGAGTTGAGCAAAACCTAATTGTTTATGTGCATTAATTTATTGGTTGACTGTATTTTTTAATATATTTTATCATGTCGCAAATTCTATTTGTTATGAAATTTAACATGTTAACAACAAACATTAGGATCCACTTGTCCGCAAAATCCATCTATTGCCCCTGCCACGTGATAGTAAATGTATTCAAACTTGTAACCCTATCTTGCCTTACAATAATATTCAATGGTCCTCAATGTTTTGTACTTTTTTATAATTTTTTTTTATAGGAAGAAGGTTTCCTTGACCGTAACACCCATTAATCTATCACCATTTGTACTCCCCTCTCTCTCTATATATATAAAGTAATTAATTCCATCCCCACTAGAAAAGAATGTGCTAGTTATGGCTATCATGATTAGTTCATGTCCTACCTCTTATAATTTATAGAAACTACCGACTAGTAATATAAATTATGAACCCCCCAACCCCAATTTTTAAATAATATGAACTTAAAAAACAAAAGAAGTAAAAATATGTTGGCCCAATGGTATAGATGTGGGTGTAATTATAGTACCCTCAACTTTCATTTAGACAAATCTTGATCACTGAATGGGAAGAGGAGACCATTTGTAAAATTGGCACCCTTAATTCAATCTTATGATCCTCCTAACATTGCATGTAAGGTCAGAATTGATTAAAATTTGTATTTTCACCTTTTTTTTTTCTTCTTCTTCTTTTACGCGATTGATAAGTGTTTCAAGAGTAATAAATAACAAATACAACTACATATATAAATAAATTGCATGCACTTGTCTAAATCATTGAAAATCTTTCATCAAAGAGAAATTCGAGCAATTACATTTTGAATGAGGGCCAAATCTTGAACTTTATGAGTTTTTTTTTTCATTGTCATTCCTGTCGAAGGCCCATAGGCCACTAAGATGGCAACTCAATAGCAATTAGGGGTATCATCCCAGCTCGAGGAGGAGAAATTAAGCACAATTAAGCACAATCAGGAAAAGGGAGGGGGAGGGTGCAATGGATGAATCACAAGATGTCACACATTCGATTGGAAGGCGCAAAGTGTAATATATGGCTTCTCTTTAGAACTTAAGCCAATGCTCTACTACAACTGATAGCCACTATCATGCTAAGAAACACTTCTTTGAAGTTGAAATCCTATAAACATAAATACCATGGAATAATACAAGGAAATGCAAATGTAATATCACCATCAAATGGGTCTCGATGCCAATTAAAAAAATAAATAAAAAATAACATATTCCATTAGAGATATTTTTAATGTAGCTATGCATGATTGCACTGAATTGTAACCATTTGACCCAAACCAAATAAGGCAAAAAATATTAATCATATATAATATCATTTCTGGTCCTTGCTCCTTACATGACATTTTTTTTTTTTTCTCACTCTATTGTACGAACGAGGTTGTACAAAAAAAATAAATATTGTTCAAAGGAAGCCACTAGTACTTAGTGGGTGTATGAATGACGTCTTTATTTGAACCAACAAACTAATCCGGCATCAACCGGTTCATGGGTTCCACCTCTGGGTCGGTTTATGAAGAATTGATTCCCCTACCTCACTCATTTTTTTCTTGACACATTAACTGGACAAAACCCAACAAGAAATATCTGTTTTCGACAGATCACAACCGTTCATTTTGTTCGTGTCTATTTATGGTATTTCGATATCTTTTACACTGGAGTTAATTGGAGCTGACACGCTTTTTACCAAAAACAGGAAAAAAGCTGTCAAGCTCACGTCATGTGGCTAACGTGGCTACTAACCCAGTTTGTTTTGTGTGACACAAAACACTCATCTCCGTTAAGTGGACCAAACGTTTTCTGTATATGTTGTTTGACTAGGTCAACAACGACCTCTAGTGTTTTTTTTTTATTTTTATAAAAACGACGAGCTCTAGTGTGAGATGACGTCGGAGTCGGATTTTTCAGTTGCTTTATTCTGGTAACCGTCAATCTGTGCCACTATGATGTAGAGCCGTTGATCAGGTAGACTTTACTGATTACGAATTCACGATCTGATAGTGACTGCTAGCCTTTTTCGCGGCTTTTGTGGTTTGTCCGTACTGTGGCAACACGTGAACAACGGTCAGAAAGAAGTAGTTGGGATATGCCAAGCACACATCAAAGCTACTCCCTCAACAACCATGTCATGGGGCTCGAGCTTCAAGGATGGAATGGAGAGGACAATGGCAGTGTTGGTAATTAAGAGGTGAAATTGTGTGCAAGGTAGTAAATCGCGCCCTTCGCTACATTTCCTGTTGCCAGCGAATCTTCTTTTTTTAACTCACGAAGTCTGCATTTGGAGCATCTTCTTCGCTCCTCACTCTTATATATATATAAATTCAAAACGTGAACGTGTGTAGATATCTCACCATTGCTCTCGTTCTTCTCCCTCCTCCGAGATTCTCTGTCCTTCTCCTCCTCTGAGTACCAAGAGCGTGAGGGAGGAAAACCACAGTTTCAATTTAGGGTTTTTGGAGGATTCGAGTGAGCGCAGAAATGGCTTCGCAGCTGAAAGATGTTGGAATCCTCGCCATGGATATCTATATTCCTCCTACTTGCGTACAGCAGGTAAAGATGTCGCTCGTCTTCTACTTTCATTTATACTATTCTGGTGGATTTTTGTCTTTTTCTTCTTCTTCTTCTTCTTCTTCTTCTTCTCTTTGCTGTTCTTAAGGTTTGATTGATGTGATGGAGTAATGCTATGATACTACTGGTTATAAGACAAGGATTGAAGTAACTATACTACAATAGTACAATGTTATACTGCATATACTGCATTTTCGCTTTTCTTTTGGTAAACGTAAAATCCGTAACTTCGTATTTCGATTTGCATGTGTCGCTAACACATCCTCGAGAAAATCAGCGGGACGGAATTTTACGAATTCCTACTTCATCAACATCATCTCTCTTGGTCTGGCTCTTCATCGTCATGCTCTTCCGCTCCCTCTCTGTTTTTTGGCGCTTATAGATTGCATATTTTGAAATTTGAAGCCTTGATTCTTGTTTTTGGTGAACTGAATGGGTTTCTACTGTGATTTTATTTTAATGGCCGTCGATAGGATTTGCAAACATTCATACGAAGGCTGTCCTTTTTGGGGGCTGGTTACCTTGTCCTTAATGTTCAACTGTTCTTTAACTGCAGTCGAGTTTTGGACCAGGAATTCCTGATGCTTTGATCTGATTTACCCGTTTTGGTTTTTTGTTTTTGTTTTTTGTTTTATTTATTTATTTATTTATTAAATCATTCTGAATTTTGGGGGTAGAGCCTCACTCCGTTGTGATCTGTTTCTTCCCTGTGAAATTTCTTTGTAAGTTTGACAAATAACTCACTCGTTAAGTGTTTCGACAAACATCTCTGAATCACTAACTTGGTAGTTCTTGTCTTATTATGCTATTAGAATATCTGCTCGCTTAAAGATTAAAACCACTGATATGTCGGTTAGATTCTCACAAAGCTCAAGCTTAAACAGAACATTGTATATACAGGAAGTGGTTGCACAATTGCCACCTGAAAAACCATTTCGTTTCCTGGACTCAGATATGCACCCCATTTTAATCGGAGATTCTCAAGGAGAAGTTATTATGGCTAAGCTTAGTTTTTATCATTCTTGCTGTGGCGAAATCTTTATTTTTTTCTCCCACCGGCCACCCCGTCTCCTTGGTCTTCCTCCCTCACCTTAACAGTCCCCTGGACTTTGACCTAACACTGTTAATTATTATGTATTTTTTTTTTTCTTTCTTTCCTTTTCTTGTGTAAGCACTTGTTATAATCCAAAATTATTTACTTCTTTGAATTCATCTTTGCCTTTCTCTAAAATAGGAAGAATTGGAGGCTCATGATGGTGCAAGTAAAGGAAAATACACTATTGGACTCGGGCAAGATTGCATGGCATTTTGTACAGAATTGGAAGATGTCATTTCAATGAGGTATTCGTGCTTCATTTCATTCTGTCATTCTCTCATGTCACTTTTGGTCTTTGGAGTATTATGTTGTATATTCACTGTTCTTTAATTGACCGCCAGTCACCAAAGTGCTTCTAATGATTTTGGACATAGTGGTCCATTATAAATTTATGGTTTTGATATGTGGATGCAAGAACTGTAGACAATATAGTTGATAATAACAAGGCAAAAACATGACATAATTTGGTTATGTCGAAAACATGAAATAATACATTTGGTTATGTCAAAACTTGGGGGGAGGGGGGTTGGTGCAGAAGGTCTATTTTCTTTTGGTTTTAGATGTAATTATACTCTAGCTCCCTCCCTATATGTTTGTATAAGTTTAGAATGGTAGGAATTAGGTTCAACACTTAGTGCTCACCAGACTGCGGATTCCCCTGTTCCAGCCCCTAGTTAAACTCTGTCAATGATGTCTATTTGTTCGTTTTATTGGTTAATAAAATGTAAAACTATTGGTTTACATTGAGCAGGCACTTCTTTTCAGAAATGATGCAGTCTTTTGATTTTATTCCTTACCAATTGAATAGCATTTATGATACCATGGTATTAAGGGTAGAAATAGAACATTGGTCTCTGGAATCTAAAAGATTGGGGATTCTTCTCTCACAGACATGTTTTAGTATTTCTTGAAATTCCATCTCAAGTTGAAGTATAAAATGGTTATTCACTGATTCTAGAATTTGCTACCATGGAGAGAGAGATGGATGAAGAATTTAGAGAATGGAAAATTTTCCTTGGGTCCATTATAATAGAGTGATGAACTATGAAAATTAGATTTTAATTTTGTTTTTGTCAAGACTAAGAGACTACATGTAATTTGGAAGTGGATGTTTTGAAGTGAAGCAAGTAATAGGTTCGTAATTGTCTATATTTTAGTTTAATTTTATTTAAGTATTTAAGAATAGATCAGTTTTGTCCATTAATTGTTTTTTTTTTTGTTATAAGAGTTCTAAATATCGTTTATTAGCTTTTGAAAGCTTCAATGTTTCATAATTTAATTGCAGTGTAGACAATCTTCTCTCTGATGGTTATCATTGGAAAAAATGGTCTTGATTCTATTCAACTATTGTTTTTTTGGTTTATATTTGATGCTTCTGAAATGATTTTTTTTTTTTTTTGGGAGGGGGG
>NC_056560.1:6279944-6319783 GCF_013358625.1 Macadamia integrifolia | reverse complement strand
GGGGGGGAGCTAATTATGAGGACTTGTTGGCTTTTTTTGTGGAGCTTCTGTTCTTGTGTTGATTTTGGGGTTTTCAGTTTGACAGCTGTTACTTCTCTTCTGAAGAAATATGGGATTGATCCAACACAAATTGGTCGCCTGGAAGTTGGCAGTGAGACTGTAATAGACAAGAGCAAATCCATTAAGACCTTTTTGATGCAAATTTTTGAGGTAACCTTTCAATTTCTTTGATTAGGCAGATGTTTTTAAACCCAATCCGGAGGTCGAGAAAGTGGGTTGAGTTGAATTGACCTGGTTCAATGTGAGGCCACAGGCCAGGTATCTTATAAAGGGGGATCCATTATGGTATTAACGTCACCGATATCAAATTTAAGAAATAAGGGTCATTACTGCACCCAGTAGTTGACTGGCAATTATTGACTACCAATTATAGATGTAGGTTTAGTTCCCTACTGAATGGGATTGAGTTTTCAAGCTTTGCATTAATGAGTTTAGCCACTGTTAAAGCGTGTCTCAGTTTGGGCTTCTGTTCCATGGATGTCCATGGAACACTAGACCATGGGATAGCTAAGTTGTAGTTAGCTGTTATTTCTATAATTAGACTTAGGTAGTTGTTTCCTTTCTTTGTAATCAGTCTTTGGCTCGTTGTAGACTTTCTACTAAGAGTCGATTTCCCTTTTAATATAAGGGTGATTTCTGTTCACGATAGAGCTATTCAACTCTATCGTGTTCAAGCCAATATTCTCTCAACTCTCTCTCTCCCGATTTCTTCTTCTCCATTACTGTTGCTTTAAGCCATGATACTATTACACCTACTTATTTTGGTAAGCTGTAAAAACTTAAAAACCTAATCAACATGCCCATTTTCCAAGGGACTACTAATGTGCCTACTTATCAAGTGTGGTTAATATACCGACAAGGCAATCTATAACTAACTTTTTTTTTTTTTTTGAAAGTTTTCAAATGGGCATTTATTTTTTTCATGCAGTAACTGGACCAACTGGTTTGGCTGCTCCAGTCAGATGATGTAACCTGAAAGAGAACATTTTCAGGCGACTTTTCCTGACTGTGTTGTAACCTTTTCTATTTCGGATTTTTATGCTTATGTCTGGTTTTCTCAGTCATTTCCCCCTTTTCCATGTAAAACATACAGGAATATGGCAATACTGACATTGAAGGAGTTGACTCAACAAATGCATGCTATGGGGGAACTGCAGCTTTATTCAACTGTGTGAATTGGGTAGAGAGTAGTTCATGGGACGGACGCTATGGACTTGTTGTGTGCACAGACAGTGCGGTTAGATTTTCCCCCTTTGGTACATATATTTGACATTGACCATCAAGAATCATATTCTAATCACCGTGAATTTTGAAATTGTAATGTCTAAGGTATACTAGTATCTTTATTAAATGTTATGCATTCATCTACGGAATATATCATCAGCCTGCCTTTTCTTCCTTCTTTATGATTAAATTTTCATTTATTCATAGAAGTTCCTTCAGTGATTGGTGATGGAGCCATGGATTTTTACACAGGGAATCTTAACTAATCTCGTACTGCAGTTCTACACTCATTGTAAATAGTTCATTTAGAACTTAATGGAATTAAATGAAAATCAAAAGTTAAACTCCTGATGAAATGACTTAGGGCATGTCTGCAGTGCCTTCATACTAACTTTCTCTGTAGCCTAAATGAAATCAATAAGTTGATTTATCATAAACAGTTCTGATATAGACTGATGACACTTAATTTGGTTGGTTTTCTCTTCAGTTTGTATGATAGACCTCAATATTGAAAAACATGAATATTTCCAAGTTGAGTATATATATGCTTCTTTCTTATGGTATTTCTTTGTTATCATCTTTTTGGGGGTTTTCTAAGATGCTATGTTACTATTCTATTAATATTTAATGTTTTCTATTCTTGGATTTCATTATACTTGGCTTTACGTCCATGAGTTTCTTTCGCCTTTGAGAGTATAACGAAATCCAGCAAGGGTATGGTTGTTGCAAAGATGACATGCTTCTGCAACAGGGGTTTTGGTGTTTAAGATGTATTTAATATGTTTCATGTGATTTTGCAGCCAGTTGTGTCTTGGCTATTATGCTTATTCGGTTAAACTTATGTACATAGATGTGGATCATGACCAACTTGTTTTAAGATATGGACACTTGCTTACATCAAGCTTCCTCTTTTAGGTCTATGCAGAAGGACCAGCCCGTCCTACAGGAGGAGCGGCAGCTATTGCTATGCTGATAGGGCCAAATGCTCCAATTACATTTGAAAGCAAATGTAGAGCAAGTCACATGTCTCATGCGTATGATTTTTACAAGCCCAATCTTGCAAGTGAATACCCGGTATGCTTCCTGATCTATGTTTTGTTTGCCGTGTTCTACTACCATTGTGGATTCTAAATTCTACTTTTCTGTATATGCTATTTTGATGTATCTGATTATTGTTATCCCTCAATTCCTCAAATGTCTCTTTCTTTGCAGTTTGTCCGATTAGAAATTCAGCTTGCCATTATTTTCTTGGAGATCTGAGATAAGAAAGGGAGAGGGCATTCAATTTGTGTTGTTAAGTGATGCAATCTGGGGCTCCAAAAAACCCAGTTCGGATCTCTTATGGGCCCACCCAAACAATTAAAATTGCAAGAAGAGGCAATGGTGGCATTTTGGTAAATATATGAATAGCTTAGGACTAACACATGAAAGGCAACTAATTAAGGATTTAAAAGGGAGCACACATGTAAGTGGAGCAAATTTTGAAAGTAATAACAAGGGGAGAAAAGTGTAGAATAACTAAATACTATAGGGGCATTAACGTAAATAGGGTTTTTTTTTTTTTTTTTGGTGGTGTAAAAATTGGGTATAAGATCCACCAAAGTGGGAAGCCTTAACCAGATGTGTAACAGGTAAGCTCAAAAGCTGTTTCTGGGAAATGCAGAGAAAAAGGATGGGGTAAGTTATAATTGGGAAAGGTGTAAGATGAGAGAGGGACTTGAGGAGATGCCTGTGTTTTTGGGTTCTACTTCTTTTGGTCAGAGATTTGGACCGCTTGATTGGAGGGGCGGAGGTTCATTCCCACACAGATGTTGGGGTGATTTCAGTGAAAGATGCAGTGCCGGACAGAATGCAGGCGATGTTGAAGGAGTGGAGAGGGGCAGTGGAGCTGGGAGGGAAAGGGTCCTATTCTGAATACAAAAAGAGAGAAAGGGGAAGAATGAAATTACAAAAATGACCTCGCTTAATAGGAAGAGGAAATGATGTGACCAGGGGCAAAAACAAGAGGTTGCAATAATTTGTTGTCACTGGCTTGGTTACAAACTGATTATCCCATAATTAAAACTCTACTTTAATTAGTTAGAATAAGTGTCCTACATGATAAAAATCTATCCAAAGTAGGAATAAAAGTTCTATTTAGGCAAGACTATCATATCCATAACAACCTTGTAAATAACAATTACTTAATGAAATAAAACATAAAGTAAAACCTGCATTCCTACCTCTTACCCACAATTTTTGTTCTTTCTAAAGTGGCCTCTTGGACCAAAGGCCCAAAACATATATAACCAAACCCAAAGTTTATTTCCACTAAATAATCTCATGATTTATCTGCATCACTAATTTCCTGAGTGGCTCTATAAATAATGACTCTTTCAGGTTGACAACTTTATTTGGTATATAAAAACCTTGAAGTACTAAGGCTGTTCAATTTTTCTGTGGAGTGACATTCTATAAATCGAGAAAGAAAACAAGAGGAAATCATCCCACCCACTCATAGATTTTTGATGCAGTTGTAGTTCCCTCAAGGTTGCAGGATTGCCTCATATTGGATTGGTTTTTCTGTGAAATGTGAATGCAGCCAACGTTGATGCTTGTCGTATGCTTCTGATGCCAGAACTCAATAATCTCACTGTGGTTTAGTGAATGTCTTTGCAAATGCACACTTAATTTTTACATAGCATCCAGTTTTACTCTAGGTTTATAATTGGCTTATTATATCACAGGTTTTTTCATTAGTGCCACTATGTGTTATGTATACAGGTTGTGGATGGGAAGCTTTCACAAACTTGTTATCTCAGGGCTCTTGATTCTTGTTACAGACGTTTCTGTGACAGGTAATTATCCATTGATGTGAAGAACTCCTCTTGGTGATTACTTGTGCAATTTGTGGGCCTTATGATCTTCTATTATGTAGGTTTGAAAAATTGGAGGGAAAGCCATTTTCAATATCTGATGCGGAGTATTTTTTATTTCATTCTCCATATAACAAGGTATGCATTCTGCATTGTTAGGATCTTGTCTGGATATTACTGGATTTGTCAGTGAAGGCTGCATACATTTGCCCGTCCCAGACCCTGCAGTAGTGGGAACCTCGTGCACCTGGTTGTAAATTTTGTTAATTGGTCCTTGAACTGGTTTTGCAGCTTGTGCAGAAAAGCTTTGCTCGGTTGTACTTCAATGACTTCTTGAGGAATGCTAGGTTCCTACTTTGTGCCTGTTTCGTAACTATGATTATCAGTCCTTCTATGCTCATGCATCAAATAACTAAGATTTTTTTTTGGCATTTGACTTTTTTATTGATCAGTTCTATTGAGGAGGTTGCAAAAGAAAAGCTGGCACCGTTTTCAGCTTTATCTGGGGATGAAAGCTACCAGAGCCGTGATCTTGAGAAGGTTACTCCAGTATCCTGACAACGATTTTAGGCGAAATGGTGATTTCCTATTGTATTGTTGCTTGAACTGGAGTTACGTGCTGAGCATTCTTTCTTTGTACATCAGGTATCACAGCAAGTTGCAAAGCACCTATATGACACAAAGGTGCAACCAACCACTTTGCTTTCTAAACAAGCGGGCAACATGTATACTGGATCTCTTTATGCATCATTTGCATCTCTTATTCACAACAAACACAGCTCGCTGGTAAAGCTTAAGGCACCTGACATTATCATGGCCTTTACCTGTTCAATATTCATGTACCTAGTCATTTTGATTGTTTCTATTTACTTGCAGGTGGATAAACGTGTCATAATGTTCTCTTATGGCAGTGGTCTAGCTGCCACAATGTTCTCCTTGCAACTTCGTGGTGGTCAACACCCATTTACCTTGTCTAACATCGCCACAGTGATGAATGTCTCTGAGAAGTTGAAGTCAAGACATAAGGTATTTATCTTGTTTTCGGAATAGTTTGTTTCCAGGTGTTTTATGTCTGTGATTCAAACATCTCCTGCATTCAGACCTGAGTACATGCAGACTTGTGTAGGAAGCTTATGTGCATAGTTATCCATTGGCAATTTAGCATCTAACTCGGAGTGCAAGATGCATAAACATTGTTATTTGCTTACTTTACATTCTGACGTTTACCTTGTATCGATTCCTTAACTAAAAAAATTACGAGACATGTAAATACATCAAATTATGTTCATATGTAGAAAAGTGGAAAATAAAGGGAAGGTTGAGATTTTTTCTGCAATGGTAGGTTGGTACAGACCTCTACTTCAATTTGTAGGGCACTTGATTTCTCCTCCCCTTCCCCCTACCACTGCCACCGGGTAATAAACCATACAACTAAAAGCCCTTTTGGTCACGAATCCCACCTGAAGAGAAGAATATCAGGGGGTGAGATTGCTTTCATATGTGGAGAAGACTGCCATGCCCATGGTCGAATTTTCTGTTCTCTTTCATGAATAATCTATTGATCGATAATTGGCTTAACCATTTTCTTTGAAGGGGGGGGGGGGTTGGGAATCATCTTTCCACCTCCATTTGCCTGAAGACGCAGGAACAGACTCTGGTGCATCTTTTCATCTTTTTTTTCGTTGGTGTCAATGTACATATTGTTGTTGACCTACACAGTTTGGTTCAACATTTTGTACTTATGCAGATCTCCCCTGAAAATTTTGTTGAAACACTGAAGCTAATGGAACACCAATATGGAGCAAAGGACTTTGTGACTACCAAGGACACAAGCATTTTATCTCCAGGCACATTCTATCTGACTGAGGTTGATTCCATGTACCGGAGATATTATGCTAAGAAGGCTGGAAATGGAACCACCACTGGCAGTGGAAATGTTGCAGCTTGTGAAAATGGATCTCTAGCGAATGGTCACTGAGAGTAAGCCCATCCCAAGGATTGGCCTTGGCACTGTCAGATATTGTTAGTGATTTTTGGAAGAAAGTTAGTACTTTCTGTGCATTGTTTCCCAAAGAATATGATTTTTCATAATGTGCAAGGTGTGTAATATGATTTTTTTTTTTAAGTTTTTCTTGCTTGGGAATTCCATTTTCTCTCTTCCACCGACTAGGTATAGGAGCTCTAACTTAAAATTGGAGAGGCCCTCATTGTCAAGTTTTCTTATAGACAAATTTGCCAAGGCTGTGTGCCTGGGTTCTCCCAACCATCAGACGTCGTGTTAGATGTTGTGTTGGGATTCTCAATGGCTGGAGGGGATTTGAATCTGGTTAACAATTGGTGGTTAAGAGTCAAGATTCAATACTCAGGACCACGGGGCATTTGGTGTTTTTCATGGAATCTAATAACTGATATTTTGGGGAAGTATTATGTAATTTCTATCAGAACTCAGAAGACATGAATCATAGAACTAATAACATATCAGGTAGGCTCTCGAATTGTGTGCAAGTAGAGGGGACGGTCTTACATGTCAAGTTTTAGATCTAAAAGTGTTTGAGCTGTCGAAAAAGTAGAATAAGATTAAGATTCCATTCTAGCAAAAGAAAAAAGATTAAGATTCTATAAAAAAAAAAAAAAAAAATTCAAGCTTTGGATAAATGAAGTAGTTTTCCTTCACCCAATGTTGTAGAGATAATTCTTAATCCCAGAGATCTCAACCTTTGATTAGCTGGCATGGAGTATTTTTTACCTTGTAAATAGGAGCTGATAATGATGTTCACCATTTCAAGAGTCTAATTGTAACGTTAAGGCCTTATTTGATGACCATTCTGCTGATTTTAGGTGGAATTTATTTTTTTGGAATACATGATTTTTGAGAGTAAGATTAATGGTAGGTAACAGTTTTTTGGTATCGATTCCAGCACAAAAAAGATCAGAATCGTTAAGAATTGGCTTGCAAAGAATAATGAAACCTTTCCTAATTGTGGTAAAATCCTCAAATAACAGTCTTGAAAACAATTGGATGGGTTGGTCAGGGGGTGTAACCCACATTTAAGGGCTTGCCTTATTTTAATGATATATGATTATATATTTTCCCTTAAAATAAATTCAATAATTGACGAATTCAGATAGCATATAACCCATTGGATGAAACTGTAATACCATATGATGCAAAAGATTTTTTTTTTTTAATTAGGATTGGCCCATTTTTGGATCCAATTCCTTACAGTCCTGCACACTATGCAACCGCACTCACCTCAACACATGGGTGTACGCCCTACAGTGTTCTCAACCATTCGTATACATCACACCTTAGAGGAATAGATTTGGATCTTTCCTGACAATTTGCCCTCTAAGCTTTAATAAATTTCCAATCTCTCATATCCATAAAGCCCGACACCTTGGATATCTACATTACATGTGATCGTTATATGTACGCAGCAAGGATGATAGCTAAAATAGGGAAAGAAGAAGAGATAAATATGGTTTAGAAAATAAAATAAGAAAATGGATAGATAAGTTACTTTACTTATTACTTATTGATGAAATCGTGACCTCTTTGTCAAAATATAATCTGTTCCATTCAAGTCTCATTTTCATTACAGATTATCCCATTAAATATGATTATAAGTAGTTACAAGTTACAACTCCTTCCACTTCCAAGATAACTTTTAAAAAAATTACTAAACATACTACACCCGGATGACAAGGAAACAAAACAAGAACACATTATACTCATGCCATTTGTATGCAATAGACTTGTTACGTAAACTTATGCATACATATCAGAAATTGAAGAATAAGAATAGTCGGAGAGGATCGAAATCCAATAGATAACCACCAAAGCACTTTTAAATGTCTAAGTCTCCTTTGAAAGAAAAGATCGTCTCCAACATCAATAAGTGTTCAATGATCCATCCAAGGCCTATGATTGTTTGGGTGCACATTCCCAAGTGTTGGGATGCATGACCAAATCATCCCCAACCCTTGAATCCGTTAGACACTCATTGAAGCATCAGCTCGTTGGAGACGATCCGAATCCTTAATTGACCAAGCCACCTCTTTCGATTGTGGCTTTTTATAATCTTTTAAAAGGCATCGATCAGGAATCTGGACCACGCATTTAATTGATCATGATATCCCGATGGTATCCCTGATTCCATCGTTAATGGTAATAGGCTAATAGCAATCCAACATTCTCAAGGCTCTGATTACTTGACTTTTCTCCTCTTCCGACATTTCCGTTTTCTTCCATTTGATAAGGTAGAACGGATCTCACGTTTGATTATAGCTACACAGTCACACTGTAGTACGCCTCCCACACCGTCCACACAACCGATTAAGTGACGCTCGTCTGTTCGAGTCGTCTCTGCAATTTTGTTTTCTTCAATCGTTTCCTCTTCTTCCATATTTAAAAAAAACGCTGCTTTATAATCGAGGGTAAACCTGGAAGAATTTTGAGGAGGAACTGGGGATTCTGTTACCTGCTTTTTTTTTTTTTTCTTTGGATAGGTTTGATGTGAAAATCGAGAAGACACTGGTGAGGAAGGATGGGCGTAATTTGAATGTCTGCAAATTAGGTTTCGATATATTGAGTTCCTCTTTTGTTTCCATTGAATCCTGTTGAAGCCATGGAAGTTTACAAAAGATGGGTCAGGAAGAACAAGGATTACGTGCATCAAATGGAATCTCTGGCCAGTGTAAGCTATTAAACCACTTCTCTTGCTCTCTCATCTCTAATTAGTCACCAATTAATCAATCTTATCTATAAGCTTTGTGTTTGTTTTGTTGTTGACTGTCAATTTTGTTTGATCCCCTCTCCTGTCTAGCTCATCCATGGCAGCTCAGAATTTTTTTCTTTTAGGTGGTGGGGGTGGTTAAAAATGAGGTTTAGCTGTGTTTTCCCATGCATATTTATGTTTCTCATTTGGTTATTGGAATTGATGTACAGGGTTTGACATGGTTTCTTCCCGAACGATTCTCTAATTCAGAAATAGGGCCTGAAGCAGGTTTTGTGAAACTTTGGTAACAGTGTCTTCTTCTTAGTAGCTTAGAGACTTTGAAACTGTTGTGTTTCAATTTATTATTTTTTTTGGAGAATCTTCTATCAACAAAGCATTGATTGTTATGCTCGGGTTTTCTTCTCAAGCTAAGAATTTGATGTGGGTATTAAAGTAATCTGAATTTACTTCTGCAGTGACCACAATTTTGGGTATTCTCACTGCTATCAATGAACATATAATCGATACAACCCCTACCCGAAGTCGTGCTAGCCCTGCAGAGCGCTCTTCATTCCCTTGGCCCTTGTGGATATCTATGCTAAAAGACTTGGAGGCATTGGTTGAAGTCGCGGCACAGCAGTACTATGGCGATGATAAGAAATGGCATTTCATTGCCATTACAGAAGCTACCAAGTAAGATTCACTACTTCACTTGCAGTGATCTCTCTCTCTCTCTCTCTCTCTCTCTCTCTCTCTGTGCTGCTGAACATTGGTCATACAATTCAATTCAGGGTGCTAGTTAGGTTGTCATCGTTCAGGGACAGTGGATACAAGATGCTCCTACAGGGAGGGGAGAGTCCAAATGTGGAAAGCGATCCAAATACTTTGGGTTCCTACAACAGAATGGGAAATTTGACAAATGGTGTGAATCATGGACCTGGTTATTTTCAGCACCATAATGGGCACAACATACGGAATCTTGAAGGGCGGGCTTTGACTGCACTGAACAGGTTTGGGCAGAATGCTAGGATGGAATCTAACCCGACATGGTTGAAAAGGCACCAGCAAGATCCTGCCATGACCGTATACCCTCCAAGTAAAGTTACTTTCAGAACATTATATTTTGAAAATTATAGAATTGGAAGTTTATCCATACATTTTGGATGATTTTTTTTTCCTTTTCTTTTCTTTTTCTTGCAGCTCCACCAAATGAGAGGCCTACCCTCTCCACCATTGTTTCTGAGAAAGGACTTCATGGGGGCTTATTTGTGATGGCAGAGGTGCTATTTATTACAAGACCTCTTATATATGTTCTATTAATTAGAAAATATGGAGTTCGGTCCTGGATGCCTTGGCTTGTTTCACTGGCGGTGGACCTTACTGGAATGGGCTTTCTTTCCTATGTTACACGTCCACAAAGTAATGGAAGTGCCAAACATTTCCCTCTTTCAACCTCTGAACAGAATGAGGTGAGAGTTCTTTGGTTGATAGCATTGTAAACAATTTCAAAGGAAATTTGTTCACTAGAGTTCTGGTTAGTTCTGAGTGTCTTTTCCTGATCTGTTAATCTATTTTGTTATAACAAACATTTGTTAGGCCAATGCATATTCTTGGAAGTGCCTATGCTGCCGCAGTTTGTTGGTTCATGGAGATATATCCCCCCCTCCTTTTTTTTAATACTAAATAGGTTTCAATTTCGTGGGCTTGCTTCAGATTAAAAGGCGAAAGCTGTTATGGGCACTTTACATCATGAGAGATCCATTCTTCAGCAAGTATACCAGGTATAGATTTTGAATTGATTTCCAAATTCATGCATGTCTACCATCTTTCTCTTACTTATTGAATGTAATGTTTCAGGCAAAGACTTGATAACACTGAGAAATTGTTGGAACCTATTCCTGTTATTGGGGTTCTTACGGGTATGTTAATATCTTCTTTCTGACTTATGTCTTCCTAACATTTTCATTTTGATGTCTAGTTTAACTGCAACGTTTCATACTGTAAAATATTTCGTCATCTGAATTTGGGACTTTTTTCCACCTTGCAGCTAAGCTTATTGAGCTTATTGTTGGAGCTCAGTCACGTTATACTTACATGTCAGGATCATAAGAAATAACTTGCGTTAACACTTGCTTCTCGTAGATGTCTACATTTTTCTTGTAAGTTTCCCCAAAAATGTGGGGAGAAATTTGTTTATTTTTGTCCTTTCGATATTCTTGTGTCCTAAATTTAGATTGACATGGCTGTAACAAGTTTACGTAATAAAGTTAGCAGTTCCTGATCAGCTTTTCATGATATGTATTTTACTCTGAATAATTTTCATGGCCTCCCTTCCCCCCCCCCCCCCCCTTTTTCTTCTTAATGAAGTTAGCAGTTCCTGATCAGTTTTTTCATGATATGTATTTTACCCTGAAGAGTTTTTATGGCCTCCATACCCCTTCTCCCCTTTTCCCCCAAAATCTTCTTAAGGTAGTAAATTCCTTCTCTAGATACTAACTATATATTGTGATATCCACTATATAAGAAATGTTATTTCTCCAACTCTTTCCTTCAAACTTGCTGGCGCTTTGATCTGTCCACGAACAACTTAAAATGAAGTTTTTTCATGAATGAGAAGAATGAGGTTCAAAAGCCATTTTATGTGACTTGTGGTAGAGTTAATATGTATTTGGTCATGTTTATACTTAACAAGAAGCTCTACTATCAGAAAGTATGTGAACCAAACACTCATTTTTATTGCCTACTTGCCAGGCTGCTTATTCAACTTTATGCATTGATTCTGTTACTTTGCAGCATGTAGAAGTGACACCATAGCATGACCGTTTGCCTACTTACCCGGCTGGTTCATCTTTATGCATTTATTCTGTTACTGTGCAGCATGTATTGGTGACACCATAGCATGAACTTGAGAGAAATTTGTGACCGTAGATAGCATTGTGAGAATCCATACATGCATACAATATATGTAGGGTAAGGGAGGAGGACTAAAGCCAAAGTTAGTATGTGTTGTATGCACAGCTCTTCTGTAGAAGCTGTTGTGAAGATTCTTAGAGGAACCTGAGTTGCTGCAAATGATGGCATTTACCTAGTTGCATCTTAACTACTCAATGAATGAATTTAAAATGTATAGTTCAGTTCAAAACTGAAGGTTTATGCAATTCTGTTTAAGGTGATTAGGGGAGTCTGTCAATTTTTTGGCTCATCGTTGACATTCATCAAAAGATGAGGTTTACAATGAGTTTCTGAGATTTAGACATGACTTCAATCGTGAGAGATCAACTACATTTGTTTTCTTCTTAGAGTGTACGATTCTCTAATTTTTCCTGAAGAAGGTGACATGTGCTTTGAGAATGTGGATCAGATATTCTTCTTGGTGAAATTAACGCTTACTAGTTTAGGTTTTCAGCTGTTCTGAAGAAGATAAACAGGTGCCCAATTTTTCCTGAAGAAGACGATTATAGTGCTTGTGGAAATCTAGTAACAATGCTCATTGGAGAGATCAACCTCTTTTCTGTCTTAGTTCATCTACTTTTCTGGCCTCAGTTGGGTGGTTCTTGTCACGTAATATTTGGACAGCATTGCTGGAGAATGTTTTAGAAAGAATAACCAGTTAATAAGAGGTCAGAAGTTTGTTTAATTCTTATTCTATTCCTGGATTATAGTTTAACTCCAAACCATTTGTTGAATTTTAAATTTGTAGCATTGAAGATACTTGTGTTCTTTATGGGGTGTGGTAGATTATCAAATATGTTGGTATTTGAGAGATTTGGAAGCTTATAGGAAGAGGAGACCGTATGGAAGATGATTCTATTTGCAATTTGTTGGAGTTTGGGGAAGGAGCAGCGGACCAAATCTTTGTGATCAAAGTTGATCTATTTAGATTTTTGCCTCAACCAAAGTAGAGTTAATCCATTGGTCTTACTTTTTGCAAAATTATGAAGTACTTAAATATTCTTTTTCCTGGTCTAGAGTCTGTCCTCAATGAGAAGTTAGCTATTAAGGCAATAGCAGCAATGAGACAAGGAAAAGTTTACTGAGGTGGTTCAGCCACAGAGATTAAAGATAAATGGCATCACATGCCAAGCAATCAGAACTTGGTGGGTTTTGGTGGTGCATTTAGAGACACAACAGAGAATACATTATTGCATTTTCTGAGCTAATCAGCATGGCAGACTCGACTGTGCCTGGGCTTAAAGTAATTATGTATTTGATCCTAGGCTCTTACTTTGTTGGATGCTCTCATTTGGAGGTGGAAGTGGATAGGCTTGGTGAAATTTTCCATATTGTCCGGGCTTGTGTAAATTTTGAAACTCACTAGGTGTGCCAGATCCTCTTGCATCTCCATGAACAATCTATTGGAAAGCTATACCTAGGAATACGATGGTTGATGTTTAGTGGAAGAATGGCACTTTGAGGGATTGCGTAGATGGAGGTCCGTATTCCAATGTGTAGCACTTTCAAGTTCTTTCTGTTTGTCTTGTGTTTTCAGAAAGGCATCACAAGAGTGATAGTATGCCAGTATAAGGCTCTAAAAGGAAATGGGAAGGTCAAAAGACAAGGATCAAGGGCAAAAAGATACAAAATCACTTCAAATTAGGCAGAGGACATGGCTCAAATGGTAGAACAGGACTTTTGTAAGCAACCCAAATTTATGTGCAAGGCTTTCCTCAAGTTAAGTTGGTATTCCAGATTTAGGTCAACTAAATTGTAGCTTTTGATTTCCAGAGGAAGCCACAAATGGTGCTTCAATTTCTGAGCTGATAACGATTTAGGGTTTGGCCACTTCCTTTTTGATGTTTTGATACAATTATAGCATTATTCATGATAAATGAGCACTGATCTCAGTTATGGTCGATAGAGAAGCGTTGGTGAGAGGGAGTAAAGAGAAGCGATATTGGCATATTATTGTTCGAAAGAGGGAAGAAGAAAATGGCCTAAAAGGTATGGAGAATGTTGCCTTAATTATTGAACTTGCATGTGTCAAATAATGCTATTCTAAAAGGAAATAAGACACGAAGTGCTAGAGAAGTTAGTGTGCATGACTAAAGATGATTTAATGATGTGATTTTTTTGGAATATCATTTACAAAATCTTTTAATGTTGCAATATCTTTGGTGTTATGATTTTTATTGTGCATGTGTCTTGATTGCTGCTGACCATAGACAACACATGTTCTATGTATGAAGAAGAAGGGAAAATCAAACCAAACACATCCAGAGAGTGCAAATTTGAGTTCAGATGTTTGCCACTGCTTGGTAATTATTTGAAGTTCATTTGATGCACCAGATGAGGTGAAACGGATAACATAGAATGCCCAAATTCAGATTTTTGTGTCCAAGGTAAGCAGTTAGCTACTTGGGACAGCAGTTTCATTTGCTGCAAGTTTGGGACAGTTGAAGTGGAAAAACTAGAGGAATAGAAGAGGCAACTGCAAGACATGAAAAATGCACTGATTTTTCTGCTGATTGACTTTTAAGGTGGTAATTTTACTCAAGACCATGGGAGGAGCAGGGGAGCCTCAAATTTGTGTCCTCTATTTCACAAAAATTGTTTGTTCTGGAACTATAGCTTTTCTGATATGGGGTTTGCGATGGTACTGTGTTAATGGCTTTGTACTGGTTGACATTCCATGTTATTCATGGGAATTCTACTTTTGATGGTACTGTGTTAATGGCTTTGTACTGGTTGACATTCCATGTTATTCATGGGAATTCTACTTTTGATTCTTTCTGAACTGTCCCATATCATTCCCAGTTCTCACCATTACAGTGGATCAATATTAATTCGGATGATGTTTTCCTAGCAACAGCTTTGAATTTAAAGCAGGCCTGTAGGAGGGATGACTGGATTCTGAGCATTCTGTTCTTCAGTAGTTTAAAGGATGAGCTCTTGAATAGTTGCTAAAGAAGTCATTATTGATGCATTTGCCTTTGAAGGACTGCAAGGGCATCTATAGGTAACTGTTTTTGTTTTTTGTGTTTTTTTTTTTTTCATCCTAGGTGATAGTAGATAACTACTGATGGAATTCTATCAGCACAGTGCTATTGAGTTCTGAACCATCAGAATAGGATTCAAAACTCGATTCTTTTCCCGATGAATTTTACGTAAATGACCTCATTATTCCCAATCTACGCGATGTAATGCGCATGGAACCTGTCCAAGTTGGTCTGGATCCGGTAACATTGCCAAACCAGCCTTACATCATTGCCTGGGAGGAAATGGTTTAGTGTAAAAGTTTTATAAACCATGGCTTTTCATATGTTATTTCAAAGAACTTTTTCAGTTCTTTGGTAATCTAGAATGAGAGTTTAGAGGTGTTCTTTCAAGCTGGAAACACAGAGGTTTCAATGGAAAAGGGAAGGTTTACTCTAGGGCTGGTCTGGTTCTTTTAAACCCCCGTCCAACCTTGGAACCCTTTTGTTTAATCCAGGCTCACCTTGACCCTGATTCAGGGCCTAAAAACCTCAACATAGGCCCAACTTTGCGAGGCGCAGCCCAGCCCAAGCCTAACCTGATTAGCCCTGATTGACCCTGACCTACTAAAGGGTTATTTGAACATTGATCAAACAAGATATTTATTCTTAATCCAATCAAAAGAGTTGAATGAAAAAGATATTAAGGAGAGCAAAGAAGGAAATGAAGAACACTAACCATGAAATATAAGGCAAAGAGACAAGGTTCTGAATCACAACCCATTGAAAACAGAGGAAAATCAATGGTGCTTCTCACCTCCAAACAGAGAAGACCTATTTCTATCAAAATGCAGAAGGGTTTGATATTTATGTCTAGAGAAGGAAGGAGTTCTTTAAAGAGTAATCAAGCAAGAAACCGATATCCAATTCAATCGGAAAGAATTAAAAGAAATGACGGGCAAAGAAGGGTAAAGCACTAACTACGCCGCTGTAGGGCAAGGAGATAAAAGTTCTGAATCACTGCCCATTGAACTCCATAGCCGGCAATACCCATGAAAGCAGCAATGAACATAACGTCCCAAAGGGCCACAAATAGAGCAAAGCAAGACCAGAAGACCATTCAAAAGCCTTACCAACTATAGGCCTTAGATATGAACATTAGCTTAGCCTAGTGGTGGCAGCTTGAAGAGTGTGGATTGTAGATTTAAAAATAAGACTAGTTTTGATCCGTTTTTATCCCGTATTGGTCAATCAATAAATCGGATGGGTGCTCCTAGACTGATACGAACACGGTGGAAAGAGGGAGGAAAAATAGGAAAAAGAGAGAAAGAGGTCACCTAACCTTGTCCTCAAAGAGAGAAAATATTCCTCTAGAGAGAAAATAGGAGCTTTGATTTATTTGTCTACCTTCTATTACATAATAATTCCTATTATATAAGATATGATAACCAATTATACCTTACAATCCACCCTCTCTAGGTTTTCCTTATAACCACTCTCTACTACTCCACCCTATAACCCCTCCTATAGCTTTTCCCTTAATTACTAACTTATCATAATAACTAACAATTCCACCTATAATAATAATTGGGAAGTTTTAGGTACGAAACAATCCTCACCCCTCAAATTGTCCTTATCCTCAAGGACAACGAAGTAAAGTCAGACAAGGACAATGAAGTAAAGTCAGATATTGTCCACCGGGATCCCATATCTTCATAGGAAAAATCATAATTATAACGGTCATCTCATGGCATACGAATCTAGTTGTAGAAGCAGGCATCTTATTGAAGGAACTGAATAATACTTCCCTCTTCTTCTTCTTCTCCTCCTTTTTCGTCTTCTTCTTCTTCTTTTTCATCTTCTTCTTCATGGTCTTCTTCTTGTTTTTTGTTTTCTTCTCCTTCTTCTTCTACTTCTTCTCTTCCTTCTTCCTTGTTGGCTGCTCTGGATACACGGGGACGGTGGTCACGGGCAATACTCAATCTAAAAAAGATTGCTTCTAACAATTCCAGACTTCTCAATTGAGAATCTCGAATCTGGTTGAAAAATTGATCCATGAAGAACCAGATGATACGAACAAGATAGAAAGAGGGTGGACAAATAGGAAAAAGAGAGAAAATAAGGAGTTGGGCATATTAGGAGGTCGCCTAACCTCGTCCTCAAAGAGAGAAAATATTCCTCTAGAGAGAAAATAGGAGTTTTGATTTACTTGTCACCTTCTATTACATAATAATTCCTATTATATAGGATAGGACAACCGGTTACACCTTACGATCCACCATGTCCACATTTTCCTTATAACATCTCTCCACTACTCCACCCTATAACCCTTCCTATAATTTCTCCCTTAATTACTAACTTATCATAATAACTAACAATTGCACATATAATAGTAATAATTATAATAATAATTGGGAAGTTTTAGATACGTAACATAGACACCCGATGTTCACTGCACCGGTGCAGATGATTTTCACAAGAAGAAAAAGCTGATGAGAAATACAACTGAAATGATGGAAGATATCCTAACAAGGGGAGTCATTTCTGTATTGCTATAATTTGGAGGGCTTACATGTAAGGTTTAAAGTATCAACCTGTATCTTATTGTATCGGTATTATTGTGTATCAATATGTGTATTGGTATCCCATCTTTAAAAGGATTACTATATGAAAAATTTATAGTATCAATTTATCCGTATCGATATCAGTGGATATCAAGATGATACCTAATACCAATACTTAAAACCTTGAGAAACCAGATATATATGAAGTTGACATTATGTGATCTCTAAATACCAACCGCACTAGAATGACATAGAGATTCAAGACATGAGATATCAACATTAACTTTAATTGAATTCCCCTTTCAAAAGCACAAAAATCCGATGCAGAATACCTAACTAGGTTAGGGTAGTTCTGATGTTGTCCGTTCCTCCTCCTCTATCCATGGTTTTATACTTCTGCCATAACCCACTTCAATAAATAAACATTTAAGAAGGAGATTTCTGGCTTTCACTACTGATTTCCTTCCCCACTAAGCTAATGCAGTTACCAAGCTTCGATTTTTTTCTCTAGAAAAGCTTAGTTTAATGGTAGCAGCTTCGATTTGAAGAGCGGTGTCCAGGAGAGAAGTTTCTAATAGAGCTGAGGAAGATAGTAGATTGAAAAAAAAAAAAAAAAACTATTATATTTGAAATCATTAAAGAAAACCTTGGGCACCTTTTTTTTTTTTTTTCTGTCATTTTGTTTGTTTTAATTAGGTAAAAAGAATATTGTCTGATCACGTGGGTCTTACCAATCAAACACAATAACATACTAAATTATGGCTCCACCCTTGTGAAATAAAAAAATTTTATCTATATTAATATCCTTGCATGCATTCTCATTGGCTCTGTATCAATGCAAAGGACATTCGAGTAAGCATTCTTCTTTTGCCCAGTAACAAAATTGTAAGGGAGAAAGAACCGGTTCAAAACATAACACACGCCAATGCTCTCAACCTCCCTTGTGAAATAAAAAAATTCTATCTATATTACTATCCTTGCATGCATGCTCATTGGCTCCGTATCAATGCAAAGGACATTCGAGTAGGCATTCTTCTTTTGCCTAGTAATAAAATTGTAAGGGAGAAAGAACTCGGTTCAAAACATAGCACACGCCAATGCTCCCAACCTCCCATGTGTCTTTCTCTCTTCTCTCCCATTGAAATGGCATCTATAACCCTTGATCGGAGAGAAGAGAGATGAACATTAGAAGCCACCCCTAGTGTGTAAACAACAAAGAAAAGTGGTTTCTATGTAAAGGTCCTTTCTAGAGTGGTCGGTGGGGCGGGTCCAGGCCTGTACCAGACCCAAGAAGTTGGTAGCTTTACAGGGGAGTGAGAGTCCATGGTAATGATTTTTAAACATAAAATTGAAAAAGGGCAGAGAGAGAGAGAGAAATGGAGAATCCACGCGAGTTTGTCGTCACCAAATCCGATTGGGCAACGGGGACCACCTCAGCAAGTGGGCCCCATTTCACGGCATAGTGGGCCACTAGGGTTGTGGGGCCCACTTACCCACTTCACGAGAAGAGGAGCAAAGGGGCCCATGGTAGGGTTTGCTTCTGTGGTAGGTACCGTACGACTTCTCTCGCCGTCCCGTAGTGAGGTGGGGTGGGGACCCATCTCCACCCGCCCCGCCTGTGAGTCTTGCGAGCCACAAAGCCTCAGCCAGTTTGGTTTCGGCTTTTTTGATTCGATTTCGATTTCGATTTCGATTCGATTTAATATTAAGGAAATATGTGGAAAAATCTTTTGTTTTTTTAGGTAGGAAAATATGTGGAAATGGAAAACACCAAATTTTGGGGCATGCCTTACTAAATCAGAATCAAATCAGGGGATTCAGCTTTTCTCTTGAGCGCCCATCGTTCACGTCTTGTCCATAACTGCTTAGGTGAATATCATGTATTTGGACAGTATGTTCCTGTTACCTTGTTCTCCTTGCCTTCTCTCAAAAAGTCAAATCATCACCTAGACAAGTAATGCTTGCCCAGATAATTATGGGCCAACTTAGGTGATGGGCGCTCAAGAGACGAGCCAAATGACATGGCTTGATTTCAATTTAGTATTTGATTTTTACCCCTTGCCCATGCTAGGACTTGTCAAGCTCAGGCGGGCCCGAGCCAAATGTGAACCCTTAATTGTATGTAACATCAAAACTGAATCGAATCAAAATCAATATCAAATGTGAACCTAAAAGGTTGATACTAATTGGTGGTGAGGGCCCACTTAAGGATGTGAATTTGAAATCAAAATCGTTTACCGAAATTGAACTATACCATTTACACCGAAACCGTGAAACCGTTTATTAAATGGTTCGTTTTCAGTTTAAAAATTAAAACCGTGATTTGATTTTGATTTTAAAATTTAAATCGTTTATCAACCGTTTAAATAAACTGTTAAACCTATTAAACATATAGGTAGTAAGTTTACGTCATTCAATGTTAAGTTTACATCAAATAACTATTAAAAAAACATATAACAAAAAACAATTCAATTCAATCTTAAGATTTACATCCATTAAACAACAAATTTCAAAGGTAATTAAGTTGTTTGGATAAAAAAAAATACTAAATATAAGAATACCGTTCAAAACCGTTTAAACCGAAACCATGTATAAATGGTTTCAATTTTAATCTATGAAACAATTTACTAAATAATTCGATTTTGGTTTCACTTAAAAAATCTTGTATCGAATTGTATGCACCTGAACCAAACCGATTAACACCCTTAGACCAGCCATTAGAGCATATATATATATTTATTATTTATTATTATTATTATTATTATTATTATTTTGTGGCTGGTTTGGTTTTGGGAGCGGCTTGGGAAATAGGCGTCCGTCAATAGTAGCATCAGCATCTCAGCATCTCAGCATCAGAGATCATCATCTGCATCAGCATCAAATTTTGTGATAGGTACACACAAGGGGATTGGACCCCACACATGGCACGAGCATAAGTGCACAACCCACATTTCCTTTTCTTACTTTTAAAATGGCTTCGAGGTTGTCTGAACCTTGAGGGCGGCCCCCGGGGGTGGTTTGAGGGATGGGACTTATGGAATCTGCTACTGACTGAGAATTCATGGTCTATCTCTATCTCTGTGTGCGAGTGCGTATGTGTGTGGGCCTGTGGGGTCTGTGAGCCAACAAAACCTGAGAAATCGGATCGGTGAATCAGTCGATTCAAACGAGAATTGGCCATCAATGAACCAATCGATTTTGGCCGATTCATGGCGATGTAGTGGATCTCTTTTATTGGGTAGAAATGTAGAATATGAGTGAGAGAGAGAAGGTCACAGGCTCACAATTGAGGTAGAAAATGATAAGAATAGATCATAACTCATCCAAGTTAAATGAGACTCGATCTTCTCACCCTAGTTATAATAAAATCCATAAATTTGATCATTTAAAAAAAAAAATGTATATTATTTCATTTAGTAAAATGGTAAAAACCCTACAAGAAGACTAATCTTTATCAAATGGAAATATCAGTGCATTGGTTTTAAACCGATAGTCCAAAATCATTCAATCCAAAAAAGGACAACCCACTATTACTAGTGATCAGTTTATCCATTAACGAAATTTAGCTGCTGCTTGGGTTCTAGTCAAGTAGTTGTAACTTTGTGATAGCTAAAAGTAACGGTGTCAAATCGGAATCGAAACCAAAAATCAAATCCAGATCTGGATCGAATACCCTAAACCAAATCCAACCTATTATAATATGATTAAATCCTAAATCTGAAATAAGTATTTATAATTCGGTTCGATCCGGATCTGAATTTATGCCAAGAACCGACGGTTCTAACCAAAACCGGACCAGATAACTTAATGTCCACTTTTTATTCTTTAACTAAAAACTTGACGTTACTTATATGAAAACTCGATATATTCAATCACCTAAATGATAAATCATCTTATAGAGTTTCAATTATAGTCCAACTCTTAAACAATCTACTTAATTGTAACTCTTAAAGTTTAAAGTATTTTGTTCTTTCTCTTCTCTACATATTGTGTGTTTAAAGTAGTGAAAATAACGATATTAGAAGTTCAATAGATGATCAATAGCTCATAAAAATTTTTTTTTTCATTCTTTTGTGGGGAAAGACCAATAACGTAGTAAATAAATATTTATATTTTGTCTTTAGAATAGCAATTGCGTAACAAAATCGAATTTGAAACTAGATATTATAACCAAATAAGAACCGGATACAAAATCCAAATAGGAATCAGAACCGGATCGGAACCGGATAGGTTGGATACAAGTACCAATTTTCAGAACCGAGACAGGACTTGGTCCGGTTCTGGATCACACTAACACTCCTTGAAACCAAAATCGGAACCAGATCGAATACTTGGTTCTGAACCGATTGACACCTTAAGCCAGAAAGGTATTTGGGAAAATACAATAACCTAAGAGGGTATTTATGAATCCCTAAGGTGAAGTGAATTATTCTATTTCCTTAACTACAAATAGGGACTTGAGTGCAACCCAGATATCAACCAAATTTTTTTCCTTATCCATATGATTATAAAAGTCGTCCGCATAAAGTGGTACATTGATGCTATCGATGGGTTTTTTAACCCACCACCCCCAACCCCCCCCAAAAAAAAAAAAAAAAGATACTATACTATTAATGGCTTGATGTGAGATCTTATCTTATCTGAAAATTGGAATTGCTCTTCCAACTCCAATTTCTGTACAGGAATTCTATTTAGGTGGAGGTGGAGGTGGAGGTGGAGGTGGGGGGGAGCACTAAATTAATCCAACTCCACATATGCTTGTTCTTTCTTTATCGGGTTCTTATTTTTACGGGAAAATATTGTTGTAACTAAAACTAATGATGAAAAAAAAAATTGTAAAATTATAATTTGGTTCTGGGAGTATAACATATTTCTTCTCTCAATGAGGTCAAATATTTGTTTTACTATTTCACATATGTATTCGAAAAATACTTTGGTATAACTCCCCAATCTACCACTTTGGTTACAAAAAGATATGCATGTTATAGTAATATATTCCCTTCTTTATTTCTACCACGCGCCTTTTTATTTCTCTAGCTCATTGGCGTGTTATATTATCCAAATAATCCCAAGATTTTGGTTTTCGGGAGAAGAAACGAAGAAGAGAATCAAAGTTGAGAAGTGAAGAAGCCATATTTTTTTTATTTACTTGTTTGTTGTAGGTACAAGAAGAATGAGAGCAATGACTTTCAATTATCGGAAATAGATCTTCATGTAGACTACATGGAGATTCATTTTCATGTCTTTCTATATTCTAATCATGTGAGATCCACACTAACACTCTCTTCCTTTCCTAATTATATAGGCCTAAACTTTAATTTTTGAAACCATTCACTTCAGGGGGATTGATGCAGTGTGGGAGATTCGTCAAAACTAGCAGTGAGGAACCATTTCCTATCAATTATTGGACAATTATGAACTGAGAGTTTGATGGTTTGTTTTTTAGGCTTTGGTTGGTCAGCTTAAACCAGTAAGCCCATGTATTGTGCAATGTTCTCAAGGACTAAAACCCAGCCCCTTTCCTTGCCAAAAAACAGAAAAAAAGAACAGCCCTTTGGCCTACCTACTAATGGGTCTAGGTCCCTAGATCCCCATGACCGATGGCTACAATGCTGCTGCTTCACTAATCACCTCATGTAAAATCTGATGCCCTACATGATCTCCCCACACCCCCCCCCTCAACCCCAAAAGAACTCCAAAGGGATGCTGATGCCAGACAAAAGGTATTAGAGTCTGTTAAGAAGAAGATGATTCTAAAGAAAAGCTCTTATTGTTAAAAGTCATTTGTTTGTGGATGTGGTAGTTTGTACAATTGCACTTCCTATGCAATCTGATTTTATTTGAGTTTCTCTATTCTGGAATCTGACCATTTCCTTCTTTCTTGATTGATCTCAGTTGAAGTTCACTCATTTTTTCTTTTAACCATAACCAATTAATACTCTTTCACTCAACATGTGATTGGACTTGGTGTTGTGAGGATTTAAAAATTGGAATCCGATCAGGTGAATCCCCTGATTCGAATTGAAATCGATCAAGTTTGATTTTGACTATTCTGCTCTGGAATTGATGTCCATATAGGATTTCTAGGGTTTAGGTAGAATCTGGCTGATTCTCAACTATCAATTCATTATATCGAGGCTAAATGTGATAATTCTAATTGTTGAATAGATTAAGGATCCTGCAGACTAGACCAGCTATTTGTCAAATTTTGAAACTAAATGCAATCATATGGTCCTTCAATAAGAGAGGTGGGAATTTCCATTTTCATGGTGATGGGGCAGTTATTTCATCATTTCCAATGTCTAGATGTAAAGTCTACACTGCATTTTAAGCTTTTTTTTTTTTTTTTATAAAAACATATATTTTCTTAATCCTATAAATATAAGACCTGCTTATTTCAAAATATATATAGTCCCTTTCTTTGTTCTATAATTTGAAATGATAGTGTATCCAATTTTTTTTATACATAAAAATGATGAAGTTTGATATTGAATTGGGAAAAAGATTCCTATAATGGGCATTTGGGAATCTGGTTCCTTGCACATAACACAGTACATATCAAAGTAATATTATTTACGGTGAGAGAAAGCCACCCGATAGCACATCTACACACCAATGTCTACGGTCAATAGGAGGGCTTGTTGGAGCATGTTCAATGCGGTCTTCAATCCAACGAGTTTCACATGACTCGAGCAAAAACACCAAGGTACCATTTGATAACGTTTTCAGAAACATGTTTTTCCATTTTTCTATGCTCATAAATGGAAAAACACCCTTAAAACTGTTTAATAAACCTGTTTTGTTTCACCTGTTTTTTGAAACATAAATAAAAATTTATGCTTATTTCTGTGTCTAGAAATGGATTTGATGAAACAAGTCAGACTTGTTTTCTGTTTCTTGGAACAACTTATGGGCCAAAAAATTGATGGACCCCCGAAGAGAAATTGTATCTCCCAATCTAGCATTTACCTTACCTGGTGGCTTTCCAAAGTTCGGAGATTCTTTTGGGAAACGAGAAGGAATACACCGAATTTTTACTTCTAGTGGAAACCTTAAATTCACATTCATTGATTCCTTTGTGGATTTTTTCCAATTCTCTTCTGACCCTCATGAATCGATGACTGAATTGTTGTTGTGGATTGAAGTTCGAATTCCCTAGCAAAACGCACATCGACCTAAGGAATCTATCCAGCCCTACTCAATTCAAGAAACATGTTTATCAAACACCAAAATTTGATCCCAGAAGCACGAAAAATCATTTCTGCTGCTTCTAGACACAGATATAGTAGAAATGTTATCAACCAGTGCCTAAGTTAATGAAAACTTAGATTGACCCACTTAGTTTGGTCATTCCTCAAGCACATGCATAGGGGGTATCAAAAGTTGGGGGCTTGCTGGTAGGCCTGATCTGAGACCCACCTGACCAAGTACTAACGTGTCGGATTGATGAAGCACCGGTCAATTAATAATAAAGTGTTTTAGGGCAAGGTAGTGGCTTGACTGCACCCAATTAGGACCAACCAATACTTTGACCAAACATTTATAGCTCAATTAGCTTGTTTAAGCCCATTTAAGGACCATCTATGGCCCGTTTATAGAACGTTTATAGCTCAATAATTCAATTAGTCCGTTGAAAGCTCGCTTGACCCAGGGGCCTGATTATGGATTGATAACCAACGACATATAAAAAAAATGTCAATGCCTTAGCCTGTGGCACCCGATAACCTAAATGAGTGGAAACGAATCTTAAATCGATTGAGCTCGATAGGCGACTCTCCTACTAAATTCATGACTCTTGATCAGGTCTCATTTTCATTTTTATTTTTTTTTCCACTCTACCGATTAGTCCGAGTCAAGACTCGTCTTTTTACGACAATTATCTTCACATAAAATGAAAAAAAATATATAATAATAATAATAATTATTATTACTACTTTTTGTATGAACAAAATTTATTTACCTTTGGTATGATTATTTTGAATGATGAAAGGTAGAATTACCAATTCACCCTTGTAATTTTTCTTCTTATTTACTGCAAATCATCACTTTCTTAAAATTGGAAATTGTTTCAACCTGACTTTTGTAGCTTTTAAAAAGAAAATTGTTTTAACCTTGACTTTTGTAGTTTATTAGTAAAAAGAAAGAAAGAAAGAAAGAAAGATAATAATCCTATTTAAATCGTGGTATGGCAAATATGGTACCCCGTACGGAACCAATCCAAATTTCCATGCCTGGATAGTGCCATCCCGCCATGGCTATTTGCTTTAGCATAGTTTTGTTTTATTTTAATACAGTATTGCTACTTATCCCGTAACCTAATTTCTCATCTATGAAGGGTCGGGATCCACCAATTAGTGGGCCCAGACCCTGGAAGGAGACTTTTTGCGCCTTTTGGCATTAGCCAGCCTACGTAGTTGATGCTTAATCATTATTTATTAATATTCAAATTCTTTCGCGTGGGAATATTTTTTAAGTATTAATGTTTGCGATAAAAAAGAACTGGCTATGAATGAACCGTCCGATAATCTATACATTTAATTATTTGGTACCTTTTGGTACTTATCCATTCGTGGGTCCTAATTCTTTTCATATGAAACACGTGTCCCAATCTGACATTAGGGGGTGGGGGCCTTGCATGCTGCTCATTGGGAACGGCTAACACTGGTTTAGTGGAATTCCCTCCCAAGTCCCAACCAAGGATTTAGGGGAGGCCGATACCGATCCGGATCGGATGGATCGGTGAGTATCGATCTATTTTATCCCTGATTTTTATAAAAAATATTATTTTTTCTTAGTTTACCCTTGAAATGATCCGAATAACCGATCCATATCAGTATTGAATTGGGGATCAATCTCAACCAATACCAATCTAACACGACTGATCTCAAACCAGTACTTGAAACCATGCTCCCAACTCCCAACTCCCAACTCCCAACTTCCAAACCCAAAACTAACACAAACTATTAAGGCCACGTGCAATTCAAATATACACTTATCACATAATAAACAATGGATTACACCCCCTACAAGGTGTTGGGGAAATAGGCTTAAGGACCTTCACTTCTTGGTTCTTAAAATACATATAGTTATTTGGAGAGTTATCATAGACAAAGAATTAAAGAATAGTTTAGGAACTGACATTATATACGTACTGTGGTTTAGAAAACCTCCATCAACTTTGGGATTCCTTGCGTTTGAAGATTGATCCCACGAATAAAATCACGTTCTAGAGACTTTTGCAGTTTCTAACAGGGATTTCTCCCATAGTTTTGTGAATAAGCTATGTTCTCACATTGGTGATGACTGCAGGGATCATAGAAACTATAAATAATTGTTTCTCAGATATTAACATACTCCCACAATAGGAAGCTAAGCTTATCCTCCTCGAGTAGGCTTAACCACTATAAACCCAATGAGTCACCCACATTAGTGTAACCCACAAAACCCAACACAGGAATGATCATTGGTTCAACTCTCCTACACCTTACCTTCTTCAATAATCACTTTGCTATTTCCTCCTTGTAGATACTTCTATATGTCTCAGAATGCGTCCTTACCTAGCCCCCTGTTGTGTTAAAAATAAATAAACAACAACAATAAATGGAATTCACATTAACAAACTCTCCCTTATTGTGAAGACACTTTTTTTTTTTTTTTTTTTTGCTATTTTTATTTTGACCATGTGACATATAGATGATATCATTCTATAGACCCTCATCTTTTTTGGTAAGCAGCGGAAAAATTCATTGTTATATCCATTGATGTCAAATTCGTAGCAATTTGTATGAGGTTAAAAAAAAATAATAATAAATAAATAAATTCATACAAGGTAAGTGGACCAAGATTAGTTTGCCATGAAAAATTAACAATTAATCAATAGATTTATTTATTTATTTTCTTAAGAAACAATGGATTATCTATATGGAGTATAATGCTTATATATAATTTGACACGTGATCAATCTTTGTCTGTCAGTCACCCTTCCACACTAAATTAAGAAAAAAAAATGTTGAAATGATCATGCATGGTTTAAGTTCACTCTATCAGGCATGGTAAAAATATTTATTTTAGAGAAAGTGTTTAATTACTTCCACAGAGGTTCCCTTCTTGAATATCTTAATGTTTTTATGCTTAACAAGATGAGTCAAATGCTTAAAGAGAAGCACTAATTTATTGAAAGGGTGGAGTAAAAAATAAAGCTAAAAAACAGAGACTTAAAAGGCAACAGAAAAAAAAAAAAAGGGAAATCAAGCTACAGGGCCATAAGCTGGTGCTAGTGTCTGAGTCGCTCTAGAACCCAGCCTAATTGACCCCGTCAGGATTGGGTTGACCCTCGTTTATGCAATGATTGGATTAACCTTGATTGACTTGTTTTTACCACTCATATGAATCATATCATATATATTAAATAACTATAGAAAAATAAAATATTAATAGGAGCCCTAAATTCTAATATAAAAATTTATGATTAAATTTTGAGTCTGATTGGGCCAGGCTGAAGCCTCAACCTGAGTCCAATCCAACCTTAACTCAGGGTTGGGGTTTTTCAACCCTAACCCACCCTCAGGTCAAAAAAGTTGGCCCAAGTTCTATTCAGGCTCAGGGTAGACCAGGGTAGATTCGATTATTGGGCCAAAATTTCACCTCTAGCCTTTATCCTTAAGTATGTACTTTGTACCATTACAGCGATATGATATTGGCCAAGCATCGGTTCAACCAACTCAATACCGATTCCTCAAACCACGGTGAGAATCTTCTTGTGGGCGAAGGGTGCGTTGAAATCTTTTTTTTTTTTGGAATAAATAAAAATGAAAATTTTAGGTTGTTTATACCCATCAGCCCATCACTTTCTTTTGACCCAATCCAAAAGGAATTCCTAACTTGTGGGACCCACAACCTGTCATTATCTGGTGGGGCCATTTTTAAGTGATGCGGATGACCGTAGATTTTCTCAGTAGATAGAAGTTGGGTGTGGCAACACCCTAAACAGAAGAGGAAAAGTCCCTCTAAAGGTTAGAGTCTTATAAGGGTAAAATGGGGATTTCGTAGCATTTTTTCCTTCGATTTCCGTTTTTTTCCCTTTATTTATTGTTATTCTAATGGATAAATTTCAATTTTGCTGTGTGTCCGTGGTGGTGAAGACAACGAGATTAACAAGAAGCTTTTGAGGGAAGACCCTGCTTGTAAATTGGTGCACGTAAACAATCTTCTCCCTTCTTTCATAGCTTCTTCAATCTTCACAGAAGAGGAGACCTAATTTTTTTCCTCTTTCCCTATCTATTCTTTCCAAGTTTCTCTCCCCCTTTCCTCTGCAACAAAAATTATTATAGAAATCATCGAGGATAACCTTATATTTCGTTTCCTGTTTGTGGGTTTTCCTCGTCTTTCCTATTCGTGTTTTGGGCTGGTTCGGTTTTGGAACTTTGAGGGACTTTTGGGTGGATGGCGTCGATTCAGAAGCAGGAGGTCGAAGAAGAAGACGAGAGAGGAACAGCTGATCTAAGAATGAGCGGTGGAGGTGGTGAACAAACAGTTGATGACAGTAACGGGGAGGAAGACGTAGACAGCGGGGAAATTCCACCTTCTGATCCACCACAACCACCATCTTCTGCCCCTGATGTGGCTCCAACGCAACAACCATCCACGGCAGCGCCGCTTGTATTGCTTAAAGAAGAGCCAACAGACGCAGAGCCAGAGTTGGAGGAGAAACAGTACCCACCCATTGGAGTTGTACCCGTGGCGATGCAGATGCAGACTCAGACTCCTATGCCCATGCAGGTTAGAAGATCAGTGACTCCAGGAAGAAGGGCTTCCACGAAAGACCGCCACACGAAGGTTGAAGGTCGAGGACGGAGGATCCGGATGCCGGCGACCTGTGCGGCGAGGATTTTTCAGCTGACCCGAGAACTCGGTCATAAGTCCGACGGGGAAACCATCCGGTGGTTATTGGAACACGCGGAGCCCGCCATCATCGCTGCTACCGGGACTGGGACTGTTCCAGCCATAGCCATGTCTGTGGGAGGTACCCTCAAGATCCCAACATCATCCTCTAATCCCGAAGGCGAGACGACGAAGAAGAAACGAAAGCGGGCGGCAACTAGCGAGTACTATGATGTTAACGATGGAGTCTCCATGTCTTCTGGTCTCGCTCCCATTGGAGCAACGGCAGTGGCTGCGGCACCACAAGGTCTCGTGCCCATGTGGGCAGTAAGCAGTGGAGGAAGAGTTATACCCTCCAACGCTGTGGCTGCGGGTGCTTTTTGGATGATACCTCCCTCTACTGCCATTGCTGGACCTTCAAATCAGCCCCAACTATGGGCGTTTCCACCTGCGACGCCACTCATCAACATCTCTGCGAGACCTATTTCATCATTCATATCTGCGATGCAGCCGGGAGCTATCAATTTAACTTCTGCCACTCCAGTTGAGGTACAAACTGCTCCGGTCTCCAACAACGCTGCTACAGCTCCTGCAGTATCATCAACGCTAGCAAAAGCGGCAAAGTCTTCAACCATGGCTCCAAGTTCAAGTTCTACCACAACTACCCAGATGCTTAGAGACTTCTCTTTGGAAATCTACGATAAACAAGAGCTTCAGTTCATGAGCCGTCCTGCTCCTGCAACTCAACAAACACCTTCTTCGAAGCAGTGAGAGGAGGAAACGTTCAAGAATTGTTAGAATTTAGAACGTCGACCCTGCAAAGGAAAAGGGTTATTATCACTATTTTTTCGTTATCTGGGCTTAGTCATTCGGAAGGTTTAACTTCAAAATTTTCCATTTTCATTGCTTTTACGGATCAAATCCCCCTTCCTTGGTCTGTTCGTCGCCGAGCTCTCTGTAATTCTTTTTCTTGTTCGTCTTCTTTTCGGAAGTGTTGGGGTTGGCACGTGCTTTAGAGTCATTTATGCACGTGTGAAGTGGGGCCAGGACACAGGTTAGGCTTGGAGGCTGAGCGCAGAGGGAGGGTGGGGGGAGTGGTTGGGTCCTACAATCTCCGGTTGGTGTGGGTCAAACAAAGAGGCAAAAGGTAAGGTGCTCCGTGGACCGTGTTGAATCGTTTCATTGTGGGCCCAACATCTGTCTGTCCACGTGATGGAGGGCGCGGGCCCCAAGGCCCAATTGGCTTGGTGGCCCCACAAATTCTTCTCCTCTCGAGGTGGGGACGCGTGGTGGTCCCCATCTTCTTTTTGGTGTGTGTTTCCTTTTGGTGGTTCGATCGAGATGAGAAGGAAAGGCTGGGTTTGGGGTGGCCATGCCAACACGCATTTAGCTGTTTCAGTGGGGACCGGCTTGTTCTGCATGCGACACGTGGATATGAAGAGTTGGCTCAACCGAATATCCGTTTTATGATGATGATGATGGGTCCCCCTTTTTCACTATTTAGAAACTTGCAAATATAACTCATCTTCCCGCCTTTTTGGAATTTTTTTAGTTCTTTTTTTTTTTTTAGTTCGAATTTGTTAGTTATCTAACTAATGTTTACCCTTGATTTATATAGATGGCTTTAATTTGGATTCTTCTCTTTGGTCTGACTGATCTGTAATCCTGTACCATTATCTAAGTAATATCAAAGTTTAAATTTTAGTTTCAATTTCTCACAATCTCTACTTTTTTATTTTTTAAATACATACTTGCCTGCTTATCTTCTTCATATGGGGTTCCGTGTAGAAATTGAAATTAATAATCTCATATCAGAAATGAGTAGCGTGATATAAAGATGAATCTACATTCTCTGTAATGAGCGGTGAGGTGCAATGAACATCGAATGATTAAGAATATTTAGACACGCATCTCAAGAGATTTTTAGCCGTACCAATGCAGCAGCTATAGACGATTTTCACATTATAAAGATTTGATGTGAGATTTATTACATTTTCTCATGATTAGCTTTTAATTATGATTTCTATCAAATTCCTCAACAAGTGGTATCAAAGCTAAAATAATAAAAAGTAAGATAAATTCTACTCAAGTACTTGGTGAAAATAATAATATCACATTAGAAGTGAGTAACATGATGTAGAGATTTGATGTAAGATTTATTGGCACTTGGACATTTTTCTCACAGTTGTTTTTAACGATAATCTCTAACCAAGTCCTCAACAAGTGGAATTAAAGCTGAAGTAGTAAAAAATGCAAGGATAAGTTATATTAGGTGATATGAAAATTGTCATGAGTTTGATTATGACAAAACACACCTTGGGTCACTCACTCACTCTTTACTGCTTTTAGTGAAAATTGAGTGATTTTCATTGCTTTTTTTCTTTGTGGCCCACCTCATGGATGGACCATAGGAATGGAGAATGACAACATAAAAGACGAAAAGTGAGAAGGAGATCTTAGCCGTGCGTTCAGCATTTTTTAGATGCTAGCATTTTGATACGGCCTGAACCAATGGGATCAATTAGTATTTGCATAGGAGATGTTATCGTGTATGTTACGTCATAAGTTATTATAGTAAGTCGGTTGGGTCCCAGACAAGCAATGGTTGTTGACACGGGTTTCCTTTGAGAGAAACTTACAAAGGTCAGAAAGGAAGGCCACATGTGGACCAATGAATGGGTTGGAAGGAAGAAAAAGGAAGATGGGGATTTGGTGTAGGATTTGGGTAGCTGATCCACCACCAGTCCCGAAAACCATCCACTTTTTGTAGGTGGACCCATCATTTAATGGGCCCCTACAGGTTAGCACAGTCTGGAACATTTAATCAGTTTGGTGGGCCACGTGTACGGAGCAATTGTGGCCAGCGATATGTGGTTGTGATACGCTGAGCAAGTCAAGTCATGCCTCACTCTGCCACATGAAATAAAAATTTGAAACTTTCCCTTAAACAAAAATAAATAAAAAAAGAACAGAAATATTTTTTACGCAAAGGCCGTTATATTTTACTGTAGATACACACACAGAAGGCGATGCTTATCACAACATGGTGGGTGTGGGGTGGGTGGACCCCACACCCACCACCACCACCATCACCACCAGTCCACCACCACTAATAGGTCCACTTCCACCACCAGAAGAGGTCAGAGGTACCAATGCTAATGGGTGGGCCCTTTAGTTGGCTATGGACCATTAACCCCGCCGCCTGGCCCACATCCTTTCTTCACCCTTCCAAGGATGATCCGGACCGTGCAATCAATGATCCCTGGTAGTGCATTGGTCCTTATGTAGGTGTGGTGGGCCCACTGATTCTTTCCCTACTTTCTTTTTGGTTGGGACTTGGGAGGATGAATCAGGGCGAGACGTAAGCCATTTGCCCATCTAGTGACGTCTGGATGGGGCCCATTTTTGTGGACCCGAAATCATGTTCGGGTCCACACGTTGTCGGTAAGTGGTTAACAAAAGTTCCTTCTCCTACTCCCTACGACCATTCAACACCCACTAACGTGCATTTCCTTCCCTTCTACTCTGGTTGATCAAACGTATGGGAAAACAAATCGCTTTCGTCGTAGGATTGGTATATATGTCCAGTGGATCCCACCATTTTGTTCCAAGCTGACGTATAGACGGTTGATTCGGTCTAGTGGAGGCGATCCCCTAATTTTATAATCCTCCCTTAGTCCGTTTGAATTTGGACCGGTTTAGGGTGAGTCAACTTCTTTGAAGGGTTGCGTTGGTCAGGTCAATAGTGGCCAGAACTCGTTCCAAACAAACTCATAATCTCCTCTCTTATAAAAAGAGATGAAATTTTTAATTGAATATTTTCACACCAAGCTATCTCTGGATATATGAATACTCTCTTGTTCTTATATTAAATAATCTATTTAAATACGTTGCACAAAAGAAAGCAAAAAAAAAAAAAATAGATGAATTAAAAGTTGGATCCAGAAAAGAACCAAAGTCAAAAATTCTTTTTGTTGGGTCTTTGTAATTATACAAAATCAAACGTCTTATCCTTGAAACAATTTGATCTCTAAATTCTCCATCCACTCTAATTTTATATATATATATATATATATTTTTTTTTTTTTCTGTTTGTCTAGTGAAAGGCTTTTCATGTGCGGTTGGTTGATTTGGGACACTTGGTTACGGCTTTTCTTGTGATCAATCAAGCCACCATCCAACAAAACCCAAACCTGGTTTCATTTTTCCCTTTCCAATGAGGGGTTCTGTAGTGGGTTGACCCAGCTTGTTCATATATTTATTTGGACCGCATCAAGCCCTAGAGCTAACGGGAAGGTTGATTGTGTGGGCTACTTTAAGAGAAATATGGGCTCGTACCATCCTTACTTCATGTCTCATATGTTGGTCTGGGCTGCCTCTTGACCAGGCCATCGGTTTCTATGCATGATGATGTAAGAAACACATTCAACACTTCAGCCGTTGGATAGGCACATGAGAATCAAGTATTCCTATCAAACGGCTGAAATTATTACATGTTCATACATATGAAACGTGGTCAACACTTCAGCCGTTGGATAGACGTTTGAGAATCAAGTATTCTTATCAAACGGCTGAAATATTGATCGTGTTCATACTTCATACACAACAACGGCTCATGCGAAAAAAATATAATCATTAAAAAATTCTATGCGTCTGCCGGGAGTCGAACCCGGGTCTATTGCTTGGAAGGCAATTATCCTAACCGTTGGACTACAAACGCAGATGATATTTAGGTAGCCTTTGTATTACTTATATATTATTTAAAAAAAAATCTCAACCCTTAGTCCCATTAGAACACGTAAGGGCTGTTTTTCCAACAAAAATTGCTTTCCTCCTGATTGCGAACAGGATCTCGTAAGTATCCAAGAGGAGGTTATGGGATCGAACCTGTCGTATGCATGTGTGAGTGGGTGGGTGTGTGTACGAGTAGGTGACCATTGGCCCTGCTAATGCCCAGTAGGCTGGCCACTGGCCCGTGCGGTCACTAGGATAGCAGATCAAAAAAGAAGCAACCCTTGATGCTCACTATTATGATCACACACTAGTCCACAAACAGATAAAAGAGACAGTTCGTCCCTCTTCGCATTCTTTAGATGTTCTTCAATGGCTGCTCCATTTGTGATTCGGATATGTTTCTCATAAGTTCCTGCAGGGTTTTTACCTATTGAGGAGCAGCTAATTGTCCTGGGTTCATCGTCCATGGTGACTGTTGATGCATCTGCTTAGCTAGATTCGACTACTGGACTTCCTTTCAACATCTTACTTCGAGCATTTTACATGATCGATGATGCCTAAACTAAGTTAGAATCTGCGGTTTGATTAATACACCAACATTTTATAGAACCCACTCATGGTGATTGGTGAAGGACCCATCCTTAATTTTGAGCCACTAAAAGGAGTAAGGTTCTTCACAATGAGTTAAATAGCTAGAAAATTCCCCAAGAATTATACAAAAAGCAAGTGCTGTTTCTGCGTTTCGTTGGATTCCTTTTTCCAGCCCTTCCCAAACAATGAAATAAATCATATTTGGATTCAACAAAACCATGTGATTGTACTTGATCATGGGAAGTTCATGCTTCATTACCACTCCATGAACCCACACTCCCAAAACCTCTTTGAATCTACACATCTTATTAGTTGTTTCACCATGAAAAGTAACTATAACCTCTTGACAATTACTAGAAGTGAAAAATAACTAGTGTTCGACCAGCAGCACCTACAGCAAGTATAGATGTCAGGTTTAGCAAATAATCACCTCCCCGATCTGCGCCTTCCCCCAACCCCCCTCCCCCAAAATAAATAAATGAATAAATAAACATACACTTCCAACAATGAAAATGAACAACATGAAAAAAAAAAAATGACATCTTCCAACTAGTTTATTCATCGTGATATTAATAAAAATACACCATTCAAAGATGACATGAAGTTATTCAAGCATACAAAAGAGGGGGGGGGGGGGGGGAGCCCCAATTGGTGGAGGGTAATGAACTTTCTTCTACATCTAAAGAAGTGTTCCACAACACAATCCCCATAAGAGCAAGCTGCTAAAATCTACAAGACCAGAGAAAAGAAAGCATCCAACTTGGAAATTTCAAGTAGCAGAAGTCTTCTGATTCGGCTTGAACACATTCTTTATGAGTGACTCCTTAATGGATAGAAGTTCTGGGAATTCCTGCTTCAATTTTGTTGCATCCAGTTCGTTGTTGCTCCGAGGGGCAACGATAACTTTTGCCTGCTCCTCCAGGGTAAAGTTCTTCCATGTGAAATTTGGGTCCATGTATTCCCGGTACATCTCTAATATTTCATTGTGGCTTACAACTCCAGGGTTGGTGAAGTTATAAATTCCAGTGAGGTTCTTCTTTGCCATTTCGATGGAGATGGGCAGGAGTTCATCCAAGATTGTCATTGAGTTGGGAATGTCGACAACCTTCTCATATCGAGTAATCTTTGTAATAAAGTTGCGAGGGTTGGATAAATCTGATGAGATAGGCATCCTGACTCGAAGAGTGCACACATTCTCATAGTTGTTTAGCAGATCTTCCACCTGAAATATTTCAGGTTAACCAAACCATCATAAGGATAACTTACTTTGTAACTCACCTGTTTACATTCCATGTAATTTGGCAAGCAAATTCAAATGATTTGACACACTAACATATAAGTGCTAGATCATGTTTGTTCACCGGAGAAGTTTAAGCATTCATGGACTTCGTTTAGAAGCCACAACCAAAGACCACTGACCATGCTGTCATTGATGTTCCGTTTTATTTATCAAATGGAAAGTAACGCATCAGTTATAGATCCTGTTCATTTACTGGGAGGAATGTGAGATAGGTAGTGAATGAGTTTGTGCAAGTGTCTGTGTGTTTGAGCCAGTTTGAACATCAGTTTCACATGCACAAATATGTCGACTTTTGTGACCTTTAAATATGACCACTTATCGTATGCATTATTTGTGTAATGAACCTGCATCAGATCTCAGTTGGATGTGCAATAACTCCACCTCTATTCCATTAAAAATATAGCCAACTTCATCTGTTCTTGACTTCTTGTTCTGTTTGCACAGGGTTCAATTCACCTAATATGGAAATTAACCAAATACTTCGAATTTTTATCCAGGTCACCACCACCATATTCTTCCAACTGGATATAAATAAATTCAAGTCCACCCCACTCCCACCAGGAAAAAGAAAAAAATTAGGGATGCATTAAAAGAATGTCAGCTCTATCAGTACTCATAATTTCAACTTCAAGATAGAGAGATTTAGTCAATTATTTTCTTAACAACGGATATCAAAGTGATTTTCCTTGGCTTTATTGTAGGCAATTAAACTTCTATCAGATGCATATCAAGATGATTAGAATTTATTGATTTCTTTAGTAAGGAATAACAGAAATCTGTAACATTCAAACACCTAAAACTGAAAATGAAGACATGCTTCAAAAGAAGATTATCAACCTAACACGACGGAAGATCAGAAATTCACATTCAGAGTTATGTCGATGAAAATCTTGTCAGATTTTTTGTGCTTATCATTAAAATTTTGAAATGTATGTCAATAGACAGATCAGCAGATTAACCCAATTTAAACCAGAAGATATCTCAATCCCACCTGAGTTGCATTATGTTATGCACATCAAAAGATGCTATTTTTTCTCTCTTTTAACTCCAAAATTTTTCAACTTGTATGCATTTAGGGTCACACAGAACTAAAAGACTCAATCACACGATAGTTGCAGACACATCAGGGTTTCTCATGAGTACATATACTCACAGAAGCTAGCATTTTTCTGTTCAAACCTGTCTAGAGAAGATCTCAAATCATCCCGCGTGTACCATATGAACTGCAAAAACACAATTCATGGGGGCTATTGAAACCCTACCGACCTCTACATGCAACCTCTACATGCAAATTACTGACGTACAGATCCAACTCCAAACCAAAGAAATCATAGTTTCTAGCATTTTAATTAGCATAGAAACAGAGAAAAATATATGCAATCACTTGTATTCACGCACCCATAGCATAAGAAGAGCTCCAGAAGATCGATCCTGGATCAATTTGGTTTAAAAAATGAACACTCAGGTACCAAAATGTATAGTACTAAAATCAAAACCTCTAAAAACGAGAACTATTATAGAAGTAATCAAGTGAAGATCTGTAACTCCCAAACAGAGCAAGATCGAACAACCCAGAATTACGCACTCCAGACTAACACAAACTAATCTGACACTCAACTAGATCCAGAGAAGTGAAGAATCGAGAAACTCACCATAGCCTTGGTCTTGGAATAGAAGGATCCAATAAAATTGGGGACATCCTCTTCCTTAAATCCGACCCCAGACCCAAGCGGGTGGTCATTATCGTACTCGAAGATACAACCAGTGGCATAATTGATCAAGATCAAACCTTTCTCTCTGCAAACATCGGCAAGGGTTAGAGTTCCAACAACATTGGTGCGGATAGTCTCCACCTTGTGGGACTCGCACCAATCGACGTTTGGTCGACCAGTGACGCCAGCAGCGTTGAAGATATGAGTAGGCCGGAGGGTGGCGATGTCGTTCTCTAATGAGTTTCTGTTCTCAAGTCGACCTGCACCGTAAGCAAAGTCGATTCCCTGAGCTTGGCAGAGCTTACCAAGCAGACCTCCAATCCAACCGGTCCTGCCATAGATCAAGAACTTCAATGGCTTATCAGATGCAGATCCATTTGCTGCCAAACCCATTGGAGATTGAAGCTAGGATTGATCGAGAAAAGAAGGGATTGCAGAGAAGGGAAGAGAAGGGAAGAACTGTAAGATACTGAGATGGGATCTCAGCTCTCTGGCAGTTTAGCTTTGGAAGAAGAGAAAGCGATTCGTGGTTGGTTATTGACCTCTCCTGGTTTTCAATTCTTCGTTTTTTTCCCCTCTTTATAACAAAAGAAAAAGTGGATAATATGTACGGGAGGTGTATTGAGAACAATGTGTTTCATAGCGATATTCACTTTACACCTTCTGATGTAACGACTTGAACAAACCTAGTGAGAGATTCACGGTCTGATGTCAGTAATTGATGTGGTGTTACACGGGACTACGGTTTCAGAGAACCAAGACATGATGGATTGTTTTCCTAAGGTGCGTTTGGTTTTCGCTGCTAAGCACTTTTGTCGCTTATTTATTTATTTTTCTATGCAAAAGTTTCCATAGGCCCATGGGCTTACACATACTCTTTTGTCTATGCTCTTTTTATTAATATATATTTTTTAAAATTATTATCTATAGAACTGTTTAAATGATATTTCTATAAGTATATATATTTTATTTCAAATTTTGAATATAAGGCATTCTTTACCTTATTCATAACAAAATTTTTATTATTTTTTTCTCTTAAAAAGATGAGGAAAAACATTCATGTGTCTAGGCGTTGCAAATGCCCCATGTTAATAGAGATTTTTCATATTTAGAACAAGTTATGTTCTGTTGATTGTCTTTGTTTTATTCTCAATATTTTTGTAATTTAGTTATAAAGGATGATTCTCAAAAATGTTTTGAAACTGACTTACCATTATATCATTGTTAGTATTTCACACAATCTTTAATATACATATGAATTGATATTTGATAGTATTTTTCCCCCAATGAATTCAAAGGAAAGAATTTTTTTTTTATAAGAGGGCGAAAAATTAAAGATATAAATTGCTTGTTTTCTTTGCTTTGACCGGTATTTCAACTCATATGATAAGGTGTATTTATCATTGCAGCCTTATTTTAATAAGATTGTAGAAGGTGGACTAGGATTTGGAGTTATGGATTGAAAAAGAAAAGTAAAGAAAAAAACCCAGCTCAAAACATTAACTAATGGCATAGATATTTGATTCTTCTTCCAAGTGGACTTATATTTTAATTTTTAATTTTTAATTTTTAATTTTTAATTTTTAATTTTTATTTTTATAAAGAAGACATGCTCGAACCCATGACCTTTAGTTCATAAGACCAACGCTCTAACCAATTAAGTTACGGGATCAAGACAATTTATTTTTGAAAATGTTGAGAGCCAATTTCTCTAACAATAATATGTGGAGGGCTCTTTATCGTTTAAATGTAAAAGAAGATATGTGAAAAATAGTTATATGTGCTTTTAGTAATTATGGAGGAATCATTTTCAGTAAAAATTAATTTGCATAGTGACTTACCATCAATTTCCTAAAAAAGAGGAAGGTAAGAGAAATAATTGTCACAAACTATTGGTGAATTATCATCAATTTTCCTGAAGTCAAATTAATTTTTTTACCATTTGACAGAATTTGATAGAGATGGATAGGTCCATATTATAGAAGACTGCTAATGCATCTCACAAGCGAAGTTTCAATGGAGTGTGAATATGTACCAGGGGTAAAACATGGTTCAAATTATGAACATGTTACCCTTCAAGGGTTAATAATATGCACAATAGAGATTATTGTCAAAATTTTCTTAACTTTGGACAAACCTTTTGCTTAAACAACATGTTAAAGTTTTTTTTCTTTTTTGTTTTCGTTTTTGGTTTTTGGTTTTTGTTTTTTGTTTTTTGTTTTTTGTTTTTTGTTTTGTTTTGTTTTGTTTTTTGTTTTTTGTTTTTTTTTTTTTTTTTTTAAATACTGT
>NC_056560.1:6211047-6279924 GCF_013358625.1 Macadamia integrifolia | reverse complement strand
TATCTATTATGACTTGTGAAGTAGAATTTAGGAACGGAAAGGGGCGTAAATCTTTTAAACCCTTGGATCCACGTATAATTTCGACAAATTACATGAAAGGGGCGTAATTTTCCCTCTTTTTTTTTTTTTTTTTTTTTTTTTTTTTTTTTTTTTAATTTAACCCACTGGCAGCGTGACAATCCCTGTCTTATGAAGCTATTGGTCGTGGCTGTCCATTTGTAAAATGACATCTAATTTGTCAATGGGGGTCAATCGCATTTACAAGAGTTTGTCAATTAAAGTCCACAAAGTATCACATTTGGTACTTCTGAGTAATCTATGTTAAAAAGGTTATTTTCGCCCATTTAAGTGAATAAAGTTCATCATATTTAGGAGATTAGAGGCACTACCCTTTTTGTAAACCATAAAACATTAAATCATGTTTTGACACCTACTATATAACCCTATATTGAATTCGAAATGGAAAAAATCATCTTTTCTGAAAATCTAAATTTCAAACTAAAATGTTCATTGTTTGAGATTATAATTAGAGATGTAAACAGAGCGAATTCGAAATGGATACAATTAGGGATGTAAACATCAATGAGAGATGGCTAGTCTTCAAAAACATCAATGAGAGATGGCTAGTCTTCAAACTATGTGTCCCTCATTGATGTTTAATGATTCGACTTCAAATGATAATTTGTTTTGGTGATTTAGGTTAAACATCACTATCATCTATTATTTGCCTCTATATAAAGATGTAGATGTAGATTGAATCAACACCCCACCCAAAAGAAATTAAAATGCAGTACTAGATAAACTTTAATGGTGTCATTTAAGTATCAATTGACTTAGTAACGTCTATTTATATGGTGAACTTTAATTCTATTTACTTATCAATGGACATGTAGTAAATGATAGGTTGATCCACAATTTCATGCAATTATAGCTAAGGTTGCAAGGGACTTTTTTTTTTGGGTAAAGAGGTTGCAAGGGACTATGACATTCAAAATGTAAGGTTCAAGATTACACGGTGGCTCTTTCATAAGAGGACAAGGAATCAAAGAGGATACAGGGGTGAAAGAAGACAGTTTATAGAAGATGAAGGTTATCATCATTGACAGAGTGGGGAGAAGAAGAGGTTAAATGGAAGGCCATATAATTGAATTTTAGTCTAGAATTTGGCAAATGTTATATCCAGATTCCACAGATGATGCTGAAATATCCGAGAATCAAAATTGTCACATCTCCCTTCCAAATGGCACAACTAATTAAATGGACCATCAAGGAGATTCCACAGTTATCTAATAGAAATTATGCTGCAAAGTCCCAAAGGTGTGCATTTGCTCTTTCAAATATAGTTTGGTAACTTTATAATTATCCGTCGCAAAGAATTTAATCCCTCCATTTCATTACTCTATGCACATAAATATACACAATATTTATCTCCAAAACTCTCACCCATTGTAATTATACAACATATACCTCTCTAATCAATACATATTCAGAAAGATGAGTTGTGAGTCGCAAACACACACAAATTACAGTTTCAGAAGAACAACTGCATGAAACCTTATCCATATGTGGTGTCTGTTGAACTTTAGCTTGATTGGCTTCTAATGCAGAACTCTGTAATTCACGACAGCTATGGACTGTGCAGAGTTGTTGCCGCAATCATGGATTGATTATTGGATTAAATAGTAAGATTTTCTTGAATGGCCAAAAAAGTTCCCACTATGGTCCCTCCCAAATCTGGGAAACTTTCACATCCATGAAGAGGCTTCACCTTGCCCTTTGGGTCAACTTTGACTGGGTACTTCAGGAGGTGTCCTTTCATCTCTATTACTTCATCAGCAGCAAATTGTCTCCAGTTCTGCTCCCCCAGGGACCTAACCCGTCTGACACAATCAAGGCTCTCTGGGTGTTTAAAACATTCCTCAAGACCTCCAATGTGCTCTTCCCACAGAGACATCCTATACCCATAAATCTACAGAAAGACAAACCATACCAACAATGACATAGGTATGCACCCTTCAAGAGAATCAACATTAAATAAAGATGAATTAAATTTTTTGATTCTGTTGTGCTGCCGGTATCACAGAAAGACAATAGTATATGTGAATAAACTTACCTGTCCACATGGATTAGATCCTTTTCTTCCCCATGTATGTAGAGGCTGATAGGCACCCATTGCAATTTCTGTGTCTCTAGTGCCTTCCATGGATCGCTGATTAATGTTGGCAGACCCCAAAATTACATACTCATCATCCACTATCATGCCTTTTGAATGAACATAGATCATAAAGCGTCGACTTTTCTGGGAGGATGCCTACATTACCAAGTTTCCTAGCATTAAGTCTGGAATGAAGAAAATTGCATGACATACACCAAGAGGCATAAAGCAATAAGGTAGGTGAAAACACCAGCAAAATGATACATGTAAGAAATAATTTACAATTGTCAAAATGTAATTAATAAGTTGAGACAATTAAGGTAGCAATAAGTTAATGGGTGGGTGATAGAGGAATCAGACCAAAAAAAACAAAAAAACCTCAGAAGAAGAGCTAGCGAGAATATGAAATCCATTTCGCAATAAAATTGTTTCTAACTGACCAAACCTAAACCCCCCCACCCCACCCCACCCCAAAAAAAAAAAAAAAAAAAAAAAAAAAGAAGAAAAGAAAAGAAACACACACAAAAAAAAAAGAAAAAAAGAAGTGGAATATTAATTCAAGAGTTAGAGATATATACCTGAGGAGTGTTTGCTGGAGTTGGACTTTGTACATCTGGGATGTAATTTGCATCTAGAGCCTCACGATTGCCAAGGCAGAAGAAATTCAAATAGTCTTCTGGTGTATAAGTCTTCTCAAGCTCAACCTCTTCCAAAGCTTTGTAAATTATTTCATACATCATTTGCATCGTTTTATTCTGCAGTGATAAATCAAGTTAACTTGTGTAGAAACACATCACAAATATGAACTTGCAAATTCATTTCACTTACATTAATTTTCTCGCTAATAACGAAAACTGCATTTTGTAAGGCAACTTAAGAGAAAATAAGGTTGTGAACTTGAAATATGATTATATGAATAAAAGAGCATTAAAATGAGAATAATTTATCCAACACCAACCCCCCAAAATGAGAGAATTGTAGATTTTGTTCACTCATAGGGATCCCAAGCATGGCATCAGATTGTTTCACATAAGCATTATTGATAAAGATGATCATGCAGTTTGACATGATTGAGGTAAACAAGCTGCAATTTTGGAGTTGCACTTCAAGTACCAGGTTTACAGATTGTGCGATAAAATGTCAACTGAAAGCACATTTTATGTGATAAAATGTCATTCTCAAATTAGTGTCTTGGGGCCCTTTTGTTAGATAGATATTATGTGAAATAAAATAAAATTTTCATTAGTAAAGTGAAATGAAAAGGAAAATCTAACAGAAAATTTTCAAATGGTCATTTAGTTAGAAATACAGTTGATGTAAAGTTCTATAAAACATCTAGAGGCACAACATAGAGAAAGTGGGAATTGCAAATTTCAGTCATAATCCCACAGAAAATGGAAAATAGACTTCATAGGTTAACGATTACCCAACAAGAAAACGAACAAGTGAGACCCACAAAATTTGCATTTCAACCAAACACACTGAAATTGATTTTCAAGGTGAAATGTGTTGATTTCACTCCATTTTTGGCAGTTACAAATTACAATCCCTCACTTTCATTGACTTATCTCATTTTACTTTACCCATGAAAATTTAGTTTACTCCACTTCCTATCTAACTAAAGAGTGCATTCATGATGCAATCATGTTGAGGTTAAATAACTATCACAAGCATGAGCTGTAACCTGTGCGTGAGGCTGAAGCATGATCCCTCATTCTGAAAATTAAAACTAAGATATAGTTCCAGAAAGTTTCGAAAAGCAATGATATGCATCTTGGATAGAATATATATAAATGATGAAAGCAATATAAATTTGGAAAGAGATTTCCATGCCAGCGGCTCTAACCCCTTTGATTCCCAGTTAAAGCTAACTTCTAATGTGATAGGTTAATTGAATTGAATTATGAAATCTAAATAGGTTAAAACATTAAGGGTGAAGGTTCGCTGAACAAGCAGGGTACTCTACACCCTCTCAGATTTATTTTTTTATAATTATTTCTCTTACTTTACAAAAACTAATATAATAATACATGTGAGGAGGCATAGGACGCCTTAGGCTCAGAGAGGCTTTTCCCAAACATTAAATATAATAAGAGAAGTGTTAGTTTTCATTAGAAAAATCGGGGGGGGGGGGGGGGGAATGAGCTTCAAGGCATAAGTTCAGAGGGCTATCTACAGGCAAAGGTGCAAAACATGGACAAAATATTTGCAAACCAAACAGGCCTTAGAAACGGAACCTAAAGTTATGCTTAAGGAAAACTGAGTCAGTGACTCAAACACTAGTAGAAGACTTTTGTAGCAAGTTTGTCAGAATATAGGATATGTGTGCCACAGGGGCACGATGGAGGTTTTCCCCCTCCACCGACCCTATTTAGAGTATGGCTGGATTTGGGGGGGGGGGGTATTCGTGATTGGGTTATCACTTGTACTCATGTTTGGCTTATGACTCCTGTTTGGGTTATGACTTGTACTCCTGTTATGACTCTACTTTATTTATTATAAATAAAGGGCTTCTCTTGCATTCTCCCAATTCTTCCTCTTAACATGGTATCAAAGCTAAGTTTCTAATCTAGTTTTATTTTTCAACCACTTTTCTTCTCTCCTTCCAAAATTGCAAGCTCTCTCTCTCTCTCTCTCTCACATCCATCTTCCATCTTCTTCACAAGCCTCTATCTTCTCCCACTTTGCCTTCCTAACTACCTATAGGATAGCACTAATGAGGGGATTCATATGAATCTAGTTGTTGTCCTATACATCACCTCAATGTTTTAAACCAAAAAAACTTTAATTAGGGTTCTTATCTGTCTACGATTTTTTATTCTTCTCCCTTGGAATTTGGTTCTTCCTACTTCCAAGAACAAATTTCCACCCATTGAACATCAAATACAACAACTTGGCAAGGACCCATCATCACCTACAAGATCAACCTGCAATGGCTGGAAACCAAGGTTTTCTCTCTCCAAAACCCTTTCTCCATTGATTTTAGAGTTCTACACCTTAGAATTGACTGAGATTTGGAGGATATCTTCCTCAACCCTAAAGAGGAGTTCAACCCATGGATTTAGGGGACGGCATTGGTATCGGATTGGTATCTACCGATCCCTGACCAATCCGAATCGGCGAGTATCGGTCGATTTTGCCCAAGTTTTTTTTTTTTTTTTAGTACATTTTTTACTGTTTTACCCCTGAAACGATACAGGTAACCGATCTGGATCAATCAAGGATCGGGGATCGGTCTCAGCCGATACCGATACGATTTAGCCGATACGGCCGAGATGATACCGATAGTCCGATACTTGAAACCATGGTTCGACCAGCCCTGTGGCCCAGTCTACCAAGGTTGTGTGTGATCCTCTTGAAAATTTTTAGGGTCTTCTCCTAATACCCTAATTGGACCATCTCTCTAGTTTTTCATCAGGATCAGATATAACTTAGAGGACTTCTTCACCACTCTTATTTGGTAGCTCGATCCAAGTATTGGACCGCTGGTTTTGAAGATCTCGTATTTCTCCCATATATATATTTTACTTCTCCCTTTCATCATATCTAGAGTAACTACTGTATCTACTACAACCTCAGACTTTGATGGGCAAGGTCGCAATGAATATATTCCTTGTGGTGCTTGCTCTGTGAAATTGAAAGGAACTTATTATCTCATCTGGTCCAGAACCACTTATTTTACAATTGCTGGTAGAGGTCTCACTAGACATATCACAGGAAAATCAAAGAAACCCTCTGAGGAAGGTACTCCTCAGGACAAATGGATCACCAACGACTCTGGTAATGGCTTCTTTGATCAACTCTACACATCAATCTATGACTAGAGGATTCTTGCTATTAGAAACTGCTTCTCAGATTTGGTCTGCTGTTAAAGAAACCTATGGACAAATAGGGAATGATGCTCAGGTGTTTGAACTTCGCAAGAAAGTGCATACTACGACTCAACAAGACCTCTCTGGGTTGATATGACTTTTGGTGGCTCCTCGGTTTGTGATAAAGTGGGTATTGGGTGCTTGCTTTCAATGCTACCATCCACCAATTTGGATGAAGCGAAATCTAAGAAGATGGACATCCAACTCTAGATCTTTTCAGCAGATACTCCCATCTCTTTTGATATCAAAGCAAAGCTTCTTGTTGTGCCTTTTAGATGTACGGGCTATGCCAGAAATCGGCTTATTGTATGTTCTTAGAACCTCCAACACTCTTTCTAGTGCTTGGTAGACGTGATTTGTATGCTTATTCTCTCCTTTTGGGCCTTGTGCCTTGTATATTCTTCTCTTTTGGGGCCCCTTATTCTTTCTCTTTGGTAATGAACTATTATTAATCCCCCAAAAATAAAACATTTCACAGTGGTCAAACAAACATTCACCAAGAGGCAAACTGTCTTTCCAGATACAACCTTCTTCTCCTAAGGTGTGTCATCCATCAAGGCTCATACACTCTGCATGCTTGGAATATTCAAAACAAGATCTTTTAGGGATACATATACTTAAAATTTTACAGCTAAATTCCCAGAAAAGGAAAAGGCAGTCAAGGCATTAATATATGGAGTGTTGACCTTTGCCACCATCAGTGTCGTGTCACAACTTTCGGATGGCTAATTTCCCAGAAACTCTACATAACTTATAGGATTGTATTGCTTAAATCGCATAAATTTCCATGCATTGTAAAAGACATATCATCTTGAAATCCAAGAATTAGAAACAATAAAAAATTCTTGATGATTATGGACTTTAAGATAGTAGTTGAAACCTACCTGCCAAAAGAGAATCCTCTGCGTAGCAGTACCCGTTGGAGCGCCCTCTGGCCACATTGGAATGACTATATAGGTAGCGAATCTCTCATTTGCTCTGATTTTATCGGCAATTTTTAGAGCAATTTCCATTGGTATTAAATTGTTTGCACCTGCAAGTGAAACCAATTATGACTTACATATTACTAAAGGGATCACATAATAGAGAGTTAGTATCTTGAAATCTTGGTACAATTCTAGCAGTTATAACTAAAAGGTATCACATAATAAAAAGAAAGTATCTTGAAATCTTGGCATAATTCTAGAAGACATAACTAATCTATCAACAACATCAAACAAATATACATAGTTTCTGACTAGTTTGCATACTATTAGAATAACATTGGGGCTTTCCCCCTTCTACTGACCCTATTTAGAGTGGGGCGGCTGGATGGGGGGATATACTTGTAATTAATTTATGACTTATGTTTTGTACTCCTATTATGACTCTATCATGATTTTATATTATAAATTGAGGACTTGTGTGATCAGTTAAAGACACACAAGCATTCTCCCATTCTTCCTATTAATATGGTATCAGAGCCTAATTTCTAATCTAGGTTTTCAGTTTCCATCCCCTTCTCCTTCAAGAATGACAAACCTTCATCATCTTCTTGGCTCCTCCAAAGACTTTTGGGTGTGCCTGTTATGCTAGGGATCATCATTCACTAGGAAAATTGGAACCTCGAAGTACTAAGTGTATCTTTCTGGGTTACTCTCCTACACCGAAAGGATACAAGTACTACCATCCTCCTATCCAGCATACTGTGGTAACAATAGATGTTGTGTTATCATGAATCTATTGGTTACTACTCATTGTCACCTCTTCAGGGGAAGTTTGGTATTACTAGTGAAGAAGAGATGACTCTGAATTTGCTTGCTCCACCAGTATACCCATCATCTTCACCTCATGATCCTCATACTCCACAAGACAATGAGGGGATAGAACCTAATGTTCCAACTCGGATGACTCCAGTTCACAAAACCATTGGTGAATTCTAGAGACAAATTGATGACTGCACTCTTCAAGTTTATCGTAAGGGACATATCAGAAAAACGCAACTTCAAACCATCACCATTACAACAACACCTTTACACATCCCTTCGCCAGCCCTTGATCCAGAACCGACTGAGCCTCATACTTCAAGTATAATTTCTCCTTCTGACCAACCTAATGCCCTCAAAAAAGGCACTAAGACCTATACTCAATACCCTATATCTCATGTTGTTTCATATGATTCCCTTTCTCCCTCCTATCGTGCTTTTGTGTCCACTCTTTTATCTACTTGTGTTTCCAAGAATTGGTAAGAAGCTCTTGTAGAAAAAAAAAGGAAGGTTGCAATGGATGCCTTAAAAATGAATGCTACATGAGAACTTGTGACTCTTCCATTGGGAACAGACATGTTGGCTGTAAGTGGGTGTTTGTGGTAAAAATAGAAGATTGACAGTTCTGTTGACAGATACAATGCAAGGCTAAAGGGTTCACTCAGACCTATGGAATTGACTACCAGGAGACGTTTGCACCAGTTGCCAAGTTGACCTCCGTGTAAGTGTTACTCTCATGTATTGTGAACATGGGGTGCGAACTCTAACAACTTGATGTAAAAAATGCTTTTCTCTAATAAGGAAGTTTATATGGAAATTCCACCAGGTTTCTATAGCACAAGAACTCAAGGCAAAGTTTGTACGTGTGTTCTCTATGGTTTGAAGCAGTCACCTAAAGCGTAGTTTGGAAGATTTCATAAGGCTATGACATCTGCAGATTACAAGCTGAGACTGCTGAGTAATGCTGACCACACATTGTTCACCAAGAGGTTTGGTGAAAAAGTTACTATGCTCATTGTCTATGTAGATGACATCGTGGTAATAGGAAATGATTGTATTGAGATTGATGATCTCAAGGGTTTTCTGGACAGAGAATTTGAGATAAAGAATCTTGGAAAGTTAAGGTACTTTCTTGGGATTGAATTTGCTAGGTCTTCAAAAGGCATTTATTTCTCAAAGGAAGTACATTCTTAATCTGCTATCCGAGACAAGTATGTTGGGTTGTCATCCTTATGATATTCTATGGAAGTTAGTACCCGGTTTAAGGAAAAAGAGGGTAAACTAGTTGACAAAGGACGTTATCAACAGTTGGTAGGAAAACAATATATCTCTCTCATACATGACCTAATATTACTGTCGCTATGAGTTAGGTCAGTCAGTTTATGCATGATCCCTATTCCTTTCATGTGGAAGTTATGCGTATCTTACGATACTTGAAGTCTGCTCCGGGAAAAGGGATCATCTTATCTCCTTATGATCACCTCCGAGTTGAAGCTTATACAGATGCTGATTGGCTGATTCACCTGATAGAAAGTCCATCTCTAGTTATGGTACCTTTGTAGGAGGGAATCTTGTCACTTGACGCAGCAAGAACCAGAATGTGGTGGCTAGATCTAGTGCTGAAGCAAAATTTCGTGCCATAGCACAGGGGATTTGTGAGTTATTATGGTTGCGTACACCTTTGGATGATATTGGTTTACTTGTTCATCTTCTCATGATGTTGTACTGTGATAACAAGACTGCTATCAGTATTGCTCATAATCCAATACAGCATGACCGAACCAAACACATGGAGATTGTTAGACACTTCATCAAAGGGAAGTTGGATACTAGTTTGACTTGTGTTCCTATTGCGAAGTTTGGTGATCAACTAGCTGATGTGTTCACTAAAGGGCTAGTTGGAAAGTTGTTTTAACCTAGTTTAGTCAAGTTGGGCATGTGTGACATTTATGCACCAACTTAAGGGGGAGCGTTAGAATAAGAATAAGTGTGCCACAGGGTAACATTGGGGCTTTCCCCTCCTCCACCAACCCTATTTCAAGTGGGGTGGCTGGATGGTGGGTATACTTATAGTTACTTTATGATTTCTGTTTTGTACTCCTATTATGACTCTATTATGATTCTATATTATAAATATAGGACTTGTGTGATTAGTTAAAGACACACAAGCACTCTCCTCCACCGACCCTATTTCAAGTGGGGAGGCTGGATGGTGGGTATACTTGTAGTTACTTTATGATTTCTGTTTTGTACTCCTATTATGACTCTATCATGATTCTATATTATAAATATAGGACTTGTGTGATTAGTTAAAGACACACAAGCACTCTCACATTCTTCCTGTTAACATTGTAAATAACAGGGCTACACCATTATTTTGAATCAACAATTCAAGTGAAACTACATGTCAAAAATACAGAAGTTCCAAAGACTTTTTAAAACCTCATTATGAGAAAAAGGTGTTAGAACCACGACTTTCAGAAGTGGAGAGAGATCCTATTGAGAGATGAACAACTATTTGCAACAAGAAAATAGGATGATCAGCTATTTGCAATTGGAAAATCATTCTTATTATTTAACACAACTATTCCCCAAGTTTGGGGGGGGGGGATTTTCTAAATTATTCTAAGAGGCACCAGTAGGAGGGATAAGATGGCCACTCCAGGCCACTGATGACAAGCAATCCTCTACAATGGCTAAGTGCATAGAGTAGTTGTCCATGTCTTTCTAAGAAAATTTAAGGTGTTATACAATGAGAAGCAGTCCTAACAGGACCATCTATACGATAAAAACCCAACCCTTTAACCTTATACAATTGCAAGGCCATAACGCTTCGCCCATTTATATATTCATCTCAATTTTCCCAAATGGATAAAGTATCAAACCCTAAATCCAGGACCATGGACAACCAAAAAGACAAACCTTTTAGCTTTTCTTGCTACCATGTACACTGAGTTACTGATTTTTCTTCAGTTTTGCAGATTCACACATTCCTTTTAGGAAACAAATCATCCTCAACTAAGATTCTAACTCTCCCTTCCACCAGACCCCCTTCCATACCCCCATGATCGATAATAGAATTGCTGTCCATGTCAGCCTTGTAACTCCCTCAAATTTGAAACTTCCCCCTCCAAATGACTGCCTCGAAACTTTGCTTTCAAAATAAAAAGAAATGAATTAGGAAAAAAATTACCTTTTTCTGTCAACCTGGAAAATGGCTATTGGGCTGTAACTTGTCAGATAGTAAGAGAAATGTAGAACTAGAATCACAAGTGATCCTAATCCCAGCTAGGATTTGAAATTCTAGCTGACTAGAGAAGATGTCCTCCAATAGGCTTGGTTCTAGCTCTCAAACACTCTCTCACAACAAATAAATAAAAGAAAAATATGAAAAGAAAGGGAATTCGATGGAGGGTTGAGAAGGGGGAAGAAGAACTAGTGAATAGGCATCTCACCCTTAGGTTTAGGCATCTCACCCAACTGCATCCCACAGCACAACAGCATAAGCCATCTTTTTTTTTTTTTTTCATTAATGAATTCGTGTTCAATGTTGTAGCCCCTTACAAACTTTATATAGAAGACTCAAAATTGACTTAAACACTAAAAAAGAAAGGCCTAACCCAATCCTTAACTAATTGGGAAACCTAAACTGACTAAGAAACTGAAATAACAAAGGAAATAGATTCAAAACAGGATTTTAACTAAACTAATGAATTAAATTCCATTTCCCTACTTTCTACCCAGTTAGGCCCATTACAAAGAAACCCATGGGGTCAAAGGCCCAACACATACATAACCCAACACAAGGTGTATTTGCAATAAAATAAGCCCATTAAGTGACTTATTTGCATCAAAGAGGTAGTCAAGAGAGAACCACTTTAAAGCCACCCTCTCAGCTACAGTGTGTAAATACAAGGTTTGCAAATATTCTCTTATAGTCTTATGCTTTCCAAGGAATGTCCCCTCAAAGTTTTACATTGTATATTTTAGGAAGTCCTCAAGTCCCTCAAGCGCAACATACACTTTGTTGGACATATTATTTCCCTTAAGGCAGTTTCTCCTAATGAAATCCCACGTTGTGTTATACATGATAACATGAATAGTGCAGTCATATGGGTTTAATTAACATTCTAGGTAAAATGCTTTGACCCAGCTAAGATCAGTTGTTTGGAAAAAATTAGTTTCCTCACATAATTTTCAGAACACACCACCACCATAATTTAAAACAAACTTCTAGTCCAAGTAGCACAGTAGCTGAGTTTGCTGGCCCAGACTGCACAAATTGGCCACCCAGTCTTTTAAGTTTTGACCACTGTTGCCAAGTGTCACCAGATTAGGGGTCGAGTGGCAGAGGAAGTTGCTCAAAGTGCTGGCATGACTAGACCCCAGAGAACAGGAAGAGTCACCATTAGGATGTTTTGTTCCCTATTGCATTGGGAAGGATGTCCATTGGAGAATATAATCCAAAGGCGTAGGTAAAGTAGCGTCCCACTTAATGAGTAAAAGGTCAAACAATAACTCACCCTAAGTTTTTCACAACTAGGGGCAGACAACTTCCCTGTGTTGAGCAACCTCAGTATTGACTGATTGAATTTCCAAATTTTGAGGGGCTGGGTTGGTGGCAGGATCAGTGTCAGCCTAATTAGTGTTGACTCTCAATGTAACCGGGCTGTCAAGTGATTGAACAAGTCATGCAACAGATCTGTGCCAAACGTTTCCCAGTGCCACAATTGTCCCTCTTGCTCACCACTACCATGTCATGTCCATGCCAGCTCCAAGAAAAAACGAGCATAAAGAAAAAGATGCACTAAAGAGTGTAAAGAAAACCATTCGATCAATGGGAGAGAAGTGAGAGCGATCCCTGAGATTGAACAAATCCATGCAACAGATCTGTACCAAAGGTTTTACAGTGTCAAAATTGTCCCTCTCGCTCACCACTACCGTATCTGATATTACGTTGGTGACATGTCCTGTCCAAGCCAGCACCTTGCTAACTGTCATGTCACAGAAAAAACAAGGTCCCTAGACAGGGTTCCTGTTAAAGTGTGTATCATGGGTTATGATCCATGGGTGTTCCATTGACAGTGCACTGTGGGATAGAGTTTAGTTCGTTATATCCTTAATTATTTCCTATTGTAATTAGACTTTGCCTCTAAGTAGGAGTCCTACTAAGAGTTGGTTTTTAGTTAATAAAAAGGAGAAAGCTAGTCCAAGATAGATGTACTCACTCTCTATCGTGGTTCTAGCTTCCTCCATCTTTCTCAATCGATCTCTTTCCCCTTTCTCTTTCTTCCCTTTCTTGTATATATAGGTGCTGATTACCAGTGCTTGCATCATTACCGTGCCAAAGTTGGCCATTGGTCACTAACCGCACATTCCTTACAAGGTGCTCTTGACTTCATTATGGAGGATACCCCATGAGGCCATGACTGAAAGTGCATCTTTAGCACCTTATAGACCACAATGCAGGGACTCTCCCAATTAGTGATTATCCCAGTCAAACCTCTTCCTGTTTGCCTTCAACACTTATAACTCTATTTTCTCTCCACGGGACAGCTCTCTGCTAATTTTTAAAAAGCATGGCCATGAATCTTCTCAACTGTTCCACAATGTCGTAACCACAGGTGACATTCTTTTAGGTCTCTCTCTCCAACTTAGGGGTCTGTGGCCAATCGTCTTGGCACATCATCTGTCATAGACCAACAGCAACTCACTCCCAAGGCATCTTCCACTCCCACTATAAACTTGTTATTGCGGCCACCATGGTTTACTGGTGACATCATTCTAACCCACCTTGTGGGACATGTAGTTATCTCATACCATGAGTGACCACTTTTGAGACGCATATCACTCCCACCTTCTGTGTTTGTGCTCCTCACCAGCTTACGCATTTCTGTACCAAAGACCATAGTTATGTGCTATTCAGGCATCTTTCCCTCCAAACTTGAGGTTGTACAACCTTAATTTGCCAGTCAAAGACTTCAAAAGGTTATTTTTTTCTGTTTTAGTCGATACCCTGACAATCTAGTATTCTAGTCTCAATTGTCTTGTACTGGACTGACTTACTGATGACAAGGTACATAGAGATGTGCCAGTCATGATGAAGTCACTTGTTCTCAGTTGAGAATTCTCCATCTGAAAGAGTTAGATAAACCACAGACAGCTCTTCTCTTACCATGCAGGTTAACCCTGGACTAGGTCAATACCAACATAAGCCAATGCATTTAAAAACTGAAAAAGCTACCAAGCACCAGTAATTGTTTAAAGGGACTTCCATATCACCAAGATTTCATGCGTAGTCTCAAAGATGCATGTTACAGTGGTCCAATAGGAGAACATGTCTTAATTTCTGTGTTACATGAAAAACAGAATACTCTTCCCTACATGTAAAAAGGTCATAGTTCCTCACCTAAGTCTTTATGCTGAGACCAGTTATAGGAAGAACCGAGAAAGTATTGGTTCTCAATATAAATGAAATTTTGGGCAGATCGGATGGCCTTCACATATGCTGTATGTATGCTCATGTCAATCAACACATTTTTACCACATACCAAGTTCTGTTGAACATGATGTAGGAGTTAATTAGTCATCAAGGGAAATGATACTGAGAATGCAGCAAACAAAAAAAGAGAAAGCATAATTAATGAAACATTGACCTTGCTTGTAGCCTCTCTTGGATCCTTTGGAAAGCCCTTTACAGAAGTTGAATCAATTGAACGGAAAACCTGTGGTTGTTGGGGAAACCAACAAAATGGACACTGAATTTTCAAACCAAAGCAGATATCACAAAATCAAATACCAAAAACAAAATAAAATCCAATTTACCTGGACATGCCAAGTCTCTGGATCATTCTCTCTTAGGTAAGAAGTATCAAGTACACCATTGATTTCAGGAATTCTGTCTAACCTGAGCAAAGCATCATCATTTGATTTTTTTAATTTTTTAATCCCACGGGGTCTTGAAGCTTTACGCCATCGCTCTTCAAAGTTGGTAAGAACATCATATGCTGCTGGACCATCAATTTTACAGTGCAGATCATGCCATGGTTCCCTTGGACAACCAGCAGTTGGTCCCTGCTTAGAGAATAACACATGTAAGTAAACAAAGAAGAAACAACAAGAGCTTAAACTTCAAAACCTCACATCATATAAGAGCTTAAACTTCCAAACCTCACATCATATTCAGCACTGATGATGAACCACCTTGATCCATGGTGGTCACCATTTTCTTTTTTCACATAATCTCTACCGAGTTTTCAATTTTTTAACTGATAACACCATTCATAAAGGACATAAGTGCATTTAATATCTCTCTCTCTCTCACACACACACATCACGTCCCTTCCATTCTCACCTAAAAAAATCCAAATTTAGTTATTTGAAAATTCCCAACAAATACATGTGTTGCATCATTATTGGTTGGCCAATCTCCTCTACCTTTATATTCTCTCTCCTCTCCTATTGTATCATATTGGTTTACATAACATATTTTTAAAGTACTGATACGACACCAAAAGAAGAGTTGTATCAACCATGTATCAATATGGTTGATACATTGTCAATACCCATTGATACGCTTGATAAATCTCTTCTAAACTATAAAATACTTACCAAGAGCCCCTGTAAGGCATTCTAATCTTTTTTTTTTCCCAACGTCAACTTGATTCCTTGCTTCTACAATAAAAAATGACTCTAGTAGTACTGGTTTCATCTTCATTTGGGGATTAAACAACTTAAATCAAGGATCGCAACCAAGTCTACACAAGAACATGAATATCTCAAAACTTTGCAATTTTTTTCTCAAATCTTGAGTCTTAGGGTCGTTTTTTTCTTTCCAATAGATAGATTAGTGAGAAATGACCTGAGTGATTGCATCAAACTAGGATTTAATGGCTTGAACTGATATTGATGCAATAGGATTAAACATTAATCCCATATGGAGGCTTATGCGTGAGCTTAGGAGGCCCATAAGGTGCCGGTGGCAATCCAATGGGCTGAAATTGACCTTTGGGTAGTTATATTATAGGTTGGACCTTTTATTTTCTAAAGTTTCAATGTAATGGGTCTAATTTATAAGCCCATAAAGTGAAGATAAAATTAGTATACAAGATTAGTAGTTAAGTTGAGTATTTGAGTTAGATTAAAATACATAATAGCTAGATAGAGTTTTGTTTTGAATTTATTTACTTTATTGAGTATATTAGAGGGATTGGGAGTCCTTTTACGAGTCAAATTAGGAATTTTAGAAGGTCGTTACATATGTAATGCACCCCCATTAAAGATGATTGGAGTAAAGAATATATGTTTCTTATAGAGTTTCGGTGTTGAGCAGTGAATATGGGATTGGTATCCCAAACATATTTTCTTCCCTTCTATTATCTTCTTCCCCATCCATCAATCTGAATTCTTCTCTTAACAACACAATTGTTTCCTTTATCTTAGATCTGATTACAGTTTGATCATTTTTTTTTTTTTTTTTTGGTGAATTGTAAATGCATTAAAAGAAGGGGGAGGAAAAATATAGCTACAAAGGGGAAATTACAAACCCAATAAGGTAACAAAGCCCATAAATGGCAACATCCAGGGCCCACATGGGCTACAAAACTACTACAACCCGACCCGGATGCTCAATCAGAAGAGAAGAGCAAACCAGTCAAAATTGGGAAGAGAACCACAAACCCTAACAATCTAATCTCAATGCAACAATTCCTAGCCACCAACAAGAAGGAGCACCGCCAACAAAGAGGCAGCTGGCCTAGCGAAGGGGGTCGCCAAGGTGGAAGGGCGTCAGCCTTTAGGAGGGCAACGGTGGAGTGGCTACCGGCCCAGAGCGACCTGGCGGGCTAGTGTCGAAGAGGCTGGTGCCAATTGAGATGAAGATCCAGCCACTAACAAACTAAAAGCCCGGTAGGAAGACGGAGAGGTGGAGGCCAACGTGGCAAGCAAGTGGATAGACCAAAACAAGCTTGGCATTCGGAAGGGTAGGCAGCCTTGAGGGGCTGATGACCAACAGGGACAACAGGCCTGGTGAGAGTGGCATCCAGAAGAGCAGCAAACTTGGCGACCAGCCAATAGAGAGGTAGAACCGGAGGAACAGACGGGCCAGCGTTTAGACCTTCTCTTCTCCCTCCCTCCCTCCACCTTTCTTCTTCCTCTGCATCTCCCCTTCTCCTCTCCCTTCATCCTCTTCTTCTTCTTCTCTTTCCCTCTCCCTTTCCCTTCTTCCTCCACTTCCTTTCTCTTCTTCTTCTCCCTTTGTTCCTAGTGTTGGCCATCTCAATCGGTGTTAATACTGCTGTAACCACTTGGCTCGCCTTCCTACCGGCCACATGCCCTACCTGGTCATCATACACTTTGGTGTTGGGCCCTTTTGGGCTAGCTGCTTCTCGGTTTCCGTCCTGCCACGCGTGCTGCCCTGAGAGGGGAGCAGCCCAGCCTCACGGTCAGGCTGCTCTAAAGCGACGGCCTCGCTAGGGTTTCTTCTCAAGCTTTTGTCACTAAGGGTTTCTTTGCAACTTGAATGTTAAATAAGAGAAGACCAGCATCAATAGTTTGAACAATTAAGTAACTTAACTGATACATTTTCAGAATTAGAATATTTTTATTCAATCTAAGTAAACAGAACTGGTTCATATCGTTTGAAATGCCTTTTTGTTCGTTATAGATAATTCCTCTCTACAGCGTAACAATGCCCACACATGCAAGTTTGTTACTATATATATGTTGGTGCCCATATCGACTGTATGGAGAAGGCCCAAAGTCTCTGCCCAAATCCCCGCTCGACTCGTGAGTGTGACTGCTACAGAGGGGGATGCTATAAATAATAAAGTGCATACCTTCCCTCACAAGACATTGTAGGATCAAGCGCTTGCCAGTCATCCAAAAGCCCGGACTTGTGGAGAAGGTGCAACTTTATTTCCTTAATGTCCAGCCAGCGCGACAGCGGTTCGAGCCGGGATCTGGGTAGAGACTTTGGGCCACCGGTGCGACGCCCAATACAGAGCCCCCATGCGCACCGGTCCCAACAATCCCCCCCCAAAGCGACGCCCAAATACCAGAGCACCCATGCGCTTGGGGAGACTCGAACCTGCGACCACCTGCTCTGATACCACTTGTAGGATCAAGCGCTTGCCAGTCATCCAAAAGCCCGGACTTGTGGAGAAGGTGCAACTTTATTTCCTTAATGTCCAGCCAGCGCAACAGCGGTTCGAGCCGGGATTTGGGCTGAGACTTTGGGCCACCGGTGCGACGCCCAATACAGAGCCCCCATGCGCACCGGTCCCAACAGACATCTTTTGGGAGACTGGCAGCGGTCGTACACTTAAGGTCCAATAATATATATATAAGAGCATAGTTCAAAACTCAGCGAAATCTTGTTGGAAATTTCAAAAATTCTGGTGATTCAAAAACTCAACGAAACCTTGCTTCAGAAATGCTTGTTTCTAGCAAGGCTGAGATATTCAAGCGAGGTTGGTTGGTTCTACTCCATAAGTTCGAGAGGCAGATTGAATAATGCCTCAAAAAACTATTATTCGGGCATCTACCGTTCACCAAGCACTGCTGATCAAGGTGGTGCCAGGCATGCCCCGAAGTCTTGGCCCTTGCCCCAAGACAAGAGAGATGCCTAGCGCTGTACACTCACCGAGGTAATAAATAGGCACACTTAGGTCAAAATTTTGGTCATTCCAGCCGTTTGCCCCTTGAAATGGCCAACCGAAACTCATGGTAAAAAATGCACTGTTTTGGTGAAAGTTTGGCCATTTCATCATTTCAGTCAAGCCAAAACAAGACTAAACCCGAATTTTCAAACTATATACAAGAGCATTATTGCCAAATGTAGGAGTTTAATGGAATACAATTTCTACTTTTAATTCCCTCTAGTCATGGTTTAAACTATCTCTGATACCGATACGATACCCTTCGATATGTATATTAAATTTAGCCGATCGATACGATACATAGTGATATGATACATGAAATTTTTTAAATCCTTTCGTATCGATATATATCCTACAATACATACCGATATGCATCAATACAGCACCGATACACATCGATATGATACGATATGCATCAATACAGCACCGATATGATACGATATGCATCAATACAACACCGATATGATACGATATGCATCGATACGACTCTATGAAAAATATAAAATTGAGGTGAAATGTACGTTTCGGTACGTATCGGTATCTATCGATCGGTACGTATCAGTGAGTTTCGACATATATCGATCAGTACGTATCGGTGAGTATCGATATGTACCGATAAAGTGCGCTACGGTCATATAATGGCCAAGATGGGTAATTTTTCAAAAAAACAAGATTTTTTGAGGGGTTTTTGTTCCAAAGTTGCTGCCAACCATATTTCTCTCTAACTAAAGTGAAAATCAAGGTCGGGAACAAGAATTTTGCATTTGTGGGGCAACTACAAACCTTGAATTCTTAGTGCGATACCCTCAATTTAGTGTTTATATATAATACATTTTATCAATAGTTTTTTTTAACAAATTCTTTATGCAAAAGTGTTTAAAAAAAATGTTTCCTATCCATTTATGTGTGTATATCTTTAGCGTATCTTAATGTATCTCCGATACGATACGATACCCTCTGATACGTATCGTAATTTTGGCCGACCGATACGGCGATCGATAGCGATACTTTAATCCTTGCCTCTAGTTGCTACAATACTCTATTCAAATTTAGGAAATAATGCTTTTCCCATATGTTATAAGTTTGACATACAAGTCTAATGGCATTATACAAATTTTTCACTCTTTTTTTATACCCTATTTAATCCAGTAATAATTCCTTTCTTTGTTTCATAGGTAAAGAAGTGAAACAAGAATGATGGATTAGACAGAATCTCGCCCCCCCAGAACCTCGCACATGCGGGAGTCTCGTGCACCTGGGTACGCCTTTTTATTTTTTGTAGCATCTTCCTAGAAATTTTGGAAAATATTTAAACACCTATTTCTACAGCCACTACAAAAGGGAGACGTAGGCAATTATTTTTTCTTCATAAGAGCACAAACTAATTATTTTTGTAGTAGCCATATTTTTATCAATTACTTCTTTAAGAAAGGTGATAAAAGTAATTTTCCTTAATTTTTTTCCATTAGCATTAGCTGAAGTCCTGAAATGTTTCACATTCCACAAATTTTCCATTATTTCATAACAAACAAAATAAATTTCCCCAAAGTAAAAAAAAAATATATATATATATATAGGTATGCTAGTGTTTGTTAACTGTTGGATTTTGTCAGTTTCATTTCAATTGTTTGATTCACTTTTCATCACTTTAATTTTAAATGTGTTTAAGAGAGAAATACTGATAAATATGATACAGAGTTTCTTGGGAAATGGGAAAGAAATCCTTTTGAAACAGGAACATCATTTGTTTTCTTTTTATTCAATATAAAAACAGGGGGACCCACCCCTTTCTCTTCCTATTTGTTGTTTCTTCTTCTTCCTACTACTTCAACGGGCGTCGACGGTGACGAAGTAATACACCTTTGCATCCCCAACCACTGTTAACGAAATAGGTATTTCCTAAATCAGAACCCAATTTCTGCACCTAAATCCTGATCTTCTCGATAGATAGATAGATAGATCCTACACCTCGCATCCCATTATATAAGTATCATCATCAGGTACAGTTCGTCCCGTTTCCCTCCTCCACAGCCATAAACTAAAAAAAAAAAAAAAAACAGGGGAGGCAACTAGGCAAGTTATTATGGCAATAGATTCCTGATGAGTGAAAAGTTCATTCTGGGTTTTGCTTTCAGTTCTTTAAGGGGAGAGAGAGATTAGAGATTATAGAATTTGAATTTAGCACGGTGGATTCTTTCTAGTGTGAATACGTCTTTGATCTTTCTCAGTGAAAGTGAGAAAGTAATACACCTTTGCATCCGCAACCACTGTTAACGAAGTAATGTTTCAATTTCTACCCGAAGATGCAGTCAGGGCAGGTGGTGGTGTTTTGAGAAGAAGAAGAAGAGGGGGTGCGGAAGTTGCAGGAGGTGAATGGGGGATGGGAAGAGAAATGATGGAGAAGAAAACATACCTACCACAAAAGTGTTTTTGGTGGACAGCAGCTACTCCAGAAATGGTTTCCGGTGAGATTTCTTCCAAGTAGCAGAGAGAAGAAGAGTTGTAGGGTACAACCAAAAGGGGAGAGAGAGAATATACGGAGAAAAATATACAATGTATTACGTATAATATTGTTTATTTAAGTACCATGTATTTTGAACATATTACAAATATTGCCATTTTTCATCCAACGATAAATATTGCATCTTCATCATCTAACGGCTATAGTAGGATGCCAGCATGCCTTATTCCTAAGTAACCTGCTAGCATGCCCAGCCTATTCCCTATGTGTGTGTGTGTGTATATATATATATATATATTGTCCAAGGAAACTTTTTATCCTTGAGTCTTTTGAACTTTTCAGTTCATTGAATTTGGTTGAGTTACCAAGAATTACAGGAGTTTTTTTTTTAGCAGAAGGCTGAAAAGGGACTTCTTGTATAGTTTTCATTAAGAGTATCAACGAATCATGAATGTGCAAACTTCTGAGAAAAATCAAATAATAAGAGCAGTAAAAAAGAAGTCACAAAACTAAAATGCAACAGCACAGAAGAACATATGTGAATAAGTACCGTAAAATTAGGGTTATGGTAGTCATCCTTATGAACAGTTTGCAGTGTCCTAAATAAGGGATGTCCTGGAGTATCATAACGCCCATCACATAAATCAAGTCCTCCAACAAAAGCTATGATTTTTCTCTTATAATAACCAGCGTCAGCATCCACAATGACAGTTTTCTGATGATGAGTGTAGATTGCTCCAACTTCCTGAGAATAAAAAAAGGATGATCACATACTCAATGCATATTCCCAACATCAGAGATATGGGAACAATCAGATAACAAGAAATACACATAGGAAATGAAAAAGATCCTACGGCTACATTACAGGAAGCTAAACGTATAAGCACAGACCCATCCAAACAAGAATATAGCAATAAATCACTTTACAAGTCTTGATTGAAACAAAGACATACACAAACACACAAAGGTGAAATATGGAAAAAGTGTTAAAAGAAAATTGAGAGTGGATATCCTCATGGTTTCCACTCTTGCAAACGTAAAAATATTTCAGATCTTAGAGGAGCAATTAAAATTTTAAAAATAATAAATAAAAAAAAAATCCTTCCTATAGCAGCAAAAGATTCATATGGAGCCATGCTTTGTTGTCAGTGAAATACCTAACTTAAAACAATTTTATGGGTTTTGACTTGAAGTATAGGTTGTTCCATTAGTAAGAGAAATGTTGATGTGAACTAGGAAAAATTGAGCTCTATGTGAAAGTATTGTCTATAGATGACAAAAATCCAATAAGAAAAGCCTGCCTATTTTCAAATTTCAAATATCCAAAATCTTATGAAATATAAAATTTCAGCTAAGATATTGAGTAATCTATGAGAGACTTAAGAAAGTTTACCAATCCAAGAGATTAGATAGGGAAGATTTTCATTTTAATTTTTTAATTTTTTTAAGAGTCTTTGGTAGATTTACAATGTACTTGTTAAAACACAGGGTCATGGTTGTTTGCTTAACTGATGTGGGTTCTCGATATGTATACAGATACAGGATGAAATGGCACATGCATGCAATAATTATGAATTCTAAAAATCTCACCAATATGATGATTGTAAAATTTGGGAAACATGTAAATTAACAGGGGGGGGGGGGGGGATGAAGAGAAGCACAAACTACAAAAAAAAAAATGAAAAGAAGACTCAGTACTCATCTTTCAGTTTTCCCTTTGAACAAATTAGAAACATCAAATTCAAAGGCTCAGATTTCTGGAGAATAATTTAAAACTAGATGACCCTCAAGTATGAGCAGAGATTCAGATATAGATAATCATCTATGCCTAACCTGCTGCTTGACCCAACTATGTCGTTTTCCTGCGGATCGGGGGCAGAGTAGAACTTGCACTAAAGAGTGCTTGAAGAACTGCCTGGTCTCTTCATCATGGGTTTGCATGATTCCATCCTACAAATTACAAAATTAGATTAGCAAACTTGCAAAAGACTTGGTTTAGTAAAAATGAAAAAAGAAAAGTAAAAGACTTAAAAAGAACCACCTTGCAAGAAACTTAAAGCAGTGAAATGTAGAGAACCTGACTAAGAAATGATGTTTTGGAAGTAACGAAAATGAATATATCCATCTACACATTTAAGAATACAAGCTTACTAAATTTCAGTAATAATTCAAAACGTACCAAATAAAGAAAATAAAAGGACAGAAGTGCACTCATCAACACAAGAAAATTATACAAGCATGGCTTCTATGTCTCGTATTTTTGTGATACCATTAGACCATGAGCCCTAGGCCATTCTCAGTTACACATGGAATTCAGACAGTTGGAGTTAATAGTATTGATGACATTGTAATGGCAATCTTTATTAATTAGCAATGCTGATACTCTTATATTCAAACCCAAATCATATCCTTGAAGATCTGAATTCAAATTTAACATTCATTTATTTTTAATTTCAGATAGACCTCTTGTTATCCAAATGCAACATGTTAATTTGTCACTTTAATTAAATCTAATTTGGTATGCAAGCAGATATAATTAAACTTAACAAGAAAAATCCAGAAACAACTTTCCCAAATATGCAGCAAGGAATGATAAACCCATCTCTAGTCATATCTTGTATTAATTAATCAGATTCATGTCCAAAAGGTGCAGATTTATCAGGCAACTTCTACAGTGATCAGAAGACCAGTTATTAAGGTATATATGGAGACTTTAACCTCAACATTTTGAATGTCTATATGGAACTCAGACAACTACAAGGATTCAAGCTTCAGGTGAGGAGTCAAGAGGAGAGTAGGTTACTTTACCGTTTTATAGCCCAAGATGTTCCTTGAAGTAGGATCATCCCATACAAGAAGCAGAACTCTCACACCTTCCTGTGACTTGGTCTTGAGAAGATCCCCCAGGGTACAGTCTGATCTGTCTGATGCATAAGCAGCATCTCGGACGAGTCTGACTATGTGGAACACAGACCACCCAGTGATGTAAATTAAACGACGAGCCTGACTTATTGCATCACATATGTCATACCAACACTTGCCATGTTCGAACAGCATCCCATTATCTAGCTTCAGGTTTGTTGAAAGACAACCATCGGGAACATGGGCATCTTGATAAAGTGTAACTTTCCCGCCCTTTCTAAGAGGAAAATAGGTACCAAAAACACCGGGATAGTCAGGGCCCGATCCAACTCCATTATGGTAAATGGTCAATCTGTCTATTGGAATATACTGAATTGAAAGACTCAATTCCGCTCCTGGTTTGCAGGGCTTCCCATTACCATTGAGGATTGGGAAGGATCCCTCCACCTTTGCTCCCGAGTATATCTGCTCCACTGGGATGCGTACAGTCCCTATTAGCTGTGAACCGACAACATCATTGTCTTTGACGAGAAAGTGCACTTCAGCAGCATAATGTGCCACCGGAACGTTAAAATGTTGCAGCCAAACTGGGTTCTCATTATTACTGAACACAAAAGTACGTGCAACTACGGCTTTGGAAACTGAAACTGTGACATATGGGTCGCTGGTCATCTTGTGATTCATGTGCCCTTCAATTTTGTTGGTAATGTTTGCCGATATAGTATCTAGCACATCTCGTACAGTTTTATGGAACATGTCCATGTTGGGAAGGTTTTTCGCAGAACGGACCCAGATATCTAAATTCCCATGCAACAGCAACACCTTCAAAGACCCTTTAAATGATTGAAATGGAACTATCTGTAGACTCTGACTGTGATGTGAGCCCTCAAATGATGGGGAAGAGTTATAAGGGGATTGAGGAGGATATAATGGCCCTGAATGAGTATGCAGGACGCTTGAGAATGAATCAGTACGATAACCATCCATATCTATTCGGTTGTCATACCTTGCGCTCTGGCTGTGAAACTTGGGGGGCATATTCGAGATGGACGGAGGTGAAGTGATTGGAGGGGCAGAGGGCTGATCAGACAACTGGACATTAGCTAAGAGATCATCAATTGGTGGATAAATAGAAGAGTGAGACTGGGACGAGCTGCCAACACCTTCGTGAGGGAGAGAGGAACCAACACCAGCAGAAGTTGAACTATCCTGTTGTGCGTAACAAGAGAAGCTATTGGCACGGGAATGGCTCATGTGATGACTTTCAGGGGGTGGGTAGGGATTAGATTGCTGGGGTTGATAATGCGAGGAGTCGTATTGGAAACTGCCATGGTATTGAAGCCGAGAAGGAGAATCATGGGCAACAGGGGGAGGGGGAGGGGGAGAAGGGTAATGGGGGTTGGGAGATGGGTATGGATAGGGATACGGCGCAGAGTGAGAGGGAGGTGGGTAATGGTAGTCCAAGGGTCCAGAGTGACTGTGGTACGGCGGAGGTGGCTGCTGCGGAGGTTGTGGGTATGAAAAGGAATGAGATGAAGGATAGGGGTAGGGAAAGGGATAGGGATGAGGAGGAAAAGGCGATGCAGAAGGTGGGTATGAATCTGAATTTGGAGGTGGATAAGGGTATCGATTGGGATCTGGGTACCCATATGGACTGTAATTCGCCATTAAAACAAACAAATTGCTATGCGTTTCTTAAGAACCGATGAATTATCAATAAGTGCTTCATAAAAACAGAGCGGAGAAATCAAGAGATGCTATGGTTTGGTTTCTAACTCTTTCTCATTTGTCGGAGAATTTTAATGGACTAATCGAAGTTGAATATAATTGATTCTTCACAACATAATAGAGAGAGAGAGAGAGAGAGAGAGAGAGAGAGAGAGAGAACAGACCTACAGACGAGCTTCAACTCTTCAAGACTTGACCTTGAACGAAAGACGAGGAGAGAAGGGTTTGGTATTTGGGAATGTATTTTTCCCCTCCTCGTCCAACAGGACCGTCACGGAACCTGAAACCCAACAGAAAATGGCGAATGCCAGCGTTTCTTCTCTGTATTCTTTAACGTGTCAGTTTCTTACACGTTTACTCTCTGACTCCGCTCTCTCTATCTCTCTCTCTCTCGCTGCCCTCCCCTCGATCTTAGCCGCTTGGCCTTTGCCTAATAATAATCAGTTACAGTGACAGTCCCAGTCCCAGTCCCAGTCCCCAGCTCCGGTCCAAACTTCAAAGCCAATTAAAATCTCTCTGCATTCTGGAAGAATTCTTGGCGGATTGATTAGACTGAAGAAATCTTCTTTTTGATTTTTTGTTTTTCCTAAATAGTTGAAAGGATGATTGTATAGTTTACTGTGGGATTTGTTCACAGCTGTCCCCTCCTGGTTGAATGATTAAAAAAATCCAAGATTCCCAGTTTTGAACTACCTAGGTAGTTAGTACCTACCTCCCCAGGAAGGTCACTACCCAAGAGTTGAGGATTCCCACTATCAGTACCGAACTCGGTAGTCATTTATTCATGAAGTTGACTTGACTTACACAACGGCGGAGAATGAACGCTACCTGCGCCAAGACAACAGAGGGTGCGAAAAGAACACATTAGCCCGCACTTGTCCTTCCATTGATCACTGTTGCTGGTGTGTATATGCACTATAAGATAAGGCATGACATTTTCTCGTCCAAAAGATATTATCGACTTCATAGTTCATACACTATAAGGGAAAGGGGCAAAGCATTTATAACCTAGCCGAAAGTTTTTTTTTTTCACCCACTGTGGAGAAAAACTTTTATTTATTGCATCCACATCTCATGAATTCTGCGATATGATATCATGACTTAAGCAACATATTGTGTTTGAATATGTCATATTTTGAATATTAATCATCTTTTACCCTTGAATTAAAAAAAAAAAATGAAAATAAATTAAAAGACAATCAAAAGAAAGTTACGTGTTCTAAAATCTAAATATAGTTACGAAGGTGTCATTCAAACAGTCTGTTTAATATAAAGATGTGATCTCAAATTTTGGGAACCAATGACTTGCCTTGTGACAAGTAATACCATGGCTACATAGATATTGTGCAATCCCAAGAATTTGAATCTAGTCATCCTTTTCTTTTTGTTTTTTATTAAATTAAATCCTCACTACTTGACTAAGTCAAAGAGGATTCTCTCTCTCTCTCTCTCTCTCTCTCTCTCACACACACACACACACACACACAGAAGTCACCATCCTGTGTGAATTATAATAAGACCTTTACCACATTTTTTTTACCGTTCACTAATGGAGGGCATTGCTGAAACTGTGATTTGGGCTAAGCCTTTAGGCTTTGCCCCCCATAAGGCAAGAAGTCCCAAGGAGATTCCTTCCTTAACAGTCAGTCTAATAGAAATTATGCCACAAGTCACGAAGGTGTGTATTTTCTCTTTTAAATCTAGTTTCATAATTTTGTAATAATTTATTGCAAAGAATTTAATCCTTCCATTACTCTATGCACATAAATATACACTATTTATCTCCACAACTCCACCCAGTGCAATTATACAACATATAACTCTCTAATCGATACATCTTCAGAGTGGTTTGGTATGAATGAGATGAGTTGTGACTTGTGACATCAAATAATGGGGTGCAATTGTGCAAACATACACATAAATTACAGTTCAGGAGAGCAACAGTATAAACCTTGTCCGTCTGTGGTGTCTTCTGAACTTTAGCTTGATTGGCTACTACTACAGATCTCTAAAATTCAAGACAGCTGTGGACTGTGCATGGTTGTTGCTGCAATCATGGATTGTTTCATGGATTAGATGGTAAGATTTTCTTGAACGGCCAAAAAAGATCCCACTATGGTCCCTCCCAAATCTGGGAAACTTTCACATCCACGAAGAGGCTTCACATTGCCCCTTGGGTCAACTTCGACTGGGTACTTCAGGAGATGTCCTTTCATCTCTGTTACTTCATCAGCAGCAAATTGTCTCCAGTTCTGCTCCCCCAGGGACCTAACCTTTCTAACACATTCAAGGCTTCCTGGGTGCTTAAAACATTCCTCAAGACCTCCAATGTGCTCTGCCCACAGAGACATCCTATACCCATAAACCTGTAGAAAAAAATAAACCATACCAACAATGAATCAGGTATACACTCTTCAAGAGAATCAACATTAGATAAAGATGAGTTACGTTTTTAGATTCTGGTGTACTGCCAGTATCACAGCCAGACTAGATAAGCTTACCTGTCCATGTGGATTAGATCTTTTTCTTCCCCATGTATGTAAAGGCTGATAGGCACCCATTGCAATCTCTGTGTCTCTCGTGCCTTCCATGGATCGCTGATTGATGTTTGCAGATCCCAAGATTACATACTCATCATCCACTATCATGCCTTTTGAATGAACATAGATCATAAAGCGTCGACTTTTCTGGGAGAATGCCTACATTACCAAGTTTCCGAGTATTAAGTATGGAATGAAGAAAATTGCATGACATACACCAAAAGGCATAAAGCAATAAGGTAGGTGAAAACATCAGAATAATGTTACATGTAAATAATTACACTTGTCAAAATGTAATTAATAAGCTGAGAAAATTAAGGTAGCAATAAGTTGATGGGCAGGTGATAGAGAAAGAGAGAGAGAGAGAGCTAGCAAGAATATTTTGGTTTTGAATTAAGGGAATTTCCCGTTTCGCAATGAAATTGTTTCTAACTGACCAAACCCCCCTCCCCACCGTAAAAGAAGAGAGAAAAGAATTGGAATATTAGTTTAAGAGAGATATATACCTGTGGAGTATTTTCTGCATTTGGACATTGTACATCTGGGATGTAATTCCCATCTAGAGCCTCACGATTGCCGAGGCAGAAGAAATTCAAATAGTCTTCTGGTGTATAAGTCTTCTCAAGCTTAACCTCTTCCAAAGCTTTGTAAATTGTTTCATACATCATTTGCATAGTTTTATTCTGCAGTAATAAATCCAGATAAATGAACATGTAGTATTTAGTCTATATAGAAACACATCACATACATCAACTTGAAGGTTAATAGCACTACTTACATTAATTTTCTCACAAATGACGAAACTGCATTTTGCAAGGCAAACTTAAAGAGTGGATAAGAATGTGATATGAATAACAGAGCGTTAAAACGAGAGATTTGTAGAATCTGTTCACTCATTGGGATCCAAAGCAGGGCATCAAAATGTTTCACATAACCAGTATTGACAAGGATGATCATGCAGTTTGACATGATTTAAGTAAACAAGCTGCAAATTTAGTGTTGAGCTTCATGTACCAGGTTTCTAGATAATGTAATAAAATATCAAAATTCAAGCACATGTTATGTAATAAAATGTCAAAATTCAAGAACATTCTTTTCTCAAATGGGTGTCTTGGGACCCTTTTGTTACATATTAAGTGAAATATAAAAAAAAAAAAAATCCATTGGTAAAGTGAAATGAAAAGGAAAATATAAAAGAAAATTTTCAATTGGCTATTTGGTTAGAAGTACAGTTGGTGTAAAGTGCTACAAAACATCCAGAGACCAGAACATAGAGAAAGTGGGAATTGAAAATTTCGGTCATAATTCCACAGAAAATGGAAAATAGTGATCATTAAATGATTACCCAACAAGAAAAAGAGCAAGTGAGGCACAACAAAATTTTCATTACAACGAAGCACACTGAAATTGATTTTCAAGGTCCATTCCAGTTTTGGCAAGTTACAATCCCTCACTTTCATTGACTTATCTCATTTTACTTTACCCGCAAAAATTCTATTTTACTTCACTCCTTGTCTAACTAAAGTGTGCTTTCAAGATGCGAGCACGTCAATGTTTAAGACTACCAGAAGCAGCTGTAAGTCATGAGTGAGGCTGAAGCATAATCCCTTATTCTTAAGATTAAAAACAAGATATAGTTCCAGAAAGTTTAAAAAAGCAACGAAATGCATATTGGAAAGAAAATATAAATCGTGAAAGCAATAGATAATTGAATTGAGATTTCCATGCCAGTGGTCCAACATCTTTGATTTCCAATTAGTGATAACTGTTAATGTGTGATAAATTCATTGAAGCGAATTATGAAATCTAAATAGGTTAGGGCATTAAATATAATAAGAGAAGTGCAAGTAGCATCAGAAAAATGGGGGGGGGGGGACGAAGGCAAGTTCAGAGGCTGTTTATAGGCAGAGTTGCAAAACGTGGATTAAAATAATTATAAACCAAACAGGCCATAGAATATGTTAAAAGAAAACTCAGTCAGTGACTTAAAAGAGCAGTAGAGTAGCAAGTTATATGTTGGCATTAGCAATTTGATAATTGATTCCACTTAGTTCCACATTGAAGGTGAAATTAGGTGTTAGGCGTATTGGCCCGGGGACTTCAAAATCCCATCAAATACTTAGGTACAACTTGAAGAGTTTACATGATTTTTACCCTTCTCAAGAAAGTTATGTCGTTTTGATTCTGTGGAGTCTCTTGCTTCTCCTTTCATTGAGAAACAAGTCGCAGAGAAATGGATGCGATTCTGATTTCTATTATCAGAAAGAAACACTATTAAAAGTTGGAAATAAGCTCACTGATTGTAATGGCATCTTAAGGTATGAAGAAAAGTTGCTTTAAGAGTTCTCTATTAATAAAGCATGTCACAGTTGTCAGACAAACTGTATTTCCAGATACAAACTTCTTCTCTTAAGTTGTTCATTCATTAAGGTTCATAAAATTTGCATACTTTGAATATTCAGAACAAGATCTTTTAGGAATTGTCAGAAAAAGCAGTCAAAGCATTAATGGATTGTTGAGCTTCGCTACCATCAGCATCAAAATGTTGTGTTACTACTGTTGGATGGCTAATTTCCCCAAAAATTTACATAACTAACATGATTTTTAACAGGATTATTTCTTAAATAACATATATTTCCATGCACTGTAAAAGAAATACATCATCTTGAAGCCCAAGAATTGAAAAAATAAAAAGATCCTGACGAATTATGGACTTTAAGATAGTAGTTGAAACTTACCTGCCAAAAGAGAATCCTCTGCGTAGTAGCACCCGTTGGAGCACCCTCTGGCCACATTGGAATGACTATATAGGCAGCGAAGCTCTCATTTGCTCTGATTTTATTGGCAATTTTCAGAGCAATTTCCATTGGTATCAAATTGTTTGCACCTACAAGTGAAACCAATAAGATCAGTTGTGGCAAAAGACACAGTTGCTAACCTAGTAACGTGTCATATGACTTACAAACACCAAAATTGATCACATAAAGGAAAGTATCTTTAATCAACACTTCAAGTGAAACTACATGTCAAAAAGACAGAAGTTCCAAAAAAAAAAAAATTTTTAACCACATTATGAGAACAATGTGTATTAACCAAGACTTGCCAGAAATGGAGAGAGAATCTATTTGATAGATGAACAGAAATTTGCAACAGGAAAATAAGGTGATCAGCTATTTGCAACTGGAAAATCGTTCTCATTTTTAACACAAGACTATTCCCTGAGTTTTGAGGGGAAGTTCCTAAATTATCCAAATGGCACCAGTTGGAGGGATAAAGTGGCTAATCCTTTTCTTTTTCTTTTTTTTGGGTAAGGATAAGGTGGCTAATCCAGGCCACAGATGACAAGCAATCCTCTGGAATGGCCAAGTACATGGAGCATTGTCCATGTCTTTCCGAGAAAAATTAAGTTGTATTAATATTATCCAAAAGAGTAATCTGTACAGAAAATAAACAGGATGTAATACAATTAGAAGCAGTCCCAACAGGGCCATCTATATGATAAATACCCAACCCTTCAATCCTATACAATCCAAGGCCACATAACTATTCACTTATTTACATATTCATCTCAACTTTCCCAAATGGAAAAGTAATTACCCCCTAATTCTGGGGCCATGGACAACCAAAAAGACAACACCCTTGTAGCTTTTCTTGCTACCATGTACAATGAGTCACTGATTTTTCTTCAGTTTTGAAGATGCACGCATTCCTTTCCATCCATAGAGACTGACATACCAGGACGGCGTAACATCCTCAGTCAAGATTCTAACTCTCCCCACCACCAGACCCCCTCCCACACCTCCATGACCGATGGCAGCATTCTCCACCCATGTCAGCCTTGTAACTCCTTCAAATGTGAAACTTCCACCTCCAAATGACTGCCCTTGAAACTTAGCTTCAAAATAAAGAAATGACTTGGGAAAAGAGCCTATTTTCTCCATGGAAAATGGCTGCTGGGCAGTAACTTGTTAGACATCAAGAGGTAGTCAAAAGAGAACCACTTTTAAACCACCAAACCAGGTTTGCAAATTTTCCCTAATGCCTTCCAAGGCCTGTCCCAAATTAAAAGTTTTAGTTCTCTAAGGCAGTTTTGCCTAATGAAATGCCATATCAGGTTATACAGGAATATTGTAGTCATACGAGGTTAATTTAACATTATAGGTTAAATGATTTAACCCAGCTATCATCAGTTGTTCGGCAAAAATTAGTTTTCTCACATGATTTCAGAACAAGACCAACATAATTTAATAGACTTCTAGCCCAAGTAGCTCAGTACCTGAGTTTTCTAACCCAGATTGCATAAATCGGCCACCCAGTCTTTTGAGTTTTGACCACTGCTGCCGAATGTGTCACCAGATTAGGGTTAGAGTGGCAGTGGGAGTTGCTCAAAGTGCTGGCATGACTAGACACCAGAGAACAGGAAGAGTCACCATTAGGATGTTCTGTTTCTTATTGCAGTGGGAAGGATTTCCCTTTGGAGGGAATAATCCAAAGGGGTAGGTAAGTTATCGCCTCACTGAGAACAGGGTGAAACAATACGTCACCGTAAATTTTTCATAATAAGTGGTAGCAGACATCTTCCCTGTCTTGAGCAACCTCAGGATAGACTGATTGGATTTCCAAATTTGGAAGGGGGGGGGGGGGGGGTTGGGTGTAGGATCATTGTCAACCTAGTTAGTGTTGACACCCAAAGTAACCGGTTTGTTAAGTGATTGAACAAATCCATGGGAAAAATCTGTATCATAGATTTTCCAGGGCCAAAATTTTCCCTCGCTCACCACTACCTTATCTGACCTTACGTTGACTGACATGTCATATCCATGCCAGCTCCAATCCAGCATCATTCTAAGGCCCCGTTTGATAACGTTTCAAGAAACGCGTTTCTGCCGTTTCTGTCCAGAAACGGCAGAAACGGAACAAAAAGCGTTTGATAAAACTGTTTTATTTCACTTGTTTTCAGAAATAGAAATTGAAATTTCTACCTATTTATGATTCAAGAATTTCCTGGAAACAACTCGTGGCCATTCTTTCGTTGGTTACTATCGAATTTTAGAAACATGACTTATCAACACCTTAAATTCTGTTTCTGTTTCTAGAAACTGAAATTTATGTTTCTTCCGTTTCTTGGAACAGAAATGGCAGAAACGTTATCAAACGGGCCCTAACTGTCATGTCACCGAAAAAACAAGCTCCCTTAACAGGGTGTCCAAGCAGGCCAATTGGCCCTTAACTGCACATTATTTACAAGACACTCTTGACTTTATGGAGGCCACCCCATGACTGCAAGTGCACCTTTAGCACCTCATAGCCCACAATGCAGGGACTCTCCTAATTAAGTGATTATCCCAGTCAACACTCTTCCCGTTTGCCTAACACTATTAACTCTATTCCCCCCCCCCCATGGGACAGCTCTCTGCTAATCGTTAAAAAGTATGGCCATGAATCTTCTCAACCATTCCACAAGGTCATCCTAATGAGTGACGTTATTCTAGATCATTCCCTCCAACTTAGGGTTTGTGGCCTCTCATCTCGGCACTGCATCTGTCATAGACCAACAGCAACTCACCCCTGCATCTTCCACTCCTACTACTAACTTGTTATTGCAGCCACCTTGGGTTTACCAGTGACATCATTCCAACCCACCTTGTGGGGCATGTAGTTATCTCGCACCATGATTGACCCACTTTTGATAGTTATCTCGCACCATGAGTGATCCACTTTTGACACACATATCACTCCTACCTTCTGTGCTTGTGGTCCTCACCACCTTACATGTTTCTGTACCAAAAACCACAGCTATATACCTTTAGGGCCCTTTTCCCTCCTAACTTGAGGTTGTACAACCTTAAGTTACTGGTCAAACTTCAAAAGGTTCTCTTTTTTTGGTTCGTTACCCTGACTCTCTGGTCTATAAATTGTCTTGCACTGCACTTACTCATCGATGACAAGACGCATGGTGACATGGTCTTGTCATGTCAATACATTTAACAACTGAAAAAGCTACCAAAGCCAAAATATGCCAATGCATTTAAAAACTGAAAAAACTACCAACCACCAGTAAATGTTTAAAGGGACTGCCATATCATCAAGGTTTCACATATAGTGCCAAAAATGCATGTTTCAGTGGTCCAATATGAGAACAGGTCTTAATTTTCTGTGTTACATAAAAAACAGAATATATTCTTCCCTTCACGTAAAAAGGTCATGGTTCCTCACCCCTGTCTTTATGTTGAGACCAATTATATGAAGATCCAAGGAAGTATTGGTTCTCAATATAAATGAAATGTTGGGCAGATCGGATGGCCTTCACATATGCTGCATGTATGCTCATGTCAATCAACACATTCTTACTACATACCAAGTTCTGTTGAACATGATGTAGGAGTTAATTAGTCATCACGGATACTCAGAATACAGCACACAACAAAAGAGAGCATAAGTGATGAAACACTGACCTTGCTTGTAGCCTCTTTTGGATCCTTTGGAAATCCTTTCACAGAAGTTGAATCAATTGAACGAAAAACCTATGGTTGTTGGGGAAACCAACAAAACGGACACAGAATTTTCAAACCAAAGCAAATAAATATTGGAAAATCTAATACCAAAAACAAAAATAAAATCCAATTTACCTGGACATGCCAAGTCTCGGGATCATTCTCACTTAGGTAAGGAGTATCAAGCACACCAATGATGTCAGGAATTCTTTCTAACAAGAGCAAAGCATCATCATGTGATTTTTTTAAATTTTTAAATTTTTTGATCCCGTGGGGTTTTGAAGCTTTACGCCATCGCTCTTCAAAGTTGGTAAGAACATCATATGCTGCTGGACCATCAATTTTACAGTGCAGATCATGCCATGGTTCCCTTGGACAACCAGCAGTTGGCCCCTGCTTAGAGAATAACACATGTAAGTAAACAAAGAAGAGGAAACAAGGGCTTAAACTTCATAAACTCACATCATACTCAGCACTGATGATGAACCACCTTAATCCATGGTGGCCACCATTTTTTTACACAACTCTACCGAGATTTCAATTTAACTGATAATGTGTTCACAAAGGATACAAGCACATTCAGTATATGCATCCATAATTCCATATTACATGTCTCATTGATATATGATCTTTTTATCATATTGCATGGGTCATGCTTAGGCATACCATACTTATTATAGAAAAATACAAACTACCTTTTTGATATACTTTTTCACTTAGAAAAAAAAAAAAAAAAAAACCCCTTCATAATTGAATTTATCCTTCACACATCCCTCTATAATTCATTTTCTAAAAATGTTTTTTTTCATAGTTTACCATCTTTCTCAGAAAATAGTTCTTCTCTCTCACGTTCCTCCTCTTTTCTCCTCCTACAGTGAGGGGACAAAGCCTATTATTCCAACTCAGGGGGAAATTCCTATCGTTCCAACTCAGGGGAGATGACTCCAGTTCAGAGAACCATTGGTGAATTCTAGAGACAAATTGATGACTCCACTCTTCAAGTTTATCGTAGGGGACATACTAGAAATAAGCAACTTCAAACCATCACCACAACTACAACACCTTTACACATCCCTTCGCCAGCCCTGGATCCAGAACCAACTGAACCTCATACTTCAGGGATAATTTCTCCTTCTGACCAACCTATTAAACTAAAAAAAGGCATTAGGACATGTACTCAACACCCTATATCTAATATTGGTTCATATCATTCCCTTTATCCCTCCTATCGTGCTTTTGTGTCTTCTTTTTCATCTATTTTTGCTCCCAAGAATTGGAAGGAAGCTCTTGTAAAAAAATATAAAAAAATGGAAAGCCACAATGGAGGAAGAAATGGATGCCTTGAAAAGGACTACTACATGGGAACTTGTGACTCTTCTACTTGCGAAGAGACCTGTTGGTTGTAGGTGGGTGTTTGTGGTAAAACAAAAAATCGACAGTTCTCTTGACAAATACAAGGCAAGGCTTGTGGCTGAAGGGTTCACGCAGACATATGGAATTGATTACCAGGAGACTTTTGCACCAGTTGCCAAGTTGACCTCTGTGCGAGTGTTACTCTCATGTGCTATGAACCAAAGATGGGAACTCTAATAACTTCATGTAAAGAATGCTTTGCTCCATGGAGAGCTCGATGAGGAAGTTTATATGGATATTCCACAAGGTTTCTCTAGCACAAGAACTCAAGGCAAGGTCTGTAAGCTGAAGTGTGCTCTCTATAGTTTGAAGTAGTCACCTAGAGTGTGGTTTGGAAGATTTCACAAGGCTATGACATCTGTGAGTTATGAGCAGAGTAATGCTGACAACTCATTATTCTTAAAGAGGTCTGATGAAAAAGTTAATATGCTCATTGTCTATATGAATGACATCGTGGTAACAGGAAATGATAGGTTTTTTCGGGCAGAGAATTTGAGATAAAGGATTTTGGAAAGTTAAGGTACTTTCTTGGGATTGAAGTTGCCAGGTCTTCAAAAGGCATTTTGAAATAACCTAGAGGGGGGTGAATAGGTTATACTAATGGAAATTCAATTCTTAAAAAAAATATTATCCCAAATGTGATTGTAAACAGAAGAAATACGGAATGAAATAAATACTCACAATCACATGACACCAAGAATTATAGTGGTTCGACTCAACCTGAGTCTAGTCCACTCCCTACAAGATCCTTTTATAAGGTATTCCACTAGTTCTTCCCTTTCAATACAGTAGGTAGGAGGAAAAATTTTACACAATCTTTTAAGAATAAGAGTATCCGTACAATCTCTTTTTTAGGTAGAGAGACACCTTACTGTTTTAAGGATAAGAGGATCCTTACACAAGCCTAAGTACAGTCTAAGACTTAATGTAAAACAGAAAAATGGAAATAGTGGAATAAGAGGGTTACCTCTAGTGTGGTGCAAATGAGAAATGTATGAATGAATGCACCTTATAGAAGTCTTCACTAAGTCCTTTACTTGCACAGTGAGAATATAGAAGACTTTTGGTGCAGATTTTAAGCTTCACTTATGGTGGAATGATGAGTCACAAGCTCAAGCAATAATGAATACCTTTTTTACTTTGAATGCTCTCAAAGAATGCTCTTAATGCTCAGAATTAATTAGTATTAAATTAAGAGCATCATAGGTATTTATAAGTGAGGTTAGGTGGTCATTTTAAGCAACAAACCAGGCTCTAATGGCATATTCTGGGTCCACTGGTCGACCGCTAAGAGTTGTTGAGGCAAAAATATAGTTGTTGGAGTTCTTCTAGGCAGGCATTATGGCCTCGGACAGTGTCGGTCGACCGGGGCTTCCAGCCGGTCGACCGCCTGCAAGCTTTGTCTAGCTTTGACAGACTTATGTCACACTGACCAGTAGTCAGTGTTTTGGTCATATCTTTTCTGTCGGACCTTGGATTGACCTGATACCAGTTGTGTTGGAATCGTGACTTAATTTCCTACAACTCATCACAGAAAGTTTCCATCCTTCTCTTAACCTTGCAAGCACAAGAAGAAGCACTTCTCCTTCAAATCTCCAAAGTTCAAGAAAAAATGGAGATTTCTTCAGAAAAAACAATTTAGAGGAAAGAACAAATCCTCCTCCTGCTATGTCTGTGGAAAAGGACATTTTGGAAAAAACTGCCCCCTCTCTCTAATACTGACATTTGGAATACCCAAAATACCCTTGAGTCAGGTCGTTGTGATTTTCACAGAATATCACAAGAACATATGTTTCCTAATATGTTCAACACCACCTAAGGACTTCCATGCTTGGTCAAGGGATGTCCTAAAGTCATTCTAGTATGATGTTATGCAATGCATAGTGTGCGTGCACGTATATATCTGGAATGTACAAGTTACAACTGAAGAGTCTAAGCTATCCTAGAAATCTTCATCTTGACTTGAAACTTGGAGTCTTCATCATCACTTGATGCTCCCACTCTTGGCACTCCATCTTATATGCTTCTTGATTGTGCTTCCATGTCTTGTTTTTTGTGCCTTGACTTGAAGTCTTCACATATACTTGGCTTGGTGACATCTTCTATGCTAGGCAACACTCAGCAATCATAGTTAAAGCCACTTGTTTTTTTTTTATTACCAAAACATATATAGGAGTTTGGGCATATTTCCAACACATTTTTCTCTCTCAAAGGAAGTACATCCTTGATCTTCTATCCGAGACAGGTATGTTGGGTTTGTCATCGTTCTGATGCTCCTATGCAAGCTAGTACCCGGCTCAAGGAAAAGGAGGGTGAACCAGTTGACAAAGGTTGGTAGGAAAACTGATATTTCTCTCTCATACACAACCTGATATTGTTATGGCTTTGAGTTTAGTTAATCAGTTTATGCATGATCCCTATTCCTCTCATATAGAAGCAATTATGCATATCTTACGACACTTGAAGTCAACTGCAGGGAAAGGGATCCTCTTATCTCCTCATGATCATCTCCTGAGTTGAAGCTTATACAGATGCCGATTGGGCTGGTTCACCTGACAGAAAATCTATCTTTGGTTATTATACCTTTATGGGAGGCAATCTTCTCACTTGGCGTCATAGTTTAAAGTATCTCCGATACCGATACGATACCCTCCTATATGTATCTTAAATTTAACCGATCGATATGATACATGGAATTTTTAAAATCCTTTCGTATCGATATATATCCTATGATACATATCGATATGCACCAATACACTATCGATACATACTGATACTCATGGAAAATATAAAATCGAGGTGAAATATATGTTTCGGTATGTATCGGTAAGTATCGGTGAGTATTTGTATGTATCGTTCGGTACGTATCGATGATTATCAGTACGTATTGGTGAGTATACGTATGTATCGATCAATACATATCGGTGAATATTGGTATGTATCGGTATGTACCGATACAGAGCGCTACAGTCATATAATGGCCAAGATAGGTATTTTTTCAGAAAACACGATTTTTTGAGGGTTTTTCTTCCAAAGTTGCTACCAGCCATATTTCTCTCTAACTAAAGTGGAAATCAAAGTTGGGAACAAGGATTTTACATTTATTGGACAACTACAAACCTTGAATTCTTAGTGAGATACCCTCAATTTAGTGTTTATGCATAATACATATTATCAATAGCTTTTTTTAAAAAAAATTTTATGCAAAAATGTTTAAAAATGTGTTTCATAACCATTTATATGCTTATCTTTAGCATATCTTAACTTATCTCCGATACGATACGATACCCTTCGATACGTATCTTAATTTTGGTTGACCGATACGGCGACCGATACCGATACTTTAATCCTTGCTTGGCGTAGCAAGAAGCAGAATATGGTGGCTAGATCTAGTGCTGAAGAAGAATTCCATGCCATGGCACAGTGGTTTGTGAGTTATTATGGTTGTGTACACTTTGATGATAGTAGTGTACATGCTTATCTTCCTATGATGCTTTACTTTAATAACAAGGCTGCTATCATTATTGCTCATAACCCAGTATAGCATGACCGAACTAAACACATTGGGATTGACAGACATTTCATCAAAGAGAAGTTAGATGCTGGTTTGATTTGTGTTCCTTTTGTGAATCTGGTGATCAACTAGCTGATGTGTTCACTAAAGGGCTGGTTGGAAAGTTGTTTCATCCTAGTTTAGTCAAGTTGGGCATGTGTGACATCTATGCACCAACTTGAGGGGGAGTGTCAAAATAGGAGTAAGTGTGCCACAGGGGCACACTGGGGCTTTCCCCACTCCATCGACTCTATTTTGAGTGGGGCGGCTGGATCAAGGGTATTCTTATAAATTGTAATTACATTATATTTTCTGTTTTGTACTCCTATCATGATTCTATATTATAAATAGAGGACCTGTGTGATCAGTTAAAAGACACACAAGCATTCTCCCTATTCATACTGTTAACATATATATATGTATGTATACATACATACATATATATTTTACACACACACACATATATATATATATATATAGACTCTTCTATTTTTAGTAACAAAGTTCCCTCTAGTTGCAGCAATGCTCTGTTCAAATTATAGTTTTCAAGGTGACACATAGATGTCCAGGCAGCTTGGTCGCTTAGGTGGGCTCCTTGATCACCTTGTTGGCATTGCCTTGCATCCAGGCTGCCTCCAACACCTTGGGTCGCCTAGACATTGTAACAACTATGATTCAAATTTAAAGTCGAAGTGATTTTTTTCCATATATTATAAATTTAACATATAAGTCTAATGCCATTATATAGCTTTTTCACCCTTTTTTCTATCTTTAATTTAATCCTAATTAATTTCTTCCTTTTTGCTTAGGTCAAGAAGTGAGATAAGGAAGTTGGATTAGAGACATTAGACAGAATGCATAAGAAGGAGAACGAAGTAAAATCTTCCAGTATTAGCAACCACTAGCAGCATCCTCCTAGAAATTTTGGAAAATATTTAAATCCCCACCACTGCAAAGGGGAAATGTAGGTGATTATTTTCGCCTTATAGGAGCTCAAATTAATTATTTTTAAAGTGAGCATATTCTATCAATTGCTTTTTAAAGAAATGTGATAAAAAAAAAAAAAATTCCTTAATTTTTTCATCAACATTAACCAAAGCTCCTTAAGTGTTTCATATTTTTTCCACAAACTATCCATTATTTCTGAACAGACAAAATAAATTTCCCCAAAGTTGAAAAAAAAAAAAAAAATACGTCCAAGGAAATTTTTTATCCTCAATTCTTGGAACTTTTCAGTTCATTGAATTTGGTTGAGTTAGCAAGAATAACAGGAGTTATTTTTTTATGCACAAGGCTAAAATGGGACCCTTATATAGTTTTCATTTGAGTATCAACGAATCATGAATGTGCAAATTGCTGAGAAAAATCAAATAATAAGAGCAGTAAAAAAGAAGTCCCAAAACTAAAATGCAACAGCACAGGAGAACATATGTGAATGATTACCGTAAAATTAGGGTTATGGTAGTCATCCTTATGAACAGTTTGCAGTGTCCTAAATAGGGAATGTCTTGGAGTATCATACCGCCCATCACATAAATCAAGTCCTCCAACAAAAGCAATGATTTTTCTCTTATTACAACCAGCATCAGCATCCACAATGACAGTTTTCTGATGATGAGTGTAGATTGCTCCAACTTCCTGAGAATTAAGAACGGATGAACACATACTCAATGCAAATTCCCGACATCAAAGATATGGGAAAAATCAAATAACAAGAAATAGACATAGGAAAAGAATAGATCCTGAGTTACAGGAAACTAAATATACAAGCACAGACTCATCTACACAAGAATATAACAACAAATCACTCTACAAGTCTTGAATTCTTGATTGAATCGGGAATCTGCATTCGCACCACTGAAAAACACTAAAAGAACCATACCCAAAATCAGACTAAGGTGGAAGAAATTATGCGCACTGAAACGACAAATAATTAAGTAGGTGAAATATATAAAAGTTAAAGAACATTGAGAGAGGGTGCCCTCATGGTTTCTACCCTTGCAAACATGAAAATATATTTCAGATATTAGAGAAGCAATAAAAAATAGAACTAAAAATTTATCCATCCCATGGCAGCAAAAGAGTCACCTGGAGCCATGCATTGTTGTCGGTGAAATACCTAACTTGTAACTAAGGGTATGGGTTTTGACTTGAATTATAGGTTGCTCCATTAGTAAGAGAAATGTTGATGCGAAAAGAAAGCTAGGAAAAATTGTGCTCTATGTGAAAGGACTGTCTAGACATGATCACTATCCAATAAAAATTTCAGCCTTCATTCAAATATCCAAAATCTTATGAAATATAGAGTTTCAGCTAAGATATTGGGTAACGTACGAGGGACTTAAGTAGGTCTACCAATCCAAAATATTAGATAGGGAAGACTTTCATTTTTTTGGTGAGTCTTTGGTAGATTTACAATGTACAGGGACATGGATGTTTGCTTAACTGATGAATGTTCTCGATATGTATTCAGAGACCAGATGAAATGGCACACACATTGAAGTACTAAAAAATTCACCAATAAAGTAATTGTAAAACTTGGGAAACATGCGTATTAACGGAGGAGGGGAAAATCATGAAAACCACAAACTACCGAAAAATGAAAAGAAAAAGACTCAGTACTCATCTTTCACTTTTCCATTTGAACTAACTAGAAACATCAGATTCTAAGGCTCAGATTTATGGAGAATAAATTAAAATTAGCTAACCCTGAAGTATAAGCAGAGATTCAGATAAAGATAATCATCAACGCCTAACCTGCTGTTTGACCCAGCTATGTTTTCCATCGGATCGGGGGCAGAGTAGTACTTGTACTGAAGAGTGCTTGAAGAAATGTCTGGTCTCTTCATCATGGGTATGCATGAATCCATCCTATACATTAAAAAATTAGATTATCAAGCTTGCTAAAGACTTGGTTTACTGAAAAAAGAAATAAAAGCAAAAGACTTAAAAGGAACCACCATGCAAGAAACTTAAGAGAAATGAAATGAAAGAGAACTGACTAATAAATGATATTTTGAAAGTAACCAAAATGAATTTCCCATTAACACATATAAGAATACAAGCTTACTAAAGCTTTAATCATAACCCATAAGGTACCGAAACAAAGAAAATAAACAGAGAAAAGTGCACTCATCAGCACAAGAAAATCATACGAGCATGCCCTCTATGTCCATTCTCAGTCTAACACCTGGAATTCAGACAGTTGGAGTTATTATCATTGATGACATTGTAATGCCCAATTTTTATTAATTAGCAATGCTGATACTCTAAGCTTCAAACCAAAATAATATCATTGAAGATGTCAATTCAAATTTACCATTCATAACTTTCAAATTTTGGACAGGTGTCGTGTTATTCAAATACAACGCAATAATTTTGTCACTTGATTAAACCTACTTTGACACACAATCAGATACAATTGAACTAAAAAAGAAAGATCCAAAAAGCAAGTTTCCCTTGTGTAGCAAGAAATGATAATCTATCTCTCTGTCATATCTTGGATTAGACTAATGAACTTCATGCCTAAAATGTGCAGATTTATCAAGCAAACTTCTACAATGAAGAGTTTGGAGTTCAGAAAATGATGCATTACTACAGAAGATAGTTATTAAGGTATATGTGAAGACTTTGAATGTCAAACATTTTTAATGTCTAGTTGGAACTCAGACAACTACCATGGATTCTAGCCTCGGATTAGGAGTCAACAAAATAGTAGGTGGCTTTACCGTTTTATAACCCAAGATATTCCTTGAAGAAGGATCATCCCATACAAGAAGCAGAACTCTCACACCTTCCTGTGACTTGGATTTGAGAAGATCCCCCAGGGTACAGTCTGATCTGGTTGATGCATAAGCAGCATCGTGGACGAGCCTGACTTCATGGAAAACAGACCACCCTGTGATGTAAATTAAACGACGAGCCTGACTTATTGCATTGAAGATGTCATGCCAACACTTGGGATGCTCGAACAGCATCTTATGATCTATCTTCAGGTTTGGAAGAAAACCATCATGAACATGGGCATCTTGATAAAGTGTAACTTTCCCACCCTTCCTAAGAGGAAAATAGGTGCCAAGAACACCGCGATAGTCGGGGCCTGACCCAACTCCATCATGGTAAATACTCAATCTGTCTATTGGAGTATACCGAATTGAAAGACTCAATTCTGCTCCAGGTTTGCAGGGCTTCCCATTAGCACTAAGGATTGGAAAGGATCCCTCCAGCAATGCTCCTGAGTATATCTGTTCCACTGGGATGTCTACAACCCCTATTAGCTCCGAACCAACAACATCATTGTCTTTGACGAGAAAGCGCACTTCTGCAGCATAATGTGCCACTGGAACATCAAAATGTTGCAGCCAAACTGGGTTCTCATTGTTGTCGATCACAAAAGTACGAGCAATTACATGGGCGGAAATTGAAACTGTGACATATGGATCGCTGGTTATCTTACGATTCTCGTTCCCTTCAATTTTGTTGCTAATGCCTACCGATACTCTCTCAAACACGTCTCGTAAGGACTCAGAGAACCTGTCCATATTGGGAAGGTTTTTCGCTTCACGGACCAAGATCTCTAAATTCCCATGCAACATCAACAGCTTCAAAGAACTCTGACTGTGACGTGAGCCCTCAATTGATTTGGAAGCGGAATGAAGGAAATGACGTAATGAACCTGAAAGAGAATGCTGGTGGCTTGAGGACGATGAATCACTACGGTAACCATCCATATCTACCTGGTTGTCGTACCTTGCGCTCTGGCTCTGCAACTTGGAGGTTGGGGGCGAGGCAATGTGGTTGGAGGGGTAAAGGGCTGATAATCAGACCACTGGACTGTGGCTAAGAGATCATCAATTGGGGAATAAACTGAATTATGGGACTAGGACGAGTTACCAGCACCTTCACGAGGGAGAGAGAGGACCCAATAGACCCAACACCAGCAGACTCTGAACAATCCTGTTGTGGGTAATGGAAGTCCAATATGCCGGCGGTGGCTGATGCAGAGGTTGTGGGTTTGAAATGGAATGAGATGAAAGACAGAGGTAGGGATGAGGAGAAGAAGGTGGGTATGAATCTGAATTTGGAGGTGGATGAGGGTATCTACAGGGATCAGCGCACGAGTATGGACTGTAATTCTCCATTTAAATAAACAAATTGCCATACGTTTCTTAAGGACTGATCAATTGTCAAAGCCAATTAAGATTTTAAAAAAAGCATAGAGGAGGAATCACGATATGGAATTGGTTTGGTTTGTACTCTTTCAACAAGAGAGAGAGAGACAGAGACAGAGAGAGAGGGGGGTTTGCGACTTGGGAAGGTATCCTTGGCTGGCGGCGGGCCATTGTAGTCTCGTCCTCAGAATGATGAAACCTGAAACCCAACGGAGAATGGGAGGGAAGTGGGAACCAGCGTTTAAAACATGGAAGCGGCCTGGAGTTATTTTAAGGCTTCTTTCAGTATAAATTGACCGAAATCAAGATTGATCATGGCCCGATTCCAACCCTAACCGATGGATTCATCGATCCAATCATCGATTTTCAAACCAGGATTAAACTGAATAAATTATATTTTTAAATTGTTGAAGAGTGCACGTCAACTACTTAGTACTGAATCATATAGTCGTTACCCATGAGTTGAGAATTGGTCAAGCAGTTGACTTCTGTATTCTTGATTATCTGGATAGAATTTTTTTAGGGTCAATTTCCCTTAAAATGAAGGGAAAGTAATTTTTTTAACAAAAAAAAAAGAAAAAGTAATTGATTCTGTTCAATATTTTCCTTTCTACGTCTAATGGATTAAATTTTTTTCAATTATTAGTTTTTTTTTTAATCAATGTTTTTTTATTTATTTTGATACTTGACAAAATCTCTATTTATATTCAAAATAAAAAGGGTCTTACTTAAAATTTGTGTATACTTTATTTGTTTTTAAGTCAAAGTGAAATTTAAAAACAAGCATTTTTTTTTAGTTAAAATTTTTTAAAATTAAAAATTATGGGTAAAGTTTTAGAGATAATGTTCTCTATGTTCTCTATCTCAGAGCATAGTATGCCATTATATCTATTACTTTCTTCCCACTCTTTGCTCCTCTATAAATTGTAATGACCTCTTTACCCTTAGGAATGAGCAATGGTTGGGTGTTTCTTGTTGGTGCAAACTACACCCCTGGACATGAATCACGTTCTAAAATTTTTTATCAATAAAAGATATCACTTGTTTGTTTTGGGGGTCAAAAGTATCAATCGTTTATTTTTCAACTATAAATAGGCTGAAAATTGTATCATAAACTTGTATTATGTTTGTTTAGCATTTAAATGGATTTATGAACAGAACCATGAAGAAAATTTCAAAATTTTCTCTTGAAATGCTTACATCCAATTTGGATCAACAATTTACAACACAAAATAAAATAAAATAAAATATAGAAAAGGAGGCATAAATATTTTACCTTATTTTTCTAATATATATATATATATATAATGATTTTTTTTTAATATAAAAAGGAGAAACATGTGATGAAAATAAATTAACAGTAATACGAAAAAAAAAAAAAATGGAGACGAACTAAACTCAAATTTACGAAAAAGGTTGATGATTGTTTGTCATTGAAGTTTATAATATTCAAGGGTCCACTCCCATATTAAAGGGAAATGGGATTGCGGACTTTTCAATGACTTAAGCTTTTATTAAGAGATTTTCTTATTGATGTCCTTATAAAATAACTTGTAGTTTTTGTTTTTTGCTTCCTCTTAGTATATATATATATATATATTCAACATAGTGTAAAATTTATCATTTTAAAATATGAATTGAATCAAAAAGAATTATTTTTCAAGTAATTTTGAAAACTCTACCTTGATTAAAGAGCCTTTGAGATAAATCAAGGAACAATCAAAAGAAGGTTAAATATTCTAATACATCCATAAAGGCATCATTCAAAATCTCAAAAAGTCCCTTTTAGATGAAGTGCAAAACCCAAGAATTTGAATCTAGTCATCTTTTCTTTTTCTTTTTTTTTTTAGGAGAGAGTTTTGTACCTTGCAATGTGGCCCTTGCACAAACACCTAGACCAATCACAACGCACATTGGAGCATCACTAGGGACGGGATCTTCCTAGTGCCTCTTTGTATTTATCTCTTTCCTCCTATGAAATAATATATCTACCCCCTCTTGTGGGAGAAGAGATTGATAAACATCGGAAGGCGCTAGTATATGCTATGCAGCCGGATAGGGGATTCTTTCAATATATATCAAAGAGAATATTTTCCCTCTCTCTTGGAGGGGAGGCAAGGTATTTAATATCAGATAGTCTCATAGAAGTCACCATAGAGGGTTGACCTCTCTGCAATAGTAAGATTGTTCCATTGGGACCTAGTGGTCATGGGTTCAAGTAAAAAAATAGCCTTCCCGAAGGGAAGGTGAGACTGTGAAACTACATACATTATGACCTTCCTAGATAAAGTCTATTTTCTTATTCTCATTAAAGTCACCATCTTATATGGATCATATAAGGTAAAAAGGGGAAAGGGAAGCTACCTGCTTGCGTAATAGACAAAATTCTCTTGCCCAAAAAGAGAAAATAATGACGAAGGAAGGCAATCATCATGGTTACATAACCAAAAGATTACAAAAAGCAAAACCCATTTAAAATAGGGACATTCTGACTGATATGGGCTTTTTTGTATTTAAGTAACTCCAAATCAAAGGATTTTGATTTGCAAATATGGATTTCATTATTAAGTGCTGGTTTTCAAGGTTGCCAAGCTGAAAATGTTCCCTTACCAAGAAAAAAAAATTCTGAAAATGTAAACTGATTAGTTAATCAGTCTTGATCATTTGGGCTTTATTCGGTTTGAGGATCGATTGATTGACCAATCTTTGTTTAGATTTTGAAATAGCTTGGATAGACTAATTAATCTTTAATCTGCTTTAATTATTCAAGTTTGTGCATTTAATCTTGAGCATCTAATCCGATTAGCAGAAGAGTAGCTGATCAATTAATTAGTCTTTAATTTTCTAATAGAGACTAATTACTAGATAAAACAGCTAGCACAATAGAAGTCTAATTTTAGAATGTTACTATCTTAGGGAAAGGGTTTCCAATTCCGTTAATGTGAGAGGAATCTTCTATGCCACACCAATTATGGTGTAGGAATCGATTTGATCAATAGGGGTACCTACATGATCAATAAATGCAAAGAACGTTAGACGGTGTGAAAAAACATTGCAACCCTAATGTTATAGGGATCTTTTTCTTTGACATTAATTATCTACCCCCTAACTTCAAACAATTAAGAATCAAATTAATATTTCAATCACTGACATTCATTTTAAATCTTGAGACCATGTTGAGATGTTGGAAATTATAGAGATATAATCCCACATCAATTAAGTTCAGAACTTTGTGTTGCTGTCATATACCATTAGGTCATTTCCATCTAATAACTTCATATTCTAGCTTTTGGTTGGATCACCAATGGTATTTTATGGGTTTATGAGTTGGGCAGCTAGTGGGTTGGAGTTAGGGTTCAAAAATGCGGAGCTGATAAATTCTTGTGTGGAAACTAGAGTTGGGACATGTTTTGGTCTGAATATAATTTCTCTTTGGTTGGAAATTGTTTCAGACGATTCTGATCTGATTCAATTGATCCAATTCCATTTCTATCTCTGATCATGTATCCTTCCACTAATATACTCATAAATATATCATAAGAATTGACCCAATTGAAAATTTCCATCCAATAATATAAATTCACGATAATAAAATACACTTGCAGTTATGAATATTTAACTGCAGCTTTATGGACCATATATAACAATGGAGCTTCTTACAGCATAATGAGAGCATCTCCACACGAGCTCACCTGATCTCATTTGCATATTAGGTATACGCTTAGCTTTCACCATCACAATAAAGCTCCTTTGCTTTATTTTATGAGTGAAAGAGAGAGTTTCAGGCCTCACTGTGATCACAACACCTTTAGGTGCTCTAATGGTTGCATTGTACACTGACTCGGCGGGACCCACATTGGTGACTCTCCTTCTGAAAACTCCAGTTGTGTAGGATCTATTCATGGACGTGGGGAGCTGCATGGTTGGATAGTTGAGACCATCGCTTCCCTTTGAAGGAGGCAAAGAAGAACAGTTTACGTGCTTTGAACCAACTAAGAAGCCCAAGGAGGAGCCTTTGTAACCCTCACGACATAGGAACTGAATGTAAGATAACTGATCCATGTCATATACTAAACCAGGATGGATAGCTCGAGCCGGGTTCACCTGACCCGAACCATATGCGAACTCCGCATCATTGTTGACACGTGGACTTAGCTGCTTGGCTGTAAAATTGCATCAATGAAATTATGAACCCAACATCAGGAATGAAGCATAAATTCATGAGAACGACCACGTCCAAGAAATATAAATTTGGTTAATCAAATGTTCCCTTATAATTCAATTGGGATGAAGTGTATTTGTGAGGGTCTATGAGAATGCACGAGGAAGCATCAACATATATGTCATTTTTTATTTTATGGGATATGGGTTTTCATCCCTTATCATCTGTCTAGGCAACGCATAGGCCACACTCCCCCACAGAAACCATTTTCCCTTCAATTAGAGCTTACAATTTTGAAGACTAAGTCGGCAAATTAAGATTCTGTAGCGTAGCATTCCCATTTTATATTTGTATTTCTAAATCAAAAACTCTTTTTTTATGTGTGTGTTTTGTTTATTTGGAAATACTTGAAAAAAATATTATATATTAAACTAGAAAAAAAAAATATTTATGCCACTAAGAAATAACAAATTAAAACACACGAGGAATGCATAGTAACAAAAGTATATCTTTAGTTATGTGATGGTGGCGACATGGATGGAGGTGGTAGAAGAGAGTCGGGTTTATTGGGTTAATTTTTGTTACAAATTTATGTTTCTGCTTTTTTTTATAAACAACATCAACAACTAATGTATTTTCTCACTCAATTCATTAAAAAAAAAATTTTAAGAAAAATAAAAATAGAAAAGGAAGAAAGAAAGGACATCAAAATTGTTTCTTTTGAATGTTGAAGTACAAACCCTAAATAGGTCTAGTTGTTTCTGAAATAGGGTTGTTGTCTTCTTCAAGGATTATATTAAACACATTAAATTAAGTACTTCATTAACTTACCAGTGGTAATAATGGCAGATTTGATGGCAGCCGGTGACCATTTAGGATGGAATGACTTGATATAAGCAGCAACACCAGCAACATGAGGACATGCCATGGAGGTGCCAGACATAATCGTAAATTTTGAGTACTGATTATCACCCTCAAATCCAGTAAGAGACTTGAGAAGGGTATAAGAAGCTAAGATATCAATGCCCGGTGCAACAATGTCCGGCTATTTCGCGACACCGGCGAACATGAAATCACCACACAGATTAAAACCAAGTCTGTTAAAGTCTGTAAATACTATCAGAAAGGATTTAAAACAAGTTTCTTCAAGTTGGTCACCTTGAGAATGTGGATGGATGCAGGATTAGGCCCACGAGATGAAAATGAAGCCACAAACGGTGCTGGAACATTAACTTCTTGGGTCCTATAAATAACTGCTGATGGTGATCTGCATTTGTGGGACAAAGATCATTTATAAATGTTTCAGATTTGTTAATTTGATTGGATTTATTGGAACCAAGGAGTAGTTATTACCTTGTAGAGTTTATGTAATCAGTGACAGCTTTGCCAGTTTTCGAATCCACTACAGTTCCTGGTGTCATGAAAATTTGAGCAGTATCAGGGTTAGCGTCGCTTTCTACGACGGTGCCAACCCCACTGGCGAGTTTGACGGCGGAATCAACGCCCCACATCAACATCTCGCAGTAGACTAGCTTCCCCTTCACCTTTGAAGAATCCAGGGAGCCTTCTATACAATACCTGTAATCCATGTTGAATTGTTTTCTTTAGTTTCTATGTTGTTACAAGGATGAAGAGGGGTATATTTAAAAGCAAAAAGTACAGATGTTTGATGTTGAGGTGTACGACCAAGTGATCGTACGAACTAATTATCCTTTCTCAGATTAAATGGGTCTTAGATGGGCTACTGCACCATTTACCTCTAAACATGTCTTAAACGGACTATTAATTAAATTTTTTATGATAAAGGTTTAGATTGATTCCATATCTACACATTGTTGTAAAGCTTTACTTTTTACACCCAAAAAATTCATCAAATTTATCTACAACAATAGCAAGTCAAACAATCCTAAGTTTGACTCCCATTAAGCACACCTTAGGCTACTCACGCGGGAGTGTTTAGTGCTCTTAATTGCTTTTAGTGAAAGTTGAATAGTTCTCATTCAACCCCAGTATGACCCGGTTCCATGCGGTTGTGGGGTTAATATGGGCCCGCGGGACTAGTCAGGCCAAAGGCCTGGATACCTCTCGCCACCAAAAAAAAATAGCAAGTCAAATAGTAGGGCTTAATCTGGCTCTTCAGGGGGTCAAGCTCAATCGAGTTCTTAGGAGGTCAGTACCAATTAGGCGCCCATCGGGTAGGCCCTCACACCAAGAATGACTGAATAGTATTCAGTCCCAGCATAAGCCTAACACATTTAACAAGCACTGTAGGTCAGATTTGGGTTTTCCTGGCCAAGCTGACCAGTGCAAGCCCAATTTTTCTTTTCACCCCCCTTGGGTAGAAGGCTTGGTTTTCGAGATAGGATCCACTGGTCGTACGAGTCAGCCTCCAATACCTATCCCACCTTTTGTCATCACAAGGATAAAGATGAGTATATTTGAAAACAAAAATGGCAAGTGTTGGATGTTGACTCGTACGACCAAGTAATTGTACTAGCAGCACGAAAATATTCTCCCATCTCTCTAAATTCATAGAACTCCCTTCTTGTTGATGCCCCTATGCATACTCTCATTGGGTTTGCACCAGGTGACGATTTCTAGCCAAAACTTTAAATAGCTTTTGTTGATCATTTTGGGCTGATTTTTACCATTGGCATGAGTGCAAGCCCTACATGTATTAGCCATAGAAACCAGCAAAGGTGAAAGATCAGTACCTCGCACTGCTGGCAGTGTCACTGGAATCGTTGCTGGCATTAGCCCCAACGACGAGGGGATAAAGTTTTCGTTCTGGAGAAAAGTTGTTCACACCAATTCCCTGCAACGTTCATTTACAACTCAAACGAGTCAACTCGTGCTTCAGAATTGGTTTAACTCTACATATTACTTGAAGCAAAAGACTTACAGAGAATGTCTTCCCATTACCCAACATGACTTTACTCCTAAACTGCCGATTCGTGCCGCTTGCACCGACCGTAAGAATCCATGGTGCATGATTTTCTACAGTACCCGGAGTTGGGCCGCCGTTGCCGGCGGAGGCACTGGTGAGGATGCCCTTCTTCATGGCATGGAAAGTTCCAATGGCTATGGAATCATTTAAGTACCCAACAATTCCACTACCAATGGAGATGGAGATGATATCGACACCGTCGGCTATCGCCGTATCGAATGCGGCCAGAAGGTCCATATCTGCACATCCACTGCTTTCCCAACAGACCTTGTAAACCGCAATTCTTGCAGAGGGCACTGCTCCGCGTGCAATACCCTTTGCAAGGCCATAAAGGCTGGCATCTTTTACTAGATTTCCTGCAAGTGTGGATGATGTATGAGTGCCATGGCCATCCACATCGATTGGAGATAAGATGTCATATGGGTCACGGGTGCCATCAAGCTTGAAGTATCTTGCTCCTATGATCTTACTGCAAACACCCAATTAAATCAAAAGCATAATACACTCGTTCCATGGCCAGGAATGAAAGGGGTTTTAGTCCCACATTGGTTAAGTTTTACGAGTAACAATAAGAGGAATTTGTTGCCACAAATCACAAATTAATAGTTTGGGAGTAATTTGTGATTTGTGATTTATGATTTATGATTTATTATAATTTATTATAAATAAAAATAGGTGCTATAAATTATACCAAACACATCTAGAAATAGAAATAAGTCAAATAAATACAAATCGAAATCAAACCGAAGAAAGCCTAAGTTTTACAAGTAACAATAAGAGGAAGTAACAAGAAGAAGAATGGTCATTACTTGTTGCATCCAGAGAACTTAACATAGCGGCGACAAGTTCCCTTCCATTTTTCCGGCGGAGGTCCGAATCCTTTATCGTTGAAGCTCTCAGAATCTGGAGTTATCCCTGTTCATCCAAGAGATTAAAGCCCATAATCTATTATGATAATTGATTATTCAAAAATAGATAATAAACATAAATATAAACTATGCAGGAGAGAGAACCTAATATGAAGAATAACTGTTTAATTAATTACCAGTATCCAATAAACCCACAATTATGTCACTCTCTATCTTCAATTTTCTTTTTACAGTGAGAGGAAATCCAATAAAATCCCATGATTTTGTAGTGCTAAGCTTGTGATATCGATTAGGAAATACAGAAATCACTCGATCCATACCTAAAGAAAACCACATAAATCAATCTTTAATGGAACTCATTAAACTAAATAGAAATGAAAGCATTTGGATTTCTAGTTAGCATCTAAACACACTCGACAACTGTTGGGCTTCATCAGCGGTTAGCTTTGCTGCAAAAGCACTGAAGCTACTGGTGTAGCTATGAACAATGGAGTCCTCAGCTGCACTAGAACTGTTCAGTATAGAGAAATGGAGATTACATAAGTTTTAATCATGGATCAGTTAAAAGATGAGAAAGAGAGAAATTGAATGAATGTTCACCTTCCTTTCACGGTTGAGAGGATATTTATATGTGACTGAACTCCTTGTTCTCTCGCGTTAGGACGATCTCCCATATAGACTATGTAAAAACTCTGCCCAAAATCTCTACATTAGGTGAGATAGATAAAAAATAGAAGAAGAAGAAGAAGAAGAAAACTAGCTACCTTCTCCTTGTCACCATTGATGATGATAGAGCTTGCCAAGACAAGAAGAAGAAGAAGGAGATGAAAGGACTCTGTAGATTTGTTTCTTATCATTTTCAGAGTTACAGTATCTATGAATTGAGCTTTGTCTCTGTTTTGGGGGGGAGGGGGTCTTAAGTTAACATTATTAATTAAGGGAATAGCTTGGAAGTTTTATAGTATTCATAAGGAGAAGAAACGTAAACTTCCTGCAAATTTCTTACGGTGAAGGGATTGGTTGGTGCAAAATCGTAAAAGAAACAGAGAAGTGAAACCACAAAATCAGTTTTTAAGAAACAGAATCCGCATCCCTTGTGATAATGTCAAGAAAATGTGGTCAGGGATTTCTTTGTTTGAGAAACAATGGGGGGAACATTTCTACTTTCTCCTGTATTCTTGCGAAAATGGATCAGTTGCTCGTATGATCACCTGGTCATACGAGTTAGCATCCGACCCCTGTCCTTTTTTTTTTCAAATATTTTCTTCTTTATCCTTGTAATGGCAAAAAGTGAGACATGTGTTAGATGCTGACTCGTACGACCAGATGATCGTACGAGCAACGGATCCTATCTCTATTCTTGTCATGCCATAAGCGGGGTTTTAGGGGAGTATATGGATTTGTGGCCCAAGCATAAATGAACCATGGTGGCTTGGGGGTCCAATTGGTCAACCCATTCCCTTACGGGAACCATTTATGTACGGTCTAAGCTACACATATGAAATCCACAGTAGGGTTTTTCTCTAGGTGGATTCCATCTATGTGGATCAGTCCTTGCAAGAGAATGTTTCTCTTCAAGGACCTGATCCACTCTTAATTATTTCAGTTAAGAATCTACGAGCCGATTCCAATTCATAGAACCGTGGCACAACCTATGTAATCCCAACCACTGAATTCTTGGCCATAAAAAAGGAATAGAATAGACTGAATATATAATCAAATTAAGAGTGTCAACTAGCTAGGCTCGGTCATTTTTGATTGGGTCTAATCGATTCCCACTTATTTAAAGTCTCTCACTATTTCCACTAGTTTGTAATTCAGCTACCCATTTATTGGGACTTGCAAGAAGTAGAGTTTCTTTGTTTTCTTTCATCATGGTAGGTGGAAAAAGAAAAGAGTCAAAGCAACATACCAGAAATACCATTATGCCCCATAGGTGGGGGCATGAACATGTTTCTATTCGGTCAATTAGTAACCAATCCACTATTAGGTCGGGCATACAGGGGCCACAGAAGGTACTTAAACGGGCTATAATTGGGATAAATGGGTTCAAATGGGCTAATCAGGCTACACATGATCAATTTTCAACTGATCATGTCAATCCTTATCGGATGACCATCAGGCTACAACCTTGCACCGTGAACTCTCGATTATTAATCAATGGGGGTGTTTGAGCCTTGCACCGTGAACTCCCGATTATTAATCAATGGGGATGTTTGAGCCTGACACGTTTAATAATCAATTGGTCCGGTCTCAAGCTTCAACTGATCGATTCAAGTTAGGCCCACCAATGTGGGCCAAGTTTTAACACCCCTAACACAAAACAATGCTTGTAAAATAATACATAGTTCCCAAACGATATCACATCTTTCAGCTGTTTGATGGGGAATTCCAAAATACATTATTAACTGATTTGGTGTATGTGGAAAATTGGGTATGTTTGAACGTGTCTCACTCAAAGGAGTATTATTCAATTTAAAGGAACAATTAACGTGTAAAAGAACAGAATTGAACACACAAACTTATAAAGATAAAGGAACCTCTGAAGGTCATCCCTCTTAGACCACTAAAGAGAGACTAACAATAATATCTTAACTAGCCTTGTAAAAGATTTAACACTTTTTTAGTATTATTCTATGTGTCCATTAGGATTGACTTGAATTCTAATATAACACTCCCTTGAACTCCAAGCTATGTCAACCTTCTAATTTCTGCAAGGACTGATGGGATTACCTGTTCAAAATTTGCAAGAGTGCATGTCATCTAGGACTTTCTCATAGGGGTGGATCTAATGGTTTTTCTGATCACAAGCCAGTGATTGGAAGAAATGAGATAGTTGGTGTGGAGTTTCCAAACAGCCAAAGGGCCAGGATTGGACCAGCCAAGCTCAGTCCGAATAGTTGGGTTGCTTTAATACAAGGAAGAAGAAAAGGGGGGAAAAAATAAAAGGGTGAATAAGGAATTCGATCCTTGATGGTCATCGGTTGTTTTAAGATAGGTATTGGGGACAATGGAGGGCATTTTGGATCATGATTCAAGGGAGTATTGGTGACCTTAGATTTCATGGTGAACCCTCTATCGTGGGTGAAAAAGAACTTCTGCCAAAGTTGCCCACAATATTAAAGTGGGGATTCTTCTCACGCCCTTTCACATAATGAGTCATGGGATTCAAATTGACGCTCTCTTTCTTTAAACAAAGTATGGGCCTCTTTTAAATGAATCCATCTCCAATCTTCTCATTGATGCAATTTTCTATGAGAAGATGAAGAGAAAACATGTGATAAAAATTAAAATTGTTTGTTCAGATGTTCGTGGATTTTAATTAGTTATTCCCCATCTTGTGAGAGTGAGAGGGTTAGACATTTTTTTTTTTTCTTTTTTGGTCAGTAATGATAAGGTAACACCAAGGAAAGGAAATATGAAGAAAAACTAAGTACAGAGATGAACATATATGTTTACAATAAGTAGAAAAATTATTAAAAAAAAAAAACGTTATGAAGAAAACAATAGGATGAACTAACACTAGCTTAGCCGAATGATGGCAGCTTTGACTTGAAGAGTCAATGCCTAGGGGAGACATATAACGTGTGAGTGGGTGAGTCTACAGAAGCTGGGTGGTGCTTCGATGTCTCTGTTAGCGGATCAGAACTCAGAAGCTGTAAATTTTTATTCCCAAGTTCTTTAATGCTGTCATCTTTGGTTAACAATTTTAGGGTTATCATGTAACAGAGAACTTTTATTACTGTCTTGTCATAATTTGTTCTCCCTTTGTGGATTACTTGAATTTTGACATGTCTTCAGTTTCTTACTGATTGCTTATGTCAAGAAAGAAGCATTCTTGCTTTTGTCTGGTTGCCTAGTCAGGGCAGTAATATAGAATAACTTGTTTCAACCTAGTTCAATGCATATGCACTTTGCTGAGGTGGAGATTACAGATGGTGAAATTGGAGTCTTCTCTGTTAATGAGAACTAACAGTTCTAGAATTGATGTGAGCATTCTTAAATTAGCTTTACACTTCAAACAACCAAAGTGTGGACCTGCATGGAATAGATTGGTATGCAAGCATTGCTCATTGTCTTCACTCTGAATTAGATCAGGCAAAGTTTATAGTTTATACAGCTTTTAAGCTTTGATACGTGTCCAACTTGGAACCATTGCAACTTATAAGATTCTTTTCAAAGTTTTTGTCATAGCGATTTCAGCTCCTTGCATGAAGTTCCTCTTTTTCACAGCTCTAGTTATCTCTATTTGGCTGAGAAACACCCTCCTGTACTGAAGCTTGCCATCCCAAAATTTTGATTGTACAATTCCCAAGTCTTCAAAACTTCCATAACCCTATCAGTGAGTAATCTCAGGTAGATCTGCTCCTTTTTCATCTGAGGCTTTCATATCGTCAATTCACATGACGTTACAAGTTTTATGTAGATCACTTGTATTTCATTTAATTTGATGATCACATTGCAGCAACAAAAAGAAAGGAGTTACTCATGTCATGTATAACAGTAAAAGAGTTTTTGAAACTTTCACATGATGTGACAAGTTTTACATGGATCAGTGGTATGGCTTTATTCAATGATACCATTGCAGCAACAAAGGTAGTTATTCATGTCTGTATAAGAGTTTTTCTAACTTCTAAATATTACAGATCAATGAACTTAAATCATAAGGTTTCCTGGAAGTCTGCAATATATGATTTACATTAGCTTACTGAAATATAAGATGAGCAAATTCAATGAACCATGGAAGTGACACTCATTGACACACACACACACACACACACACACACACACAAGCAAAGAGAACTTTCAAGGCAATACATTTGTCCCTCCCCCAAACTTTATCATACACCAAGAAAAACATTACACAGTCTCAGATTTTAACTGTGAATTTACCCTGCATCACATAGTAGACTATTTTCCCTTCAGAAAGTGCACTTCTGCTTCAGGCATTACTTACTGTTCCTTTCTGTAGAGTTCAGGGAAACAGAGGCCTCCAATGGTTAGAAGCATTGCTTTGACTCTTTGTTGAACGATGTGATGGAAAACAGATCAGTGCTGCTACATACATATAATACATTATCTGCTTATACTGCATTCCTAATCTTAAACTTCTCTAACTGCCACCCTTCTTCCCCCAGCTGATGGAGGGGTTTAGATAGAATCAGCTACCCATGAATTCACATAACATCTATTTTCTCGTAAAGTATGTTTCATGTTTCTCCATAAGCCAGAGCAGGTAAAATGAATTGGTCTACCTTTTGCGTTTGGACTTTAAAGAGGTCATTGATTGAGAATTAGTGTGCCAGTTGCGCTTTCTTTGGTTGATGAACCAATTGTTAATTTGTTTAAGTTGCAAGCCCGTCTCCTCCACAAGTTTTGCCTTGTCATCCTCCTGTAAATATACAGCTACATGCTTATTCACAGATAGTGAACATGGAAATTTGATTATAAAGAAAAAGAATGCTAGGCCTTATTTCATTCATCTACAACAAGCAATTATTGAGCCAGTAGATAGTAAAAGGTTCCAACCATGGGGGAGCATTTTGATAATCAATGGAAATTTGGATGACTTTTTGGAGGTGACGTGGCTACTCCTGTTGGTATGTAGTCCTATATTTTTGAAAGAAAATGGTTCTTGACAGATGACACTAGTTTTTCATTTTCCAGAATTGATGTTACTGAGTGTCAAGAGTGCTGTTGAATTTATTTCTTCAGTGGTTACATAGGGAGTTATTAATTAAACATTTATATGTTGGATGTTAATGAACTGAACTGAACTGAACTGAAGAAACTCTCTGGTTTCTCCCCTAGTCAATAAATTTATTCCTACACGTTTTGCTGAAGTATCTGATGACCATTCATTTTTTTCCCCCGTCACCAGTCACTGAAGTGCGCCCTCTCCCCACCAACACCAAAAAAAAAAAAAAAAAAAATCACTTCTCATTTATTATGTTTTCTCATCTTAAGATGTTATCCAAATTATGGCATGTGAGTATTGAGCTATTCTGCAATTCCCAATTGTTAGATAAGAGGACAAGCAGGTGGTCACTGGATGATTATTGGTTTCTGAAGACATCAGTAGGCATAAGGTCATGAAAGTCGTCAGGTATTTGGTAAAGTAAATACGTAAGAGACACCACGGAGGAAGAGAAGATCATAAACCATATATTCCCTTTGACCAAAAAGTTTTTGTTGATTTGGTACAATGAGACCCTACTATCTCTCCTAAGCAAGTAAACAAGTCAATTTCCTTCCAAGCTGGAAACCTCTGCTTCTGCTTCTTGAGCCCTTTGGAATCAAGGGAGAAGCTGCTAGTGTTACATCTGCATGGGATGTTCTGTGACTTCATGGTCCAGGGTATATTGTTCTCTCTTCAAAAGCTTAAGCTCAACAGCATGTGTATTATGCTTTTTTATCCTCTATGTTGTCATGCCATTTGCACAGCAGACTCCTACGGTTACTACAATGATAGCAAGTATCATAAAATGTTTGGATTGTGTATCCACTAATTGAAGTGTATTGGATAATGGATTCGTTTGCTTAAAGTTTGTGCATTTTCATGCTGCTAGGCAAACATATTTCTGTCGCAGTTATGGAAGTCTGTTGGGAGGACTACTGATTTCAATGTTCTTCAATGCATGTTGGTTCTACCAAAAAAAAATGCATGTTGGACATTTTATTGCATTATAAATCTTTGGGAAGACATGTAGGTATTTGCCAGTTTTCCCTCTATGAGAAACACACATTGTGAGTTGCTAACTCACAGTATAAACTCTTATGTATCACAAAGTTTAGCATCTTGTATTCTCACAATAATGTTACCATATCAACCATGAGATTAGGATATTCATTAGAATCCCTTCTTGATGAAATTCCCCAAGGTTTCTGGTCTGATACTACTAGTATCTTGAATTTCTGGCTGTCAAACATTATGGCTTCAATTCTGTTTTTCGACATCAGCTGATGTACCTGACCCTAAATGAAATTCCGAACAAGATATTAGGGCCAGTTTAAGATTGTCTATGTCTTGAACAAGATTCAACCGAAGGGCTTCAAGAACATAGGCATACTGGTCTTTAGTTTTTGACTGAACTGTAAACGTTTCAAATTTATAATCATCTTCAGATTTAGGAACAATGCCTTGCTTTATATGTGCTTGCTTCAAACATTTGAAGCATTAGCCCTTAATGTAAAACTGCATATTCTGGATAATAGAAAGCTAACAATTTGAAGAACTTTTTACCATTCTTTTTTTGGTAACACCTTTTACCATTCTTAGTTGTCAATATTTGACATGTTCAAGAGAGAGTGTTTTGTTAGAACTCAGCCACTATTGCACTATCGAAACAATATTAAAGGTATTAATGCCTGCTTACCGTAGGATAGGGCCACTTTGAGTGTTGTTGCCACCAATTTTTCAACACCGAAGTTGTATCACCAGGTAATTTTCCTGCCCTTCTTTTTCTTAATATCTCCTCTCTTACATCTTCAATTCTTGACCTAAATCCCTGTAATCCAGGAATAAGTATTTTATGGTTCACACTGTTGATCATTGAACATGAGCACTGACAACTGAACCCACAGAAGCTTGATGATTTACACTGTTCCTTTTTTTTATCTTTATAGAAAACAAGAATCATTAAAATTATCCTGCAGCAATTGCAGATCATTACCTGTTTCAGTTCAATCTTTAATTCCTGCCTAACTCTCTCCATAAGAGATCGTTCAGATTCTGTCGGAAGCAATGGACCAAATCCTGTCATGTCAAACCCATCAGGACCTGTTTGATCTAAACCACCATCCGTTTGGACTTCATCATCTTCATCATCTGACATTGTTGCTCCTGTTCCTCCACCAAGAGTTGCTCCTGAAATAGGCATGTATATGCAGCTCTCAGGTAAGGGTGGGGAATGCATTACTTCTAGTTAGGCAATATATCAAGACGTCGTTAAAATTTTATTACAGTATGTTTGATGTCTTAATTAGATGCTAAAATGTCTCCCCAGCAATGGAAAAGGAAATTCTTCTTTCCTTTAGGTTTCATAAGTGCATACACAATTGATTTATGTGTGCTGCTATCAAGGGTCATGTGTACGAGTTCAATTTATCCACCCTGAACCCAAGAAGCCCTGATAAACCTGAAAAATAGTCTTTCTCCATGGATTGGCCAAGCATTAATTTACTTCACCAAACCACATCAATAATATTCAGGTCACAAATTCTCTATTACACTCATTTTCTCACACCTTAGTAGCTCTTGTCATTGGAGTTTTATATATTGATAAAATTCTCTAAAATTCTCTACGTATGTAACCTAAACCCAATGTTGCAAAGTTCTAGAACAGCCAAATGGCAGTAACTACTGGTCAATTTGACCATTGGATAGATGAAATTTTTCCTGGATAGGCAATGCCTGTGGCTACCAATTATGGAGCTTTCCTCTCGTTTTTCCAACAGTCCTCATTCTTCAAATAATATTTCCTGACATAATTGATTTTTCCAAACAAGTCTCAAAGAATTATATTGTCATTTAGAGAAGTTGTATTTGTTCTAAACTTAAACCATAACTGGGAGATGACATGGAAAATGTCTCCGCATAGTTTAAGACCTAACAGAATCAGATTGTGGCAGTTCTTCTAGGTTCTTTTATATCTTATACTATGCTAGAAAACCACCTCCTCTATATGTGGAAAACTTAGATAAATCACCCAAAGATGGTGGGATTAGGATCTCTCCAACTCGGGTACTAGAGAGATAACAGTGAGAGTTTTCTCTCTCTCTCTCTTGTCAAGATGGTGGCCACTGAATCATTAAATGTGACATGTGATTTATCTAGAAGATATCCTATCTATCCAAAGGATAAAATGACAAATCAACCATCTATGAGGCAATGGAGAAAACTGAGAAAACTTAAAAATAGGAATGGAAAGAACAAATATATGGCCCAACCACATGATTGAGTTACATATTTCATGCTAATAACATCAAGAATGCATTTTAATACTAAATCCATGAAACGAGTTAAAACCTGTTGACAACAATAAAAAGAAACCTGATATGTAGACCTATCAACAAACCTGGACCTTGATGGGTGCCCAAGAAGCCCGTGGCCTTGATTAGTACAAAGCCATAAAACCTGATTAATAGCATGTAAATAAACAAACTTATCCAGCTAAGATTTTCTATTTTATGAAGGGGGTCCCTTTTTTTTTTTTTTTTTTTTTTTTTTTGGTAATGAAAAAAATGTGCTCCATGATAGTGATCATAACCCCCAGGACAAGCCCCCGTACTGCAAGTAGCGCTTCCGTAGGACTAATGGGCAATAGTGAGCATGCCAAGACTCGAACCCACAACCAGCTGACTCGAGCGGTGATGGGTTGAGGGCATTTTCACCACTAAGCTACCAACTCCATTGGTATGAAGGGGATCCATTTGGTTCTGTCAAGGAGGGGATGTATTAGCTTGTTAGTCTGGGACCCTATTCCAAGGGCTAGCTTGATTTAGATATGGGTGCGCCACACCTTGCCCATGGTATCCGAAATACTAGACCAGCTGGGTGCTAAGTGGGTGGTGTAGAATCAGAACACCTTAAGTCACATTCATTATCATATATAAGATGGCTTCTTAACAAACTTTATCTTGTTTTAAATCAACTAATCTAAGTTCCTTTGTCTTATCTAAATATTTGAAGAAAATCTACTATTTTTTCATGTAATATAGTTCAATTGTAATTTTAGAATGTGTTAGGTTTTTTCCATAAATAAATAAAGCAGTAAAAAACACTTCTTGGAAAGTGTAATTGAGTCATTTAATATTTAAAACAAGATTCAAAACAAATAACTCTCTTATATAAAAAAAATATTATTCCAAATTATAATAATATAGAAGCTTAATCATAATTTAAAAATTTTAACAAAAAATTATAAATCTTTCTCAAGTAAAAATAATTTATTATATGATTCTAAAAATAATGTTAAATTGAGCTTGAACACTTAAAACAATAAAATAAAAGAAAAATCTAGAATGTACCACCTTAAACTTTACTTTTGTGATTATATGAAAATTCGCCTAACCCAGAAAAAATTTAAGAAAATTTGGAAATGCAAAAAACTAAAACTATCAAGACCCTTGCTTTAGAATTTATAACTTAAATGAAATAAACTAAACATTTAACAAAATTATCTTTGCATTAAGTTGTGTGATTTACTTAGAATTTAATTGCAAAAAAAATTAGTAACCTAAGAAATACCAGACAAGTTTAAGAAAGAACCCCAAGTTCAATATCCAAATGCAAAATTTTGAATTTTCGAAGAGAAATCAGAAGAAATGCCCTAAGTATGCAATGCACTACGTACGCATATTTGTTTCAAGTTCTTATAGCACAAAAGCTACATGTACAGTATAAGAATATTTGTTAGAAGAATAAGACTTATAACATGAATATCAAGTAAACTGATAAAATAAACTAAACTTATCCCGTTTAAAAATAGAACCATTCACTGAAAAGAGAAGGGGGGCTTGAACCCTATGTGTGGTACTTAACAAAAAAAAAACCATTTGTGTGGTGGCTTTTCTACCTTACTACATGGGACTTGGGATTGAAATCGTAACTGAGAAATTGTTAAGCTGCATGGGACTTGAGATTAAAATCATAACTGAGAAAATGTTAAGAATGTTAGTTATGTTATTGTTAAGAGTTTGAAGTCTTAGGAGAGCAATGGAAATGAATAGATTTTGTTCTGAATTACCAATAGCATTATTTCGCATTGTTTATGATATTTAAAATTAGCTAGTTGGTAATAAGGGAGAGTAGTAATCTCATAATGTAAGTTACAATTATAGGCTACTTATCAATTATCTACTTGTTTCTAACAGGAAAAACATTATCAAATTAATAAAGCAATCATATAATCGATATATTTGTTGGTGTATATATAAGGCAGGTAACATACATAAATGGGTAAGGTAGTGAGTCCAAATTGATGATCCTCTTGGATGAGTAACAGTTCCATCCTCATTGTGTTTTGTAAGCTTGTAGAAGACATGTATTTAAAGTTCAAAACAAACTCACTGGAGTGGCATAACAAAAGATGTAAGAGATATAACACAGAACAGATCTGATAATAAAGATCTATGATCAAGATCCACTTGCTAGCAGAAGTATTAATTGTACTAAATTGAGTACAATGTGGTTGTCATTTGGGAAGATTTAATTAAATATGAGTTAATAATGATTCCTTTCCATGTTTATCCAATTTTGTGGTTCAAATTTGATATTTAAAACATATTAAGAGGAATTGTAGATCAATGAAGCATGCATGCACTCAGATTTTTAAATCATTTTTCAATAAGCCCATGGTCAAGGTCAATTGACTTTACTGTAGTTCTTCACTATTAGATCCTGAGTTTAAGTAATTCTGATGAATCTTGCAACCATGAAAGCAAGCAAATTTGATATCGATGAAATAACTGCAGTCAATGAGATTTTCATTACTACATGATGGAGCTTGGTGTAAACATTTTGTGATATCAGCTTAATTTGCATGTGCAATTACTGAGGGTCACTGACAAACAGTAGTGTAGAAGCAATAGAAATGTGCTACTTCAAATCCAAATGCTAAGCAACATCCATGCATGTCATAGTTACTTAATCCCATAGTTTTAGAGAGGGTTATAAATTGATTCCTAGTGGCCTAAATTAAAGAATTGTGAGATGATCATCATAGCTTGTTAAACTAAAGAATTGTGAGATTGTGAGATGATCATCATAGCGTGCATATGTGAAACTAAGTTAGAAATCCACTGGAAGGAGAAAAGAGGGAGAGAGAGAGAGAGAGAGAGAGAGAGAGAGAGAAATAGAAGTACAGTGGAAATGTTATTCCCTCGGGCTCACTAATTTGGCTTGTATCCTGCATTTTGGTTGTCTTTCTGTTCCTTTAATAAAAAATTAAAAAATAAATACCAAAGGGAAAAAAAAAATGTTATTCCCTAGGGCTGGCCCTGATCTTAGCTTACCCCATAGTCTCTAATTTGTTGTAAGGGAAATTGAAGGAAAATGAAGTGAAATCTCAAACCTAATAAAGAAAATTCGTCACTAACTCCAAATGATTTTACATTTGGTTCTTAAATTTCACTTCACTTTGCATCTAAATTTATTAGATTTGAGAAGTAAAAGAAAAATTGCATTTAAAAAGTATTATTAATAAATATGTAAGAAATTGAAGTAGTTTATACAAACATGTTGGGTAATGATTACAAAAGTTTCCTTTTTAGATTTGAAAATTTTCACTTCCCTTCCGATCCTTTCAATTTCCCTTGCAACCAAATGGAGCCTTAGTAGACAAATAACACTAAATACAGATCAAGTTTTCCTTCACCCATAGTAAAGAGAGAATTACACAGCCATGGCTCTAACCCTCAACTAAGAAAGAATATTTCAAAGGGGGTGGGAATTAATGATGAGACTCATTGCTCCATGAGTTCAATAATCATAACATCAAATCACTATAGATGAAGGGATTCTTTCAAAAACTTTCATCGTAAACAAACACCATCAAATAGAAGAAAGCATCCAAAAATAGAAAACACAAACAATCTAATATCGCCCAAGAAGGGCGTTGAAAGGGGGAGGCCTAAACGTCTAAAGAGACATAAATGCATTGTAGGATGTTTTTCACCTTGAATTTGGATCAGCTGCATATACCTGATCGTACATAGGAGGATCCAACGCCTATCCTTTTTCTTCATATATATATATATATATATATCTCTATTTAGCCTTGTAATGGCAAGAAGTAGGACAAGTATTGGGTCCTCACATATAAGACCTGGTGCAGCAGATCCAAACTCTTTCACTTTAAGATTCCAAGTGTTTCCATATTCCAATAATCGCCTACTCATTGGGTGGAGGGAGAGTGGTTTTTTTTTTTTTTTTTTTTTTTTTCTCCAATATTGGTTGGAGAGAGAGCATTACTGATAAGATGTTGGTGTACTTTATATTCATTTCTTTTCTTCTTTTCTTCTTTTCTTTCCTTACCGGTTAAGATGTTATGAGCAGCATTACTGATTTCTCAATCTCTTACTCTAAGAGCGCTAAGGAAGGAACCTCCATGCTCATTATAGAAATCCTGAGAAGAATTTGAAAAAGCTAAAGATATTCTAATAAAACAATACGGTTGTTGCCACTCTTTGTCCCCCCACCCTCCCAAGGCCTCAAGCGCCATCCGCTATCACCCAACTAACTCAAGTACTAACCTCTAATTCTATTAACTATAAGGTATAAAGTTCGTACCAAAAAAAAAACTATAAGGTATAAAGTATAAAGTATCTGCTGGTGGTCCCATTTCACCGACCTCTCTCTCACAGAAACTCAATCTCAATCCTGACAAAAGAAAGCCAAAAGCATCAAGCTATCAACAGTTCATTAATTGAAGACAATAGAGATTAAAAAGGAGCATCTAAAACAAAAACCCTGAGGCCATAGGAACTTATTTCTCATTATCATCATCATCATCATCATCAACTTCTCTAAACTCAAACTATGATTATTAGAGACAGTATTACCTGTGAGAGCTTGGAAGGATTGTTCAATTTCACGGCAAGCCATAACAGCCTCCACAGCATGGACACGAACATGTTGTTGAAGTTGTTCTTTGAATGAGTATAGCACCAACAGATATTGTTCCTGCAGATGAAAATGATGAAATCGAAACACTAAAAACAAAAAATAAAATAAATAGAAAAATGTGGCTGTGGAGGAACCGATGAAAGTGGTGTGTATACCAAGAAGTTGTCGAGGTCCTGTCTCTCATGGGGAGAGAGGGCAGTTGGTTGGTGATGATGCAGGGAAGCGTAAGAACGAAGGAGATGGTGAGCCTGCCCAAGCTGCATATCGATGAAAGGTAAATGGTCAATTGGAGTAGCCACACGGAGACACCCAACATGGGCAGCTAGAAGCTGCTCATAGAGCGGGTGTGTAGCGATCTCCGCCTTGAGCTGCCGCTGTTGCTCCGCTGAAATCGCTAGCGAAACCGACATGGGCACATCCTCGTTTAACCCACCAGCTCCAGAACCACCGCTACCCCCTAATATTCCCAACCCACTTGTTTCCTGCATTGCTCAGTCCCTCAATAACCTTACTCTCTCTCTTCTCTCTCTGTGAAAGGCTTGGGAATGCAACAGAAGGGAGCAGTAGAAGAAAACAGAGAAAGGGTAATGGAGTATGGACTCTATGGAGAGAATTATTACGGAATACAAAAGCTGGGTTGAGGACCACAATCCCCTTTATACTCAAGCGTGGTTAGTGTTTATGAGTGGAGAAAAAGTAGGCAGTTTTCTCGTTATTGGCGTTCACGAGATAGACCGTATATAGGGATCCGAGACACAACTTTCTGCACGGCTGCACTAGCCCTCAGAATCAACATATATGTCTAGAGAGAGAAAAAGAGAGAAAGATGGCCTTAGGTGGGATCACCTGCTAAGGTGCTCAAACTTCCTTTGGGTTGTCTTGTTTTCTTCCGTTAGAGAGAGAGAGATGGATGGCAGCTCAAACATCCATTGGGTTGTCTTGTTTTCTTCTTTTAGGGAGAGAGAGAGAGAGAGAGAGAGATTTCATACAAAGCTGTCTCTGTCTCTGAGCTCTGTATTGGTCCCTGACATCTTTGATTGCTTTTTTCTTCATTACCCTTATAGACTTTTTTTTTTTTTGATATCTGTTTTGTGTTTTCATTATACCTAACCCAAGCTTGTGTGGTTTCCATTGATAAGGTTCATAAATGAGGGAATCAGAACTGGTGGGCTCTCTTTCTGTAGATGCTTTGTTTTGATCTTCCTTTTATCCTTTTCCATATTTATTTAATAAGTGATTGATTATTGCCCATTGATGTGTTAAGGAGAGGAGAAGGGTTGATTGAGTTGAGCTGTCTTTCGTTTGGTTGGCGTTTGGCTTTTTATTAGTTTCCTTTTTACGTTTAACCCCTTCCCCGTTCGTTAGAGCTTATTAAATGACCGCCCACCAAAGTCACCAACTTTATAACGTGACCCCACAAAAGCACATAGAGGAGAGAGTTTCTGGGGCCCACTTGGTGATTGTGACGAATCATATCATTGTGGTTGGATGATCTAGACCGTTCAATCCCATCTGGACCTTCTCAACTCTCAATTCTCATTTAAAACAAAAAGAGCAACGTGGATGGTTATCCATCAAGGAAGAGCTTTTTTCACTTTCAGATATGAAAGGTGGTTCACAGGACTTCTATTTTGAGAAGATGATAATGGGTCATGGCTTCATGGGCCTCCAACACCAGCACGTTTGAGAGAGATGGGTCATGTCTATATGGGCCCCCAACACCTGCACGTTTGCAATGTGTTCTGGTATGAGTTTGGTATACCATCCTTGGAGTCTACGAGAAGGGGCAACAAATCCCACTGACCAGTATGGCTCCATTTCCACAAATCCATAACCTCCGTTACTGTTTTGAACACAACAACACTGTGGCGATTGGATTGGTCTGTCTAGTTGTACTACATTTTCTTTTTCTTGGTGGTGGTCGTGGTCATGGTCGTGGGGGTGGGTGTTGTGTTTATATGTATTACATTTAATTTATGAAAATTTACACCGCTGCCTCCTAGAGAATGTCACTATCAGAGAGATATCCTGCATAATTCCTAATTATGCTCACATTTCTTAGCGTCAGTTTTGTTACGGAATTGAGATTGACCCGTCCCTACCTATCCCCATGTGGGGAGTTGATCCATTCGAGCTCAAAACTGAGAGCCTGATTGATTATTATTCATGTAAGTTGGTTGTGATAGAAGTTTATAAATGGATTCTGCTATCTTTTCTATAGTAGTATTAGTACTTTTTATTATCTTACGCAGGGATGGAGAACGGCGGCGATTGCATAGCTCTCAGAGAAGGGAAGAAGGGTTTTGCTCCTCTCAAACCACGATGAAGGTGAGGGGTATCGAGGAGTTAGTGTAAAATAGGATAGTGTTATGTGTTTTTGTCAAAAAAGTAAAATCGTCATTTCAAAGCCTCACTTAACAGAGACTGACGGTACAAGGTGTGAGTGTAATTTGAAATTATGCAAGATATGTCTTTCTAATAATGACATTCTCTTGGGGTAGTGCTATAAATTTCCCAATAATTTAAAGATTAAGGAAACCCCATTTTTCTATTTCCATGTTTGTTTGATTGGCAAGAGGAAAACAATGGAGATGGAGGTTGCATGGTTTTTTTTTTTTTT
>NC_056560.1:6199866-6211027 GCF_013358625.1 Macadamia integrifolia | reverse complement strand
TTGGTTAACGCATACGATATGGGTAAGAAAATAATATTTAATGTCTTTACCAAGAAAAAAATAGATATTTAATGTAGAAAGATAATGTTGGGTCCATGTCATGAAATGTAAGAGTAGATGGAATGAAATCTACACAGTCGTGTCCTGGGCATCCTTTTCCCATGACTTCTCATCATAATATCAACAGAAAAAAGTTTCTCATGCAACCTTATGTCTTCCCAATAACATTTTAATACGGAAAAAGAACCCTGTTAGTTTGGTGCAGGAAACACCCAGACTTTGTAGGGTGCAAAAAGAAGGATTGGGCTCCTTTGTCGTGCGACAGGGCATATAACGTACATCCAACGATCAGAAGCGCCCAGGCACGCAGCCCAAGGTATTTCTGGTCGTTGGATACTTGCTACACACCCTATCACGAAACAGAGGACCCCTATTTGCAAAAGACTGTGCTACCCCACTAATGTGTGTTGAATATTTTTTCGAGTGGTTTTCATTGACCCACTAATCTGGTTTTTCCTATGCCAAGCCGGCAAGGTTCTCTTGTTCTTCAATACATTATATTATTTTCTTTCTCCTTCCCTAACTATGTGGAACCAATGTGGATGATAGTATGGCTTGAACCACCATTAATATGGCATGGGATATGCCCACATTGGTAGCGTGGAGAACCCTCTCTTGGATTAATATACTATATAATTAGATAAAAAAAAATAAGGACAGGTCATCATTGAGTTTTGAGAAAGTATTGAACAATGGTTTAGATTGGGGATGGTTTCCTACAAGGGCAGTGTAAGAAGAAATCTACAAGCTAAATCAATGAGTTGGAACATTGTATCATCCATATGATTAAAAAAAGAGATAAATCAGTATGTGTCCTACTACATATTATGTGAGAAGTGTATAAGAAAATCTATACAAGGGTAGCACAACAATCATTTTACATAAATAATAACCCTCGATGATGAAGGTTATGCTATCCTTGTGGACTTTAAATATGTGCTAAAAGATGCAGACCCAAGTCCAACTCTCACCATAATGAACATAAGGGATGTGTGGGTTATTAAGTTAGGGAAAGGTTCTTTGAGTCAATTGCAGAGGGTGCGTTAGCATCCACTCTTCTCTCTCTCCTCCTTGCATGAAATGACTTTTGTATCCTTTAATGTATGAAACAATTTTGTTTCTCGTCATCGGTGTGGTCCTTGATTGAATGTAAATATGAAGTGTGACATTAGCTAAAAAGGGTGTACCCAGTGCATGAGGCTTCCACTACTGTGGGGTTTAGGAAAGATCACAATGTATGCAGTCTTACCCCTATTTTGCAGAGAGACTATTTTTCAATTCAAACCCACGACCACTAGAGTTCGCGATAGAGCAACCTTACCATGGCTAATGGCAGATTATATTTTATTCCTCTCTCCAAGGGTTGGAATAGTTGTATCATCTATCCATGTGGCACAAAATGGATAGACCATATGGGAATTCCTTCCTAGGTGGGCTATTTAGGAGTCCTTTTGCCAATAATGAATTATGGAAAAGGCCCTGTACTTGGAACTTTTTGTCTCATGGAGCTGTCGAATCATACTAGTAATGGGTCGTGTTGAAGAATTTTCAAGGGGGAATCAAAATATTGATACAAGCGGTGGAAGTGCATAATTATTTTAAAGAATCTCTTAGGCTGTGTTTGGTTGTAGGGGGAAATAAAGGGAAGGGAAGTGATATTTTCATACTTAAAAAAAAAATATATGTAATCACCACCCATGTGAATTTAATATTAACTTCAAATCATTCCATATTTTGTTATAAAATTTCACTTTATTATGCATTCAAAACCCTTTGCTATAATATGTAAAATAAAAATTACATGTAAAATATATTATTACTAAAAATGGTTAAAAATACTAAGTAGTTTATACAATCACATGGAATAATGTCGTAATGATTATAAACTTTTCTTTTTAAAGTACAAAACTTACACTTCCTTTCCCTTTAAATTCCCATTGCAACCAAACGAAGCCTTAAGTCCTTGAAACCTTATTGGTTATAAAATATGTTCATAACCTTCTTGGTTTACATATATATGGGTTCGTTTGGGCCCAAATATTAACCCAATGGTTAGGCAGATCCAGGCCCAGGACTAGCATGAGGCCTGGCTTGCCACCCCTGGCTCTATTGCAATAATAATTGCAACAGGCAGCCCAACCTATGTTGAAACATGTATGGGCCTTTAATTTTGGTCCAAGACTGGTCCAGAGTCCAAACCTCGTAGACCTTAGAGATGTGGGCCTGGCCCTCCCATAAAGTATATATAAACCAAGCAAGCTATTATTAGTTTTAAAATCCAACGTTACCGCATGGGGATGGCATCCATCAGGTCCCGGGCTCAACCAGACAAATAGTAAGGGCAGGCCCAGGCCTAGGTATAAGGCCTGATGTCCAGGCCAAGTCCAGTCTAGGATAAAGCCCATATATGTTATGCTAAGCCCAACTTCATCAATTGCCACCCCACCTGCTGCCCTTAAAAGAGTAAAACTTCCTAGACCATATATGGAAATCGACGAAGGTTAGTCACAGTGGACCTCTGCGTATCAGAAATTTCTTGCTCTTAAATATCTCTTTTCCACCCTCTGCTCACCAATACCCATCTGAGTTGTTACTGGAGTTTAATTCTTCCAAAATAGTTCACCATGACCTTTTCGATTGGGTCAATTCATTATCAGAATAGATTATGGGTCTAAACACATACTGGAAGGAAGAAAATAGAAAAGAATTACTAATTTTTCATGTAGTGTCCCGAATAATTCTAATCCTCCAATTGCTTTCGAAAATTTTAAGGTCTACAAGCTGTGTCTACCATTTTGTGGTGGGGGGTGGGGGGTGGGGGGTTGGGGTGGGGGGGGGGGTGGTTTGAAGTTCATATAACATTTGTGATACTTTTGTTCGTGCTCCATTAGTCTCTGCACTAGTGCAAAGTGACATTGCTTTTAGGAAATTCTTCTCTCAAAAAAATTAAAAAAAAAAATGTACCTTAAGCTAACTCTCTCCCTCACTCACTCTCTCTTCCCTCTTTGAAATGACTTCCCCCCCACCCTCAAATTAAAAAAAATAAAAGAAAAGAAATAACTCCCCTCCCCATCCTGAATGATGCCTCGACCGGTGCCCCCATTGGTGCTGCCCACTAGTATACCACACACGGGGCAATGTGCCTCTCTCTCTCTCTAAAAAAAAATAGACTTTCAATAGGTTGCATGTGATTAGCCTAGGGGTGTCAACGGGTCGGTCAAACTCGATTTTAGTCTGGGTTGAATCGATTTCGGTGTGGCAATGTTGAAACCGAAACCAGACCAATGAGAAAATTCTAGTTTCAGTTTCGATGCGGTTTGGTTTCGGTTTGTCTTCAGTTGCTTATATTGGTTTGTAATCAAGTTGGTTTTGGTTTTTGGTCCGGTTAGGATTCGACTTTCCATACAAACATCTACACAACTATGCAAAATCTATTTTTTTTAAATGAATTTTGGACTATTTTCTGTTTTGGTCAGAGTTTTGAGCCAATTTCGATTTGGCTTTGGGTTCATCCAATTTTCGGTGTGGTTCGGTTTGGTTTTGGGGTTGCAATATTCCAAACTAAAACCGATCCAATAAAGCTTCGATTCAGTTTGGTCCGGTCGATTTTACCGTTTTGATTTAGGGTTTGACACCCCTAGATTAGCCTATCGAGATCAAGGATTTAATATAATAAAGGGTTAACTAAGGTGTTTTCAGTGCCTCAAGCTCTTTAACTTTATAACACTAATGATAAGTTGTGTTTATTAATAGATTTGTTTGCATTTCACTTTCTCCACATCATTTTTGCTTTTGTTTAGTTGTTTGGTTGTTTTAACAAAACATGATGGGTTAATTTAGGAAAGAATTATGGACCATAGAGACTGTACAACAGTCTATTCAATAATTTATTCATATTATGTAGTTATGTAATTAAATCATTGCTTGTTCAATTCCTCATTATTGAAGCGTTTATCAACAAAAGCAAATTTCAGTAAGTATGTGAATAAACTAGCAAACCGATTACTAACCGTTTAGGAATCATATGGATTAAACCACGATCAAAACCGTGAAACGGACACCCTTTAAAAACCATCAAACTGAAATCATTTACTAAACGGTTCAAGTTTCAGAAATTGCAACCGTTTAGTAAATGGTTCGATTTTGGTTTCAGCCAAATAAATGTGAACCAAATCGAACCGAACTGTATACACCTAAATCGAACAGATTAACATCCTTAATCGAGATGGTGCGTGTTAGTACATGAAAGAATATATTCAACCATTAGAATTTTCAGATCACCTTTCCAATTTTATTTTAAAGAAAATGATGTACATGACATTCTCACATTTTCCCTTCCCTAATCATATGCCCTTGTATTTAAACCATGAGATGTACTTTCTCGATTTGATTGATTTATGTAAATATATATAGTACATTAGTTTACACCATAATTATTCATTTTGTTGGACCAGCTAAAATTCTAGCTAATCGAACAAGAAAACAACTTATGAATCTTCGTTGTCCTATATTATCTAATTATAGATGGTATAGAGACGTCTTTTTTGCCAAAGTCTTTTCTATAAATGATTGTAACAATTCCATCTGGAAAGAGAAATTCATCTCTGGTCTACTCCCTTTGTTTGCTCAAAAGGTAAGGTATAGACTAAAGGCAAAGCACAACGGCACTATTCCCTTCAAACAATACATTTACGGGGAATTAGCTACTGAGATATGCAATGAAGGTCTTCAACTATGTACAGACCTTAAGCTCAAAAAACAATTGTCTAAAGAGAGACAAGCTGAATTTCGCCAACTTGGAGATTTCTGTGGACAATTTGGATTCGAAAAGGTTCGTCTTCTAGGATCCAAGAGAACCCATAGAAAACTCTCTAAGTTTTCCAAGCCTAAATATCAGGTCAAACATTATAAATCCAAGCCTAAGCGTTTCTTTAAGAAACGTTTTTCAAAATCTCGTCTTCAAAACACTTTTCCTACTAATAAACCTCCTATTTGTTATAAATGTGGAAAAGTATGACACTATAAGAATAACTGTCGCACGAAGGCTAGAATTAATGCCCTCAAAATTGACGATTCTTATAAGCAAAATCTTGAAAAGGTATTGCTATATAGCTTGTCCGACTATGAGTCTAACATAGAGCCTGACTCAGACAAAGATATTGCTCAACTAGAATTCGACAATGATTCTTCCTGGTCTAAATCTCAGACTCCCCATTGTAGTTGAGACCCTTATCAGGCTATGCTCAAATAAAATGGTTTAATGATTCTTTCAACCGAAGAGTCATTTCTTCTCAAAACCATTGACCAAGTCACTGATCCTATAACTAAGGCTCAACTCTTACATGAGTATATCACCTTAGTAAAGAACAGTACTAGACCTAGCCATGTTCCTTCTAATAAACCCCGCGGTTCAAGATTACAGTTTTTAAATTATAATCAATTGTGTTAGAGCTACCTCTCAAACCCGTGAAGCTACTATCCAGGAACTCTGTAACGATCTCAATGAGGTTAAAAATGAAGTAAAGAGACTTAAACAGAGAATTTAGACTCTTGAACTTTATAATGAATAGCAATTGATTGAGCATGACTGAAGAAGAAGCTTTATTCAAGGATCTACTAACAACTCAAAATATAATAGCTAGTACTTTTGCAACTCCTGCTGCAGTTTCTTTGGATGATGCTCAAGTCCTCACTATTCAACAGGTTAAAACTCATCGATGGCATGTTATGATTGACATTGTCGTAAGTCGAGAGTTTAACCTAAAAACCATCGTCTTAATAGATTCAGGCGCTGACATTAATTATTAACGAAGGTCTTGTACCTTCGCAATACTTTGAGAAGACTACTCAGAAATTAGTTACAGCTGACAAATTTAGAATGCAGGTTGAGTGTAAGCTCCCTTCTGCTTCTATTTGTAATAATGGGCACTTCCTGAAAACTCCTTTTATTATGGTAAAATGACTCTCAATTCGTACTTATAGGAACTCCATATCTCTCTCAGTTGTATCCCTTATAAATTGATACAGTTGGTCTTCACTCAGTGATTAATAATCATCCTATTAACTTTCATTTCATCAAACCCCCAAAGACTCATACGGTGAATGAAATTTGGACTCAAATTCAGTCCAAAGAGAAATTCATATGCTCTTTGTCATCTGAAATCCAACAGAAGAGCATACAACAGAAAATTGATGACCCTATCTTTCAAGTTCGAGTTAAAACCTTTCAAGCTTAACTTATAAAAGAAGTCTGTTCAGACATCCCTACTGCATTTTGGTATAGGAAAACACATATTATTACTTTTCCATACGAAGATAACTTTTTCAAAAACCAAATTCCCACTAAAGCTCGGGCAGCCCAAATGCCTGATCATTTAAGGGAAACATGTTAACAGAAGATTTCTGAACTCCTGGCTAAAGGCCTTATTAGGCCTAGCAAATCTCTCTAGAGCTGCACTGCATTTTATATAAACAATAATGCTGAAATTGAACGAGGTGCACCCAGACTTGTCATAAACTACAAACTCTTAAATAAGGTTCTTAAATATATCCGGTATCCTATCCCTAATAAGAGGTATATTCTTAACAGATTATACGCCTCTAGCGTATTTTCAAAGTTTGATATGAAGTCAGGATACTTGAAAATTCAGATAGCAAAGAACGATAGATATAAGACAGCCTTTGTTGTCCTATTCGGCCAATACGAATGGAATGTTATGCCTTTTGGTTTAAAATGCTCCCTCTAAATTTCAACATATTATGAATCAGATCTTTAATCAATATTCACATTTTATAATTGTGTATATTGATGATGTCCTTATATACACAGGACATTTCTCAACATTGGAAACATTTAAATCTTTTCTTTTCTGTTATTTGTCAAACAGGACTTGTTGTTTATGCAAAGAAAATCAGTTTATTCCAAACTAAAGTTCGATTCTTGGGACATTACATCTCATTTGGATCAATAATTCTCATAGAATGAGCTATTCAGTTTGCAGGTAAATTTTCTGATGAAATAACAGATAAGACTCTACTTCAAAAGTTTCTTGGTAGCCTAAACTATATTGCTGAATTCTATAAGGATTTAGCAAATGACTCCAAACCTTTGTTTAATAGGCTTAAATAGCAGCCTGAATCATGGACAACTTTACATACTGATTCTGTTCGCAAAATCAAGCTTAAAGCTAAAGAACTTCCGTGCTTAAATTTAGCAGGACCAGATTGTTTTAAGATTGTTGAGACCGATGCATCCAAATTCGGATATGGTGGTATCTTGAATCAAAAATGTCTTAACCTTCCAAAGGAAGTTTTAGTATGCTTTACTTTTGGTACTTGGAATCCCACTCAACAAAAATATTCAACAATAAAAAAAGAGATTCTTTCACTCGTTTTGTGTATAACCAAATTTGAAAGTGATCTTCTTAATCAGCATTTTTTTGTTCATGTAGACTGCAAAGCGGCTAAAGATGTCCTTGAGAAAGATGTCAAAAATCTAGCTTCAAAACAGATCTTTGCTCGATGGCAGTCGTTACTTTATGTTTTTTTATTTTAGCATTGAATTCATTAAAGGTGATACTAACAGTCTACCTAAGTTTTTAACTCGAGAATTTTTGCAGGGCTCCAAGCAAAAGGCCGTCGTCCCTACCTTTCGCACCAAAAATGTTGCCTCAACATCCTCTAGGCAACTTTAAGAACATCCCACTCCTATTTCATCAAAATCTCCATCATCTGCCTCAACCTTAAAGGTTGTTAATAACTCTCCTTTCATAGCAACAAACTTTATTCCAGTTATCCCCATTGGATTGGTGCAAGTTGCTTTGAAACTCTTAACATTGCTAGGGTTAAATAGCACGATTTTGGCTATTGTAAGAGATGCCCAAATGTTAAATTTTAATGAATCTATAATGGATCTAGTCGAAACCAGTCTCTGTGAAGGACCGATCTATTTTCAGAGTCGACCAAATCTTAGCATGTCCTTAATAGATCCTAATATTCTTGATGACACTGTCATATTCCTAAAAACATCTGGATACAATATTGCTCCGAGAACTCAGAATATCGCAGTAATTTATCGTATCTATTATAAGGTTATGACTACCATTTATATATATATATATATATATATATCTTCTATTTTTTCCCCCTCTTTCTCTATTCATTTCTTAACAACAAAACTATGCTTGAGAGATTCAAATACACGCAACTCTCATGTATATTCATCCCCTCTACTAAGCATGTATTCAGGAATCGGTATTAGATCAATCAATCTATCAATATCCACAAAGACTGGCACTGATTTTTTGTCAATCCCATATCGGTAAATCAATGTGAACCAAGGTTAAAATGAAAAAAAAAAAATGTAAAAAATTTTAAATATAAAACATACAGAGAGACAATGTTGCCACACTACCAGGACATTGAAAATGCTGGTATTGGCAAGGAGTCAAGGACAGAGACAACATTTTACTAAAAAAAAAGGGGGGGGGGGGAATTTACTATCACTCCCTTGCACTTGGCCTATATTTATGAAAATTCCTCTACCTTTTACATTTTTTTTTTCCTGATATTCCCCTGCTTTTAGAATTTTACATCTCTTTCTCCCCTCTTTTTTTTTAAATACCCAGATTACCCTCCTTTTTACTTGTAACCTATTAAACTGTTTTTAAAATTTTTGATTCAAAACATGCTTTTACTAATCTGAGAAAACAACCAATATGTTTTGTCCTTTAATTATTACTTGGTTAAATATTGCTTTGTTGTTTTATTATTACTTGGTTAAATATTGCCTTGTTGGCTGAAACTCAAACTTTTCCTTGGCTCTTGTATCATTATTTTTCTATTTTTTATTTTTTTCTTTTAAATGCATTAGTATTGAGTCACTTAAAGATATTTTTTATTTATTAGTTTTTTTTTTCCATCCTTCATCAAGGTTATTATTATTATTTTTTTTTTTGTCTCATCCATCATCATGAGTTTAGTAATCTATTTTTTTTTTTTATTGATGTTGGATTGGTATCAATCTCAATCGATACTAATTCGGATTGGTATTGAATTTAATGTCACATTTTTCGTTAGGAGTGCGACACATGGTTTTAGAGATTAGAAAGACTGATAAAAGTATTGAATCCATATTGTTTTCAATCAATACCGCTACAAACCACTTAATCCTTTCACAGTGAAAATAGATTTAAATTTATGGGAACTCATCATCCTCTAATAGATGAATGGGACCCATGTAAAGTATTGATTTTCATTCTCAATCAATTTGAACCAATCAATTTTTAAATTAATTAATTTAACAAATGTTTAATAGATTACAAGTGGAAATGAAGGATAATCTAAGTATTTAAAAGAGCAGTGAAAAAAAGGTTATATAAAAATCTAGGTAAGGGAACTTTAAATAGATATAGGCCAAGTGTTACACAGTAATAATAGATTTAAAAAAATAATAAATAAATAAATAAATACGGACGGACAAGTGGAAGTTGAGAACTACAGCCACGCTGCCCTATGCGACTCACGTGATTTCACATGTATTTATTTTTTATTAATTAAGAAACCCCACGAAATGGAGAGTTCACACTGCTTTATCACATTGGCGATCCAACGTCTGGGATCCCCAACTAAACCGGTACCCGGTTATTATTACTACTATTTATATATTAATTAATAATTCCACTTACCCAATTAGATCTCTCCACGCACCGCTTCACTCTTTATCTCCCGCTCCCAGAGTTCTGACCAAACACATGCACTTCATTTCATTCGGGCCTCCTTCTCCCTTCTACCTTCTCCCTTCTCGGTCCTTTCCTTCTGCTGAAAAGTGGAAATCTTGGCATTGATGGCGGCGGATTGCCTGAGAGCTCCTCTTCTGGGCTCGGAACGCTTCAGAGACGTATCCGACGAGGCCGAAGTGATCGTGGACATAGATGGTTCCGATCGACCTACCATTCAAAGCTTCTCCAATTATCGGAACAACAACCATGGCGGTCACGGAGACCATTTGGTGAGTCTTGAGGATCAGAATCCCTTCGATTTCATCGGTGCAGGAAGTTTGTCAGTGCCTTCGCCATCAACGATTGATCCATTTCGGAACAATACGCCTAACATCGAAGGGCTATATGAATGGGTGAAGATTTTGGTTTGTATTCCGATTGCGGTTGTGAGGCTTATCTTATTTGGGCTCTCTCTTGCGGTGGGATACGTCGTCACTATATGTGCTCTACATGGTTGGAAGGATAGGGAGAAGCCCATGCCCAGGTGGAGGGGTAGGCTCATGTGGGTTACTCGCCTCTGTACTCGCTCTGTTCTCTTCTGTTTTGGGTAAGTAAACCCTTAGCGGCTCTCTCTTTTAAATTGTTGGTTTCATCTTTCAATTACATAATGATATCTTACACCGTGGAGGCCTGAGTGCTGGACATAATATCTCACTTACACTTCGTTTCCTAACTTTTCAGTCAAAGGGTTCTTCCCCAATTCTGTTAGGATTATCTGGTTTCTCTCTTTCTCCCCCCTCTGTTTTGTGAAATACTGAAATGCGAATTCTTTTGAACCTGTTCATGCTGAAAACCCATTCCCGTACGTATCTCCTTCACCGGCTAGGGTCCCTCAATCAATCGATTGTTGAAAAAGATCAACTTCTTTAACGAGCTCAAATCCACAATGCATGAATTGCGACAAAATGGTTCATGAATTTTAAGATAATGCTTTGCAAAGTATGGTGATTCGGTTATTCAGTTTATATATTGGATTGCATCTCTATATCCAAAGTCAAGTTTTCAAGTCCAGCATGAACTTTTTCTTCCTCTGTTTTAAATAAAAGGGGTAGATTTGGAAGTCTTCTGTACTCTGAAATTGTTAGCATTTTTTTTTTTTTTTTTAAAGGTAAAATATTTATTAGCCACCAGGTCAAAATGAATGTACTCTAATCCTGGTGGGGAAATAAATGTTCCTAGCTTCATCAAAATAAATATGTTTTAGGATATCTTGGTTGGCCTCACGTCATCAGGGATTCTTTTCTTATAGTGATCCTCCATTTCATTCAAATTCTGAACTAATGCTTTGATGCCTCCCCATTCATCCCTTTTTTTTTTTTTTT
>NC_056560.1:6167658-6199842 GCF_013358625.1 Macadamia integrifolia | reverse complement strand
ACCTGCTCCACGGGCGACAGCTCCTATTGTTGTATCTAATCATGTATCATATGTTGAACCTATTTTCTTTTTCTACGATTTATTTCCAACCATTGTTACTTCGGAGTCACATGATGCAATACCCTTTGTTGGAACAATTATCAGAGCAATGCAGGTAATTTTATGCTTTACACGTCAATAGTACATTATAGCTTTATACACGTGATGGCTTACTGATGTTTAACTAAAATAATCGAGACGTTTTTTTGTACTTATGATGTAATTAATTATTGTTGTTTATATGTTCTTAGGTTATTTATGTGAATAGGTTCTCAGCATCATCAAGGAAGCGTGCTGTTAGCGAAATAAAGGTAGGAAGGCTCCAATCTTAAATGAGATATTCACCGAGTATTTCAGTTGTACTTGTATTTTCTGTTCAGGTGGTCATTTAAACAAGAAATAGTTCACTTTATCCTATGCTGTATGTGAATTTCGCTGCTGCAGCTTATGCTCTCTGTGCATATAAATTTCATTGGGCTGTTTGGAAAGCTGGAAGTGTGCTTCTGGAGGTTATTCATGTTCTTTCATTGGGGACCAAGTTTGGCCGTCACTTGCGGCCATTTATTAGCCACCTTTTCCCCTTTTCTCGGGCTGTAGCTGGGCCATGCTTTACTTCCAAAAAAAATGAGAAATGAGTTGTTTTTGTGCTAAGGAATTGGGTTATTGCTTCAAAACTCTTTCTCCTTAGAGTCCTTGACCTAGTTGAGTTCAAGAGATCATTTGGCAATGGAGACTGCATCCCTTGATATATGCTCATCTCTTTTAGTAATCGGGTTAGATGTTTCTAAGGTCTTCGAATCACTGGATTCTTGAGGTTTTGAAACTGACCTGCTGCCAGGTGCCTTAAAAAATAAATAAATCTTGTCTGCTTCCTTGTGAATTTGAAATGGAAATAATATAGACACACACTGTTATAATTTCAGGAAACACCAATTAGATATACATATTTTAATGTATTATTCAGAGACATATGTAAAATATGTAATTAACCCACCCTTCTTCAAAAGAATGTGTAAAGTATATGTACATTACAGACTCTGGAATGAGGGTACAAGTGTTACGCACTAACTAACTAATTATGTTCTGGTTTCCCCATGGTCCTTTGCTATGTCTGTTTTGAATCACATTACATAATCTTCATGAGGTGGTAACATGATGTCAGAACATGGTTTCCTAATTTCCGTGGTTGTTATTCATTAATCGATAGTCATGTATGATGATTTCTGTAGAATTCTAACTAGGCTTCAATTTTTGTCAATTTTCTACTTCCTGCTTTATAAAATGAAATTCAAAGGATAAGTTGTACCGTTTTATAAGCCATTTGATACAGAAATGTGCTTTGAAGGATTTGAATACAGAGAAAGGCTTCATGTGATGATTATCCTCGAGTTCTATTGTTCCCTGAGGGTACCACGACGAATGGGAGGGTCCTTATTGCTTTCCAACTTGGTGCATTTATTCCTGGTTATCCAATCCAGCCGGTAGTTGTTCGCTATCCACATGTGCACTTTGATCAGTCTTGGTAGGACTTTTAGCTTAAATGGAATTCTCCTTGATGGCTGTCTTAAATTTTAGCTAGTTTGTTGTTTCATCTTTATGCGATTTATTGTAGGGGCTATATTTCCTTGGCAAAGCTCATGTTCAGAATGTTCACCCAATTTCACAATTTCATGGAGGTACCTTTTTTTATTCTATGCACGTACGCTTTTTCTCTTTTTGCTCTTTTTTCAGTTTGTTTTCCCTTCAGTTTTTGTGTTCTAGTGAGTGGAATGTTCAATTAATTGTTGCAGCATTTTCTTTCTCTTCTGTGTTATTTGAAAGAACAAGAAAGTGAAGCATATAGACTATGTCAAATGAAATTACTCATTTAGAATGTATAAGGGACATAAATCATTTCAACTGATCTCTTGTCAGTATTTTATGGAATATTGCTTTAACATGGATTAAATCATTCCTGTAGTTTGTCTTGATTTATTACCATTTCACATGGATTAAGCTTGATCTCTGAATTAGTTCATCTAATCAAAATTTAAACCTTTATCTCACCTCTTTGAGTTTCAATCTTGCTCATTTAATTACTCGAATCAACAGATTCATTCTTTTGTCTTCTGAAATTATGTAATTTTAACTTAGCGATCTTGTTTTGGATTTGGCAGGTTGAATATCTTCCCATTGTTTTGCCTCTTGAGAACCAAAAAGAAAGTGCTGTCCATTTTGCTGAAAGGGTAAGTTCATGCTGAGCCTCTGCTCTACTAAGTTGTGCTGCATGCCAATTTTGATACAAATACACCCACTTCTTATATGCATCTATTGATAGGAAATTGGGTGAAATTTGAGTTGGTTATCTGCCAACAAAGAAAGCATTTAAATACACAAAACAGCATATCTGCGTAGATTGTGGAATTTTTCTGAGTATTTTCTATAGTAATGGGGCTATAGTGTAAATAACATAGCTAATTGATGTCATCTGATTCTCAAAATATGCTTTCTTGAACTGTCATAAATTTTGGAAAGGCTTTTTCTCCCTTCTTTCCATTACCAATACATTCTCCCCCATTTATCTTTACGTTAATTTTTTGTTGTATGAATTTGTGTTCATACTCTATTATTATGATTTTTTTTTTTAGTTAGAAGATAACAGGTTGAATAGATAATGTGTTGATGCTCTTTCCTTTTAATAAAATCATTTTTGTGGCCCCTTTCCCACTTTGTGTTTAATAATCTACTGCTCTGTTTGATTTTTCCCTAAGCTAAAGATTTATCTTTTTAGCCATTTATCCTTTTCTGCATCTTTGTTAAAGTTAGTTTTTTTAATGGTTTTTTCTTTGATTTTCCCATCCTATTACCTTTGAGAAGGCAGCCTAAGGTTTTTTTTTTTTTTTTTTTTTTATGCCTCCACCCTTTACGTGAACAATTCTCTACAGTTATTTCTCTTTTCCGTAGAACCTTTACCCCTGATGAATATAATTCTCCATTTTTTAGGTTCCTTCTGGGACTCAAAATGCATGCATTTCTTTCTGCTGATGCTGTTTATGCTTTGGATTTTAAATTTCTTACATAAATGTTTTTTTTTTTTTAATGGTTGACCACACAGACTAGCCGCTCAATCGCAAGTGCACTCAATGTTGTACAAACATCTCATTCTTATGGGGATTTGTTGCTTCTAACAAAAGCCTCACAGTCAAAGCAGGTAAGAAATTCTTGCTTGTCATATATCATGCCATTGGCAACATGTCTTGCTAGGTATAATTACTTTGAATTGAAATATGTTATTGACGTATTAGTCACCCTCAACCAAATTCTGGTTGCTTTATAAAATCTGCAAGTTGAAAATCCCTTAACTTCATCAGCAACGCACTCTCTGGAATGAGAGCCATCTCTTTTGTTTGGAGACCACAGCATTCTATCCAGAATTTGTGGTTGAACAATAACTTCTGATCTTTGCATCTGAGAACATTTTTTCAGAGCATTCTTATAATTCTATTGATTATTTTTGGCAAAAAAAAATTTCTATTCAGTTTATAGCATCGCCTACTAGCATCTCTATTAGTAGGTGGTTCTACAGAGTATAGAGTAGAGTTGATTAAAAATAATTATTTTCTGATCGTGATGGCTGTATGACTTGTCTGTGCTCTATGTATGTAATGTATTGATAGAGAGGCTGTTAGTACTACGAAGAATGATCAAATCAAATAGTAATCTTGTAGAGTCACTAATTTCAGCATCCTAGGTTGGAGTAGATATTCTCGACAGAACTTTTTCCTGAGCCTTTGTTAGCAAAACTGAAACTCTCCAGTTGACAGATGGATTAGGTTCTTTTGGTCTATTCAAGCCCTGTTAAGCCCCTACAGGATGAGGTTAACTAGGCTGAATAAACAAGGACTATAAAACCAGAATTGCGGTGAACCATATCTGAGAAAATAGGGCAGAATACGGTGTGAGTGATATCCACCAATCTTCTAAACCAATGGGGCTGAAACTAGGGTCGAAAGAATGTCCTAATACAAGGATTATACGTCTATAATACAAAGGAAAGCTGATGGTTAGAATAGGAGAAATAGATGTGAACAGCATGCAGAAAGTAGGGGAAACCAGAAAATAGTAAGTGGAGAACTTGACCCCACAGTGGTGGGAGCCTCGGGCCCTTATACACTGTGTACGTCCTTTGGTAAGTTAAGAGAACATGAATTACTCTTTAACTCAACATTCTGATGGCCCCCAGATTTGGGTCCAATGTAATTGAGTGGAGGGGGGAGACTATCAAAATTCCAGCCCAATCCAATGGTTGAAAAGGACTAAGAACAAAGGCTGAAGTTCAGACTCAGAAGAGGAAGCTTGCCTCTCTCTATTGCAAGACCTGAAACAAGTAAGGAATTAGTGGAAGATTGAAGGGATAATAAGAGCAGAAATAATAGGTTACTAAACACAAAGAGAAGGACAGAAATCGAAGAAGAACAGAAAACTGAGAAAAGATGAGGAGGAAGGATATGGCTTGGAATCACCACCCAGCCTGTGGTTAGCTTCACCGTGAATCAGCCTAGGTTTCACCACCTAGGATCTGCAGCTGAGTCAGCACACTCCAACGAGAGAGCAGTAGTTTAATCATCAAATTCTTGGGCTGTAGTTGCCCTCCTTTTGTATTCATAAAATATGAAGTATAGTTACAAACATAGAAAGTTATTGCAACTAGGTAGCTTTCAACTTTAAAATAAAGACTTCCTATAAGATCTTAGTTGTCATGACATCAAAATAGAAACTCTATGTTGCTAAAGGCTTAGCAACTAAAACTAGCACAAAAGATAGAAACTATGATAAAATACTAACTCACTAAATATCCTTCACATGTGGGAGCAAAATGGGCCCACACAATCTGCCACAATATCTCTTCCAAAGCTGTTGGTCGGTGGCTACATATGGGGCAGAATAGGGCTTGAAGATGGGCTTAAGTATTACCAACATATGGGTCCAAGTAGGGGCCTGAATATAACTCAAGTCGATGGCCTATATGGGCTGGTTATAACTTAGAAAAATGTGAACCTACCCCGTTCACCTTCAACTCCAGGCAGTGGATCGGGAGTGTTCAACTAATTTATTTAAGTTATGAATATGGACAAATTAATATAGGCATTTCTTCTGTTTTATAATCACTATCAAATGAGGGTGGATCTCAGTGCAACGGTAATGTTGCTCGATTGTGACCTAGTGGTCGTGGGTTCAAGTCGGGAAACAGCCTTTCCACGAAGCAGGGGTAAGGTTGCGTGCATTATGACCCTCCCCGGACCTTGCAATGGTGGGATCCTTATGCACCGGGTACACCCTTTTTTATAATCTCTTTCAAATGTGTTCTTTGTACTTCAGTGTTTTGGAGTGTAGCTGAACCTTGGAGTAGTTCAGTTTTGAAGTAGAGTGACAGAATTTATGAATATGTTTCTAGTTTATGTTTATCTCATTGGATTTTTCAAAATTTTGTCCATAAAATCCATTCCATATTTAGGGTTTGAGTTTCCTGTCCAGCTGCATAGCGTATGCTAGTGCCTTCCTATGTCTCTCTCTCTCCTTCCACAATAGGGGGCAGATATTTCATTTCATAGGAGGGGGGAGATAGACATAGTGAGGCGCTAGCATACGCTACGTGTTGGTGTACGATGTCTTGTATTCCATCGCAGTTTAATCCAAGGAGTACTGGTGCAGGCACCTTGACAGGAAATATCATCGAGGACGTAGGCAATCTTGCCAACCCTCGTAAGCCTATGTGCATTGCTTGTTCTTGTTTTTCCATTATCTTCTGCATTGTTTTAGGGTTGCGTTTCTACACTACGCAGCCTGGCAGCATTATTTCCCCCACTTATTTTATTACTTGGCCAATTATTAATTATTCTTATTTCATTTTGCAGGAGAAAGCTTCAACTTATATGGTAGAAATGTCTAAGATTGAAACTGTGAGTTTTAATTTCAAATACCTTTAACATCTAATAGTTCCCTTTGACTATATTTTAATATTTTGATATATAAATAGTGATTTCTTGTCTAAGCATCCATTTATGGGTTAAAAACTATTTAGGTGTTTAATGACAGCCTTTGGTGAAAATGGTATGGAAAATTGAAACAGTACTATGGAAAAACGGAACAATCTTCTTTTGTAGCCTACTGTATTGTTTAGCCATTTGTTACATTCTTATAGATTTTCAGCTTATGATTTAGCTTTGAGACAGGGTCTAAAGCACTTGGAGACAGAAAAAAGGCGGCTTCTATTTCATGTAGTATATAAAAGAGTGTTTTTTTCTTATGGTTATTCAATTATGGTAGTGATGGTGTATTTTTCTGTTTACCGAATCTAATGGTATTTTTCTTAGAGAGAGAGAGAGATTGTCTCCTGTTAAGTACCACAAAATCATAAGGGGTGGGTCTAAAGGTTGATTTCTGTGCAAGTGCACCACAGCACACAAACCATAACCAGAGTAGTATTCTAGCATAATATTCTCCTGTCATAGAAGTGGAGCCCTCATTATGTGTTGTTTAGAAATCTTTGACGTCTCTAGGACTGGAGAAAACTTGATTTCGAAGTTTTCATCTCCAAAGGTGCAATCATTTTGTGGCAATAGAAAAATGTTTCCTAGTGTTCAGTATTTGTTCAGGTTGAGATAGTCTTATGCTTTTCAATCGTTATTTTTATGAATATTCATCGTGTGCTTATCGTGCCGAATCAAAGAAAAGTTGACTTCATTTTCTTCTTATTCATTATACAGTCATTCAACATAAGCACAATGGAAGCTGTGGAGTTTCTGGATAAGTTCCTTTCTATGAATCCAGACCATAGGTAATAAATCTTCTGTGAGAACATTTAAGTTCTCCTGGAATAATGTCTCATCAAGTTCGAACATGATGTGTATATGCTGAACTGCTGATGTGGTTTATATGCATTTATTATTTCACGTCATCTATTGTCTGGGGTGTCAAGGGGCCATATATAATAATATTCTCTCTTTGATACATCACTCAACATGAGCACTCTTATGTTATATTGCTATTTCCAACCATAGTGGTGAAGACCTCAGGTTGTATTATCTTTTTGTTGAAGGGTTGAACGTCTGGTTGCCCTGTGGAAGATTTTAGAAAGATGATTTGTCTCCAGTCAGTTGTGCTTGAAAGTTCTAGAATTTAAGAAGTGTGTCACAAACAACAGAAGCAAGATATTTGGGTTGGTACCCAAAAAAGATTGGGTTAATAGTACTGGCATGGGATGTGACAAACATTGGGAAAATGTTCTTCAAAGGGAAGAGTTTAGAACATTTGGAGAGGCTGCTGGGGTTCTTTCTCTCTAAATAAGTTGGATCAGGTTATTTCTGTAATATGGTCTTTGTTTATTTGTAGCTTTTCTTTTTCACTCATGGGTTGCTCCGTTGCTGTTGGAAAGAGGAGTGGCTTCTGACTTCTGAGATGTTTTTGATTGAGGAACTTGCGGGTTGGGGGAGAATGTATGGTGTTTTAGTAATAAAGTTTTAAAATTCCAGATCTTTTGTTTGGTTTTGGTGCCTCTTGTTGAGGATTTTTTTTTTTTTTTTGGGGTGTTTTTCTTATTAAAACTCTTCTGTTGCTGATACAATAGAAAAAAGGACAAGTCATTTGCTCACAAAATCAAGTAAATGCTATATTTCTGTCTGTTCATACATTAACAATGCAATGGGACCCACCATGCTTTGCACCAACAGTGGGAGATCATTATCTTCCATGTGGATTTCCTTTTTCTGATAGAATTAAATGCTTTAGATACACACGACACTGACAGTTTTCTTTTTGTGATAGAATTACGTGCTTTAGGCACACATAACCTTTTTTTTTTTTTTGGGGGGGGGGGGGTGTGGGAGAGGGGGATACGTTGGGCAATTCCCAAACTTCTTATGGGTATTATATATAACACTTAATCATATTTTTCAAGGCACCAGGTGCCTTGGTCACCTAGGTGGCCACTTTCGTTGCCTTGGTCACGTTGTGAGTATCATCTTGTGTCCAGGCCCCCTCCAGCGGCTTGGGTTGCCTAGATGCCATGACAACTATGCACCTAATCGAAGAATTTAAGTATTAGATTGTGCCATTGTGGCCCTGTAAATATAATGGTCTCTCTCAAATAGAAAATGTATGCATTGCTGGGGTACTGAAATTCAAGGCTTTGATACCTTTTCAATAATCTATAGTTTACTTTCAATCTTTATGATTTAAAGATGAGTTTTATTTGAACCGCTCCTTATCCATTTAAAGAAATGGGAGCCCCTTTGGGTGAACTAGCCATAACTTCTCCTTTCTCTTTGCCATTGAGTCTAGCCTACATGGTCTGAATTTTGGCCAAGATTGCTTTCAACTTGAGGTCCTGAGGGCTACTGACATGAAAGAGGGATCAATACAAATTGCAGCACCAGCATCAACTCAGTCAAGGCACTACTAGTTCTTGTCAGATTTGGTTTTGTTTGAATTTTGTACTTTGGAAACATAAACTGTTGCCTTGTCCTGAGGGCCGTACTAGTAATTCCCTGAAATATCGGTAATTATATTTAGCTCTTAATTTCGGTATTACCATTGAGCTTCAAGCTCGTGTTCTTTGCAACGTGCCAACCAAGCTGCGCATTCGGTAATTACTTCTTCTTAGGAGGCTTGCTTAGGTTTATTTGTTTACCTATCAATGATCCAAATAGTAATCATGGATTTCATTTCAGGAGGATTTTAAGATTAATCTGCTTAAGGATTTCATATTTGTGGTTGAACTGTGATTAGGTTATCCTGTCTATCATATGCTATCATTGCCAAGCTGCTTAGGTTGATTTGATTGCCCTTGATGATGCTAAAAATGTTTTCTACATCTGCTTCTTGAGTGTGTTGTGACATGGCATGCTCATTTGCATCATTCAAGTTACAACAGACAAGATTTTCATATTCATGTGTCATCTTGTTCACAGTGGGCGTGTCAAAATCCATGACTTCTTGAGGGTTCTAAGGCTGAGGGCATGTCCTCTTTCTGAGAAGGTCAGTTGCCTGAGCAGTTTACACTTGATGTTGTGTCTACTATCTGCACTTGTCTTTTTATGAATGTCCACAAAAACTGGTGCCTACTATAGAATTTTATATGAATTTTTAACTTTTAAACCACATTCCTGGATCAACACCTACACTTCCTTAATTACTTTGCCACTGGTTCATTTTGGGAATGAAATGTATAGGAAAACTACCTGAGTATCTATGGAGATATTATATGCACATGGAACAACTCTTTGTTCAGAATTTTTTACTTATACTAAACCTACCTTTGTTCCTATTATATTCCTTCTATTCACTAGTCAATTGAATCGGTTGAATTTTGTTCTTTTTAAAATGATTCTAGAAATATGTGAGAGAGGGCGATGATTTTGGGTATCTAGGCTCAATCATAAATAAAGAAGATATGGAGGATGATGTTGCACATAAAATTAAAATAGGATAGATGAAGTGCTAGGTGTGTTCGGAGTGTTGTGCAATCGACGTATTCCTTTGAAACTTAGAGGAAAATTTTATAGGATAATCATGCTACCGGCTATGATGTATGGTGCAGAATATTGGGCAGTTAAGAAACATCATATAGATCAACTCAGTGTAGCTGAGAGAAGGATGTTGAGATGGATGTTTGGTAAAACTGGGAAGGATAAAATAAGGATCGAACATATTAGATCCTGATACAGGAGCATTTAATTTTCTGGCGTCAGATCCAAACCCAGATTATTTAAGCAGATAAATTCTCAAGTTCCGAACCCACTTTAATGGATCTGATCTGCTCCATTTATGTCCTAATATGATCTTAATCAGTTGATAAATTTGTTTTAACAGTTGTATTATCGACTAAAAAGAGAACATGGAGTAAATGTAGTAACAACCATTAGAACAAATGCTACTACTCTGGGTCAGCTACCTACAGGATGTGGTTCAACTTCATCATCAATTGGATATGGACTAATTACTTTTCTATGTGGTTTACGGGGAGAGGGGGAGGGGGAGGGGAGAGGGGAGAGGGGGGGGGGGGGGGGGTGTGTGGAGTCAGAAGGCTATTCCATTCAGTGCTTGGATAGACTTGGGGTCCTCACATTTTCCTAACCTTAATCTCTATTTCGCATAGGCTCTGATCTTCGTTGTAGAAAATTTTCTTCAAAGACATGTAAGGATGGTAACGTAGCATAATATCATCTATGTTTGTAACTGTAGAGAACTCTGGTGGATGTTTTGCATATGATATTTTCTAAGTCTATTAAATATATATGGTTTGAAACCATGTTCTATTTTATGAGATTCTTTTTTATCACATAATGTTCATTTGCATGATTCGCTGTTGTGTTTCCATTAACGAAGTATATTCCTTGTTGTCTCCATTCCAGATCTTTGGATATCTGGATGTGGAAAAGCAGGGATCGGTTACATTTAGACAGGTATCCTCTTGTTATATATTGATTTTATCATTGTTGTAGCTTCTCTTGGAAGGTCCTATGAATAATTTATAAATTGTTTTCCACGATCTGTTGTTACCATGAAACTTGGAACCATTCTGAGGGTCAAAATTTTTCTTTAAAGAAATTTAAATGTTCTTTGTGAGACCTGCCTCTTAAACCCCAACTCCTCCCCACGCTATATATATATATATATATATATCTCCCTCTCTCTGTTGAGCTATTGTTTCAATCCTGCTTCATGATTGTTCTGTCAATGGTTTACTTTTGGATGTATGCTCGATTCAGTTTCCATGTCGAAGCAAATCCTTGAAGGAACCTGGGTCGTCCCCATTACCAGTTAACTTTTTTATTCTATTGTTGAGTTTATTAGCAACCATGTGACAACTGGAGTATTGAACTTGCAGTTCTTTTTCGGATCAGCTCATATCCTGAAGCAGCCATTATTCTCGCAAACCTGTGAATCAGCTTTCACCGAATGTGATGGCAGAGGATGTAATTATGTATCACAACAACAGGTATATCGTCTTTATGTTCCTTTTCCATTGCACCCTTATATGGTGTCACTTTCGAATTTCTTAATAATCTCGCATCCGCATTAATGTTGGCTTCTGAATGTACTCTGCAGTTGCAAGATATTCTCAAGCTAGCAATGCCAGATGCGAGTGAAGAGGAGGTTGGCTGACCACTTTATACTTCCATTAAATTTGATATTTTGGACTTAGCATCTCTTTATTTTGTAGCCATCTATTACATTTTCAAACCCTTTTGCATGTACAGGTTGGAGGATTGTTCAATATTTTTGATACTGATGGTGATGGAAGGATTAGTAAAGATGATTTCATGACTTGCTTAAGAAGAAACCCATTGCTAATAGCATTTTTTGGTCGTGGTTCGGCATCTAGGTAGGAGCCTGTTATGTAAAGATGGTAATCTTGAGCTCATGTGACTGTTGATGGCAATGGTTTGGTCCCAAAATTGCGAAGTGGTTGTTATTAGAGCATGTATTTAGCTTCCCACTCCCTTTTTTTCCCTTGGGGTTGGGGGGGCTGGGATGTGTTTTGTTTTGGGGCTACCGGAATTCTTGTGTTATTTATTTATTTTCAAAGAGATTTATTTAAACTCTGTAAGAAAGCATGCGACAATTTGGATCTTTACATATATATATTTATATTTTTTCATTTACATTAAAATACTCATTTGGGAGATGAAAATAGTACTGATTTCTGTTATGGAAGTCGTCTCAGAACAAATTACGCCATTTGCAGTACGTTGATAACTCTGGGCTAAATTTACATCACACTACACTTGTCTTTTGACTTGGCTTCCTGCTTTGAAGATGAATGGCTGCCACTACCCTTTGGCACCTGACCAAGGAACAAATAATGTCAAGCAGAATAAATCCCTGGCAACAGATTATGCTCAATAGAAATTTCCGATCCATTCATGAGAGTTAAGGGTTCAGTCAGGGTATTGCTGTGAAAAGCAAATGAAAACGCATGGGAAAAGTTCGCACTTATGTCAACAATCTCAATAAATTTTCAGCTAAATCCATAATAACAGCTATATTTCAGATACGTATTGATGCCATCTATAGCAAGTTCAACATATAGATGCATCTTGATGGTTATACAAAAAAGAACTGCCACATCTAAGAAATTACACGCTGAAGCCAACTAGTGAACCACCTTTCTACTCAGCTATTAAGACTTTTTTTTTGTTTTTTCTAATCAATAACACGAGACACCCACTTGTACGTACAGATTCATTCTATGAGGTCTCGTCTAGATAAATAGTAGGTTACAAAGAGGGTAGAACTTTCGAATTGCACAAAGTTCTTATATATATATATATATATAGAGAGAGAGAGAGAGAGAGGAAGAAGAACGCTGCCTGGTCACGTGTCCCTTGCACCAGCACAAGGACCAATGAGGGGACACACAGGGGCATTGACCAGGAGAAAATTTTCCTTTTGTAAAGGGGCGGGGCATTTCAAGGGTTTTTTTTTTTTTTTGGGGGGGGGGGGGGTATGTCGGTGCAGGCTACACACAACCAGGCAATGTTCTTTTCCCTATATATATATATATATATATTAATTTTATTTATTTTTTTGGAGGGGGAAGGGGGTTGTGTGGGGTTGTTTTGGAGATCACAGAATACTAACATTGTTGACTGAGCTCCCATCCTAGACATTGCTTGTACCGCAAGAAATCTATATGAGGCCAGCCACTGATCACTGATCACTGATCACTGATCAGGATTCAAGAGGCACCCACAAACAGCTGTCATACTCTCTTCTCTACAACTGAGTGTTTTTCCGATGCATTACCAATGTTCTCTTCAAAGTGCAAGTAAATTTAAGAGTCCTAAATAAGGGCTTTGAAGCATTGATTTCTTTTCATGTTACATTGGTTCATAATGGGGACTATTGAGCCAACCTGCACATGCCAAGTTTGCTAATTTTAATGTCTAGTCTCCACAAGCAGTATCTGTACTATTTCACAGTACTTCAGCCATGAATAAGAATCCTATTTCATTGGGGAAACTTTTACACACGTCTTGAGTGCATCACTTTTTCTTGCAGTCATAACCTTAAAGAAGCAATACTTTGTCTATTTAGCTCTACTTTCTACAACGACAACAACAACAACAAACTCAGCCTTATCCCAACTTAATGTCAATTACATGGATATGTGCTCCCCAATAAGATCTATCCAAGACTCCAAAGTTATACTTGGGACAAGACCTAGGCAAAGCATATCATTCCTCATGACTTCTCATATGGTCATTTTAGACCTGCCCCTAAATCTTTTAGCTCCTTCAATTAGAATCAGATCACTCCTCCTTAGTGAGGCATCCCCAGGCCTCTGTTGAACATGGTCATACCACTTCAAACAACTTTATCAAAGCTTGTAATTGATCGAGGCAACTCCCAAATCAGCTCTTATACATTCATTCCTTACTTTATCCATCCTAGTTTTGTTGCAATTTCATCATAACATCCTCATCTCTTCTACGCATTGCTTCTCTCTATGACACTTCTAAACTATCCAAAATTCCGCCCCATACATCATAGCTGATAACACAATAGCCCTATAGAACTTTCCTTTATGCTTTAAAGGAATACGTCGGTCACACAGCACTCCGGTCGCACTCTCCACTTCATCCATCCCACTTTAATTCTATGTGAAACACCATTCTCTATGTCACCTTCTCTATTTATGGTTGACCCAAATATCTAAAATAGTCACTTTGTAGTATCTCTCTCTCCTCAATTTTTCACCATGTCATTATCCATCATAGACTTAGTGTGTGACTAAAGTTACACATCATATATTGTCTTCAATCTGCTCGACTTCCTATATTGGTGGAAATGTAATGCAGTTGCATATAACAATTCCAAGATCTTAAAAATCGGATATGATCTAGGAAAAGTTGAGAGTTAAGAGTTAAGAGTAGATAATGACAATGGTTTCAAACTGAAATGGGATTCATGTTTTTCTCTTCCAATTTTACACTAACAAATTTCTTTGGTATTGTTTATTAATCGATAGTCGTCTAGAAAGTGGTTCTCTATGATGTAGATTAACTGGTGGACGTTTCTTTGAGTAGTGCATATTCTTTACAATTAATTTCTCATCAACTCCACCACAAACTTGTTCAAGAACTCAAGTTTTCTCTAACCCTTATTTTTTTTTCTTTTGGGCAGGGGCGGCTGTGGGGGGAGCAGCCTGTCCTAAGCCATCCAAGTTCTAAATTTGAAAATACCTCATAGCCATACAGTTATTCCTTGATTTAAAAATTGTTCTCAAAAGTATGCTTGATACTTATTGTGCTTCCGAGGCCCAATGTTCAAAATTTTGACTGATAGGGTGATTCCAAACCCCGGAGAAACAGAAATATTCGCTACTTTAGACAGGTTGGCTCAAAATTTCATTAACTTTGCCAATTTCACTAGATTTCAGCCCCTAGTGAAAGGAAATATTTTGTGAATTTCGACAAATGTCACTTGGAAGTTCAAAGATTGTCCAGGCCTCAAATCTAAACAAGGCCATATAACTATTTCATCCTACACCAACTGGTGGACCAAAACATGAATTGTAAAATTTTGCAGGCACTAAACGAATATTAGGTTCTTCAATGATGTAGTTCATTTTTATAAATAATAAAGGGAAAGTTCCCCACAAAGCTAATGTACTATCGCGCTCTCACATGAATTTTTTTTATTGTTATCTCTCCTACCTGACCATGTGGGCCCTATATGGATTATACCATTCCCCGCACCGCCATTGGTGTGGCGTGGGAAATTCTACCCACACTAGCATTGTGGGGGAACCCTTCCCCATAATAGAATTTCATTGTTAAGATTTTTTTTTTTTTTTTTGGGTGGGAATTGTTAAGAAAGTTAGGTAAATACAATACAGAGGAGGCCTTAATTTGTTTTCTAACTTTCCATCTCTTTCTAATTTGTTCATCCAAATTTCCATTCTCTTTCCTAATTGTTCATCCAATCCTATTGAAAGTTTATGATAAGTTCAAAGAACAGGTTTATTTGGGCAACTCACCACTCTAATCCAATCAACTCACGGAAATTAGAAATAAACCGTGCTCAAGAAATTGGGTCACAAACAGATTCAGGTGCAAAAATAAATAGGAACAGCCCAAATACAAATGGTTTGTTTTTCCTTAATTTAGTTTATTTTTTCCTACAAGCATAATTCACAGTTTATTTGGTAGATTCAGAAATACAGGAACATCTAGGACCACCCTAAAATCCAGAATTTACCTGTGGACCTGTGACAAGCCTTGAACTGCTGACAGTTGATTGTTGAGTATTCTGCCGTTGAGGCTGCTGCTGATCAAATTCCTGTTGTTGTAGTGCTATTGCCAGTTGCAGGTCAGAGCTGTCAAAATAACATGGAACAATCAGAGATTTTCTCAAACAGTATACACCAAACAAGTGAAGATCTCAGCACTTTATACAACAATGGTTGTAGGTAAGAGTTAAACAGAGCTGGCTCTTCTTCATAGGAAAACACAAGCACGTAAGGGGTGGAAAATAGACTGTCAAGCCTGGGTGTGATGGGCTTTATGACACTAGCCTGAACCTGCCCAATTGTTAGACGGGCAAATTACGCATACCTGGGCTCCTTACAATAGGATGTGTTTGGGTGGTTCATTATCAATGGTCCAGAATTGTCCAGCGTATAATAGTTCATTATGCCTACAACCCATCCCAAGACCAATCCATATAAATGGAATAGCAGGACAAACTCAACAACAGCCTGTTTAATAAATGGAGTAGGTTTGGACAGGCCAGGTTCAGGATTCCCACCCATAAGGCACTTCCCTGATCTCAAAACCTGACCCTATCTCCACAATGATTCAGCTCATCAGAAGAAAGAACCCAGGCAAATGCAACTAGTACCTATCATCATTATTCTTCACCTAAGAAGCCATCACATAACAGAAGCATTAACACACACTTAAGATGAGAAAATAGGAAAGAAACCAGCAGCGAAAAATTACTTTATAGTTGAACCCGCAGTTGCAGTATTATCAATGCTAGCAATGTAGTCCTGACGCAGGAAAATTTTTATTAGTTCATTGCAGCCATTGATGATAAACTTTAGGACATTAGTTGAGAAAGAAGTAACACATACAGCAGTACAGGCCACCGCATTTCTCTCATCCCAATGGTCATTGACATGATTTTCGACCTTAAATTCCTTGAAGTTGCCTGTCATAAATACTGTATCGCCATTTACCTGAAAAGCCAGGGTGTCAAATCTAAAAAATTAGACTAAAATAAAATCTCAGAAATAGCCCATTCACATTAGAACAAAAACTCTATGGGTGCACTTCCAGTGGAGACCCACTCCAAACAGAGTATGGCATACAGCCACAGTGCAAGCATAAAGAATGTCGTCTCTATGGGCATGTTGGATTAACATATATTGTGAAAAGAATAATTATAAATTAGATACAAGCTAATCTGTTCTACTTTTGGAAAGATTCATGACCACAAATAGAAACGGGGCAAGGAGAGAACAATATATCAAGGCAATTTAGGAGATATTTGAATCACACAGGGAACAGTCTTACCTCATTTAATTTTTCCCATACCAAATCAGGCTGGTTTATGTAACCTTGATCAGTAGCTAAGAGATAAAGTTCACCGTTAAACTGCAAACAGAACCGAACATCTATTAAAATCCTGCAAGTTCATGCAGAGAAAAAACTGGAACGCTATGAATGGTCGACATATTTCCTTCTTTAACAAGTAGCTGAGTAACTGGTTGTCGAGGGGCAGCAAAAGTAAATTGAAGCAAATGCAAAGAAAGACATGTTGGTACTGACCTTGAACATGGTGCTGAAGTGATTATTGCGGAAGAAAACACAAAGCTCCCGTTCCTTCAGACCTTCCTGGAGGCAAAAGAGGCTGCCCAAGCCAAGATAACAAAAGAATCTCCTTAGAACATCCACATAGCAAAAAAGGAAGCTCCCAGACTGAGAAAAAGAAAACTTCTAAAAGTCCCTCACATACCCATATATGGTTAGTTGGCTCGCATTGTTCCCCAGAAAATTCTTGATAAGTTCCCCTAAACGCAGGAACATAGAAAAGAATTAGTCATAAAATCAAGCAATGAAAGAAGTGCTCACAGAATCCTCCTTAATATCAAGCAACTGCTTACCCTAAATGCAGGAACATAGAAAAGAATGAGTCATAAAATCAAGCAATGAAAGATATGCTTACATAATCCTCCTTTATATCCAGCAACTGCTTACCTTTCTGCTGAGTGATTTCATCCCTGGGTTGCAAATCACTTCCATCTCCGGCACCTTGGTCAGCTTGCTCAGCAAGAACCATCTCGCCTTCATACATAGGCTCCCGGTTTTCATAAATTGTTAATCCTGGATCAAGTATGCACTCCTCTCCTTCATATATTGGTTCACTTCCTTCAAGGCTTGAGGCAACACTATTTGGTTGATCAATGTGCTGACTACTGCCACTAAATTCATAAGACTGAGGATTTAAAGTGGGTGTACAAGTCGATGCTGTACTTTCAAAGACACCAAGATCATCTACTGGTTCATGATGAGTTTCAGATGTGGAATTATCCAGTAGGCATGTCTCTTGAACTTGATCCCCTCCAGAGACATGCATATGGTCTTTGGAGGGTGAGGACAAATCCTTGTCCAGAAAGTGAAATGGTTCACTTGGATTCTGAACCAATACATCAGTTACACTGTTCTCCATCAGGTCGGTAGAAATGAAATGTTCCTGAGATCCAGAGTTCTTTAACTGATCAGCATGAATCCCAGCTTCAGTCTTTGAGCATGAATAATCATTTTCCCTTAAAGTAGTTTCAGCCGATATCATATTACTATTGCCACCACAGACGGCAGTGGGATCCTGTGATATGGATGGTTCTGACAGATGGGGTATTTCATGTTCCACACTAATGCGACTCTCTAAAGCACCTGCAAGGAACTCTGACTCATTTCTTTGGAGATGCACAGTCTCTTCTACAATTACAGACCTATTATTCCCACTTGTATTAGCTGGTGGTGACTCATCCACAGAAGTCACCACTTGACCTTCGGACAATTTCAATGCCCTTAGAACTTCAGCTTGTTCCTCCAAGTCTCCCTTTCTTCCTTTCTGATTTTCAGATAGAGCACCGGGTGATTCATCAAAAGATCTACCTCTTGAAAGAGATGGTGAGGGAACCCCTAAAGTTGCAGTTGTTGCAGCAGCAAAATCAACAGAATCTTCTTCAGGGTTGCTCTTATGCTCTGTACTTTTGGTTTCAAGGGCAACAAGCTCCCCCGTGAGAGTGTTATAGGACTTGGATCCAATTGCATTTGCAGTAGCATGATCCTAGTATTTGTCACATAGCACAAATCAGAAAGCTGATTGTCAATAAGTAGAATATACATTTACTAAAAAAATTCAAAAGTCCAGTTCAAAGTACAAATTCTCATCTTCTTCAAATTCTTGACAACATGCAATTTTATTGAAATTATATGTTTTCATCCCATTTTGTAAACAGAGTTGGCAAAGAATTTATAAAGGAAATTTCTAAGCCACGTACAGGCCATGTTAATAAGATAGAACCAACCACGATTTAAAACTCAGGATCCTGGCTCAGATAGGACACTGACTATCCTGATCCATCCCGATCCAGATTGCCCAATACATATGGCGCCTGATCAGCCGATCCAATATAAAATCCAACCAAACTTGGATTGTGCAGGAAAAAAATATACGAAAAATACCATAAAAATTACAAAAGGTTTGACTAAATCAGAACATTAAAAATTTATTAAATTGATAATTATTTTCAGGCACTTAGGAAAGAGATCATTTCCCCTCTTTTTTACCCATTTTGAATGCTATAAACACAAATGATGACTAAAAAAAAAACTAAAATGCATAGATTTATCTCATTACAGGTAATATCTAATCATGCAATAAATATGGAGAAAATAGGGTGAAATTTTGATTTTTCTCTTTTTAAAACCCTAACCCCATAAGCTCCTCAAAATACTAGGGAAATCTTGCTTGGATCTCCTAAAATCAAGTTTCGACACCAATTTTTTTACAAGAAATCACTAGATTAGTGTCAAATGACATCAATCCTCGAGTTTGGGAGGTTTTGGGGTGAAAACAATCAAAAGGATGAGCTGCTGGTTATTTTTTGGGAAAATTACATGATTACCCATTTTTGGGTTTTCCTTTACAAAATTATCCACTTTATGTTTCAGTTAACAAAAATACTCAAAATTAAGTTTGAGTTTACAAAACTACCCAAAACAGTGTTTTCCCCTCCCTCAAGTACAATTTTTTACATTTTTACCCTTGATCCCTTCAAGTCCAATTCCCAGCCTGCAACCGACGAAAGAAGTGGAACATCACTGGGAATCATGGAAGAAGCTTAAGAAATTCTGTTTAATTCCTCTTGGGAACTGGGGTATTTCTCTTCCTGTGAGAATCACTTCGGTCCAAAACTTGACTTCTACAACATTGGTTTTTATTTGCTTTCAAGCTCTTCACTTGATTGATGAGTCTTCACCATTTCCAACTTCTCAGATTCAATGGCAGAGCAATTCAAGATCTGTTCTTAATCTCTGCTACGGTTGTATGGGAGATATGACCTTCTATTTTTTTCTTTCATCAAAGAGTTTAGGGTTTACATAAAGAGAAAAAAAAGGAAGAGGAACTAAGGGAGAGGTGGTTGCAGAAAAGAGGGTTTGTTATTCAGGAGGTAGATTTGCGGCGGTGGTGGTAAGCAGAGGGTTGGTGGCTGGGCTGGGGGTGTGTAGCAGGGCAAGGTTTTTATCAATGATAAGTGGTCACCAAGAATTAAGAAATAGGCAAAACAAATGCAGCTGAGAGAAAGCTAAGAATTCAGAAATTTGGATGTAGTACCTGGTTTGTAGTTGCTTGAATGATTCCTATTGGGAGAGTAACAATCCATGCAAAAATGAAAGCAAAAAGCATCCCCCACCATGAAAGTTGCACCTCTGTTTTCCATACAAAAGACATTAAGAGAGAGAGAGCAGAACACTGCCAACTAGCAGAGTGAGAAACCACCACTGTGGGACGTCTTTGTAATTCTTCATCAATTTTGCATGAATGTCCAATTTCACATTCTTCATGGCCATAGTTGTCACGGCATCAAATCGATCCAAGGCGGTCGAGGGGTGGCTAATCGATTTAGCGATGAATCGACCATTATGGCGTTGCCATGGCGGTCAAATCGTTTATGTGTTATTTTTTATTTTTCCTATTTTCTAAAGTTATTTAGTATGCTACTTTTTATTTCCCCTATTCTCTAAAGTTATTTAGCATGCTACAAGCCTACAATATATACCCTATAACATATAAAACCAACATTAAACAACATCAAATCATCAAAAATCAACATAGCCCTATCAAAATCACCCTGCATTTTACAAAAAATCGACCGCTTAGTGAATCAGGCATGACCTGGCGTCCATGGCAGTGCCATGGCGACGACTATCAGCCAATGGCAACCGCCATTTGTGAGTCATGTAAATCGTAGCACTGCCATGAACTTCTTTTTCCGCCAAGACGCCAAATCGTTGCCTTGGAGACGCCATGACAACTATGTTCATGGCCGATTTGCTCTGTCTCAAGAAGAAGAATTCCCGGTGGCGGTGGTGGTATGCATGGGCCGGCAACAAGAATAAGAATTCGATTAATGGAGTTCAGGAATTTTGTGTCGAATAGCACAGACAACAGAGGGAGGGGTCCGAAAGGGAGGGTTGTGATATAGGGGGGAAGGCAGAGGGTTTTGTGGGGGCCTTTTCCCCTTGCCCAAAACCCTTCTACTACTCAGTCGGTTGCAGCAGCAGGAGTAGATTCTAGTTCAACCTCAGGCCTTGAGCTTGCACAAAGAAGAAATCTAATCAAATATGAAAGGGGAAAAAGTGAAAGACAGACTAGAGTGGGGTGAGGCGGGAAGGCTGGAGCAAGGAGAGCGAGGGGTTGCCAGGTGGAAAGGCCAGTGGGGGTGGGGTTGCAGCGAAGGGAGGGAGTGGGAAGGCAAAGGCAGGGGTAAAAATGTCTAAAATGTAGGTGAAGGAGGGAGAGACACTGTTTTGGGTAGTTTTGTAAACTCAAATTTAATTTTGAGTATTTTTAACTGAAACATAAAGTAGATAATTTTGTAAAGGAAAACCCAATAGAGGGTAATCATGTAATTTTCTATTAATTTTTTCAGGAGGAAATATCACTCCCCTCCCCTAAACTATAGTGAAATATCAAGTTTCCCCTACACTTTTTCAAAAATATCACTGCCCTTCCCCTAAACTCAAAGAGTCTATCAACCGTCCCTCACCATTTGAAATTGTTGTTAAGTCAGCTAATTTTTTTTTCTAATACCAAAACTACCCCTTTAACGTTGAAAGCCCATTATACCCTTTATGAGGTAAACCAACCCCATAAGGGTGCACATGAAGCACAATTCCCCGTCCAATCCGATCGAAGGAGTTGTCCCCGGAATCTGATCTGATTCATCAAATTTTGAGGACCAGGTCAAGTACCTTAAGTCTTTGAATTCATTGTCCCATTGATGATTCGATCAACAAGATGACTAGAGCACTTTCGAAGAGTGATCTCCGGGAGATCCCAGTGGTGCTGAATCCACCGAAGTGGAAGAGTTTAGGTTGGGGTCTGAATGGGTTGTCCACGATTTCGGTGGAAGAGAAAGAGGAATGAAAGGTGATGGATCCCAAGTCGTTGAATTCTCAATTGCTGGAGCGATTGTTTTTGAGCTTTGGTTTGGATGGGTTGGCGCTGGGGGCAACCGATGAGGCTTGTGGAATTGGGGTGTTGCAGGACTATAAAGGGTGCGCGGGCTATGATTTCATAAAGAGGAAGATGGTAACTAAGAATACTACCATAAACACTCCAAGAACCAGACCCACAAGCAAACCAACCTTCGTCTTTGAACCAGGCGAGGAGATAATTTTCATGACCTCCAACCCATTTAGAATTGCATTCGGTCTAATACTACTATGAGAAGGCCTAACAATTACAGAGAGTATGGTTCTATTACTTGACCCCAGAACAAAGTCCATATAATAGGGAGCGGCCAAAATATAGAACACTGCAGAACTAAGATCAAGATCTGCAGTAACAACCCATCTATTAACTTTGACATTGAAGTGGAGCAGCAAAAGATCACAGAAGTGAAATCGAATCAAATGTTGAAAACCTAACTACTCATAATTAGGTTTTTTCTCTTTGGGGGCTAAATTAACTTTCTTCATGTTTGTTAAGGAGTACTGAAAGAGATTCTGCAACCTCAAAATCACAAGTTGCAACATTATACCAACATACATAGAGCTACAAGTAAGCCTATCATGCAAAAGTTCAATACAAATAATTGAGCAATATTTCATGATCACACCAAATAATGACTTTAAATGCTGGACAGCAACATGATTAGCAAGGAAAATTGGCACCATAATTGCCATAACACTGAAATTGCAAGGAATGGATGATTAAAAAAAACAGTTTATACTACTCAAGATTAAAGACAGAAACCATAAAGCCTTCAAAAAGAATACCTGAGGATCAACAATCCAGCCATGACACAGTGGAATGTCCAGGAGATCAAATATGGCACACTCGGGCGTAAATTCAAAGTCATCGATTCTACAGGGAACAAACAAGCACACTATAATCAAACGGAATGCCATGAAATAAAAGAAGCAAAAATGATAATGATAGACAAAGAACGAGGAGAAGAGCGGAGGAATAGCTACCTCCTAAATTTAATGTTGACATCAATCCCCGTTGCAAGTCGAGGGAGCAGGTCAATTGCATCAGCTATGTTTTGTTGCTGGTTCTTGACATATCCAGCATCTTTATTCTGACTCACAAGTCACAACACAATGTAAATAACAAGTCAACTGACAGAACTGTTGCATTTTTTGATAACCATTGAACAACTAAATAGGCTGTTACCTCAACATTACTGTTAGAATCAATCAATCTTTCGGCAACAAGGGATAGCAATTTCTGCACTGAGACTTCAGATGCATCCGCGTTCAAATTCAGGTTGTTCCTTATAAGAAGAACGTTACCTATAATTCAGGAGAAAACAGAGCATTAACTCAAACAAAATTAATAAAAAAATAAATATAAAAATCCAGCTAAATAAAAAATAATAATAATAAAGCATCTAATTTCCAAACAACACCAACACGCAATCCCAAAGAAAAAGAGGAAGCACCTATCATCTCACTGATTATTAAATTATTCAAGCTAAAACTCGATTGAAAAATCAACAAATCAAAGCGAAGAAATAAACATAGAAACGGAACATCATTAATTCCTAAAGTCGATCAAAAATCGACAGGAGAAGATGAAGAAAATAAATCAAGAACCCTAGAAATCACAGGAAAAATTAAATATATATAAACAAAAAAAAAAGGAATTATAAAAATCGGGACCTTACATATCGCGAGAAGAGGACAAGGGCCATTGTCGTTCTGAAGAATGATGGGCGTGGTGCGTCCCATGAACTGTACCAGTTTTGTCCTGTAAAGGCATTCTTGTTCCGGTTCGTTTCTTCGGTCCTCGGTAGCCATGGCCGACCTTCGAACGAGAAAGAGCAATAGAGAAAAAAGAGAGAGAGAAGATTCCAGTTATGTTCTACTTGCCAATTACAGGGAACGAAACTACGAAAGAGATTCTGTCTGAAAAAACGAAAAATGAGAGAGAGAGAGAGAGAGCTTAATTATTTAAAGGCAGAAAAACAATGAGATGAGATTAAACGGCCCTTGGCCCCTGGAAGAACGTTTTATAACTTAATAGTGCATTAGTTTTGAGGTTTAAATTCTCTTCTCATTTTCCACCGGGGAAAAAAAAAATCTCCTCTTCTATTCCATATATTTTTGTGGGGAAAAAATAATTTTGATAGATTATTTTTGTGGAAATTCAATGGGAATAAAATGGTTCCATTTTTTGACCAATTTGATATTTCCTCATGTCATTTATATGCTTTAATTTTTTTTATTATTCTAAGATTAGGTGTAACATAAGAACATTTTGAGAAAATGAGAAAAGTTTTGTAAATGGTAGGCCATAATATAGGGTATTATTTTATTTATTTCTTTCTTCCGTTTTTTTTAAGACTTGGCAGATGACGTATCCAAGTCATTTTCAATAGATCTAATGGTCAAATGATCGAATAATGTAGTTCATAAAGTAACAAGAGCCAGCACCAATCAGGTGTGACAAAATAAAAGGAGATAACAAATTTTATTTTCTTAGAAAAAGATAACAAAATCTTTATCTTTGTTTTTTGGTAGAACAAAATCATTTAATGAGAAGAAAAGAGGAAGAGAAAGGGAGTAAAATAGACACACCCTGCTCCAATAGCTTAGAGAGCCTCTTCACTTAATTTAAAGTTCATGTAGTAAAGCAAAACCAATTTATTTGGGATCTATTCCAAATGTGATTTAAATGGTTATGTTTTTCATTAATAGTCATAAAATTAATATATTATTTATTATTATATGTATTTTTTAAAAATAAATTAAAATATTATAAGGAAAAGAATCTAATCATAAGTGATAACTCAATGATTAATAAAATATATTTTTTATGTAATTTTATTTTGGGAGAGGTTTCCTTCTGACATGCTTGAATACTAATTTCAATTAATTGAGGGTTCCAATATGAATCCGTAAACGAGAAGGTTCAAGGTGAGAGAAATATGTGGAATCCATCATGTGTGTGTATTGGTGTGCAAAAGAATCTACATAGAGACAGTGTGTAAATCTTTAGCTTTTTTGTTGTCTCGAAAATGAATCATATGTAATTTTGTTGAAATGATGCCTTGTGACGGGCTAACTAGGAACATACATCTATGTGGAACTCTTAACAGATGCATATAGCCATTCCTAGTATAATAATATAGTTCTGTTTAAACTGGTAGTAGATGCATATGGTCATTCCTAGTATAGAGCATAATTATGTTTGGCCAAAAAACGGAGAGTTCAAGGTGGGCCATGGCGTATGCTAATGTAATTTAATTCCATTTGACGTTTTATTTGATATTCAAATAGGCTAATGGTTCCGGTCTAATCACCATTTTCTTGGACTAACTTTGAACACTTAGGCCCGGAGTAAATGGGACCTACCGTCCCACACTCCCACGGTCCCACCTGCACGACGTTCCAATACATTAAAAAATTAGATAGTTTCACTTTTCCCTTTCAATAATTTAAAAATGGCCGGTGCATTTATAATAGGATCACGATTCATGACATCAAATGCTATAAAGAATATCCGGAAGCAATCCAACCAAAAGGTCTTTTAAAAACCAACATATATACTTAAAAAAAAAACATATATTTATTTATTTGTTTTAAAACCCATATATTTATTAATATATATGCGCTTTGCCTAATAGGGAACAGAGATGGTGCCTACACCGTTGTCACTCTATGTTTTTCCGTTGAAGTGATAGTCAATGATAATCTCTACAGGAAAAAAAAATATTTGTGCAAAACCCATATTAGGGGCCCAACAATCATGGATACAATTTTTTTTTCCTGTGTAAGTCCCACATTAGGGTCAGACAATCATATACACATGCGTTTGTATAATTGTATACAAAACTTTTTACGTATTTATTACTTAACAACATGACCTTTCTTATCTTTTGTTTTGGAATATTAAAAGACGGGCAACATGGATTTAGTTATCAGTATCGATATTCGTATCGATCTCTATCAGAGAGGATCGATGGGTATCGATCACTTTTACCTCTTGCCTTTTAAAAAAAAAATGTATTTCTTAATTATTATTTTACCTTTAAAACAATATGAGTAATTGATTCGGATCAATCAAGGATCGGGGATCAAACTCAACTGATATAATACAACCGATTCGATACCGATACTTGAAACCATGGGCCGCCAAGGGTCACCCAACCCAAAACCCACTCTTTTGCATTGGACTATTTTCCCAATTTTGTAAGGGGGTTTCATTTTTTTAACAAGTAAGGTTCAAAAACTTAAAATTAGGCACAATATTGGTTTCCAATAAATTTCAAGTCAAATTGTCTTAGAATTGATAAAAACACGTCAGACTCTCCCTAACCTGGCTTAACTCGACAGGACTTAGTATGCGTAGAATAAATTAATCAGTATCGGCCTTTGGCAGGTCTAATCTAAGTTGGCTTGGTCATTTTTGCCAATTAACCGAGTTTAAAAATCTTGTTCACAACCCTGTTAAGACTTTCCTACACTTTCTGGACTTTAGAAGCTGATTATATGGTTTCTTTGGTTTAATTTTCTATTGAACCGAACCCATACTGGGCTAATTAAGCTACTTATGGTACCCCGGGCATCCTTCCCTTAGGACATGACTCAGCAATAGAGCAAAAACCCCCTCCCAACAAATGATCCATTTGTCATTTTTAGATTCTCTCTTAGATGACACACATTCAAGAACATTTACACTTATATATTTCAATGGTGGATTTGAAGCTTTTGAAGTTGCCCTAAAACTGTAAAGTTCCAAATCTCTATCTCAATTAGGTAATGATGTGGACGACACATGCCACAACAAATTCGAATCATAATAGAACTACTATCTAGAAGATATTCGTTTGAATGAGAGAAGCGTCTACTCTTAAATCCGATAGGAATACAATTTTTTCGTTTTGAAAATAGTAGGATAATGTCGTTTGAACAAACGTGAACAGCAAAGTGTAGACCTTCCAAGAGGTCAACTGTTTGACTTCCCTGCCCTCATCAATTGTAGTTGTAGTTCAAATCCTCACGTGACATTGGAAGATTGGCTGAACTTTGAGGCTAAAACAGTGTTGTCTTGGCCAAGCCCTTTCAACCCAAGATTGAACCAAGAGACACATATCACTCTATCAGATTGGAATTGGATTTGGGCTTCAATGTCTCAGCCCAGGCCGAGCATCGGCATTAGAGTATAGGCCCATTTTCGGAGTAACATAAACTTGGATTATTACATTGGTCATGCCCAAGGCAAAGCCTAAGCCAGCCCATCTTGGCTAGCTGCGAAGCTTGGGTTACCTTGGATTCAAGCTAAAACCATCAATAGTTCTAAAATTTGTGTAACTTGTTCCCCTATGTGGCTTAATAAATTGGCTCATAACCATAATGGAGCGTAGGAGAGATTTCTCTCTACAACTATTTCCTTTTTTTTTTTTTGGGAGAACACAAGGGGTGAGATTGTTCATTTCACTGGGTGTGGGGCAGTCATTTCATGCTATTATGTCTAGGCACAGGCCCCACGCAGCCTTGATTGACCATTGAATAGACTAAGTAAGCTACTCTTGATCCAATGTAAGATCTGCATAATGCCCTGTGGAGCATTAAAGTGGTTTTGCCCTAAGCCCAGTACAAACATGTTTTATTCATCTTTATCTCATTCTGTTCTTGAGCCCCTGGGGTTCCAGACCCAGCATGAATCAGCATGGCCTTGGCTGGACAACTTAGCTGTTGGCACAAAGATAACACTAGATTCTGAGCTTCAGTCCTTGAATGAAGGGCCAGGAAAAGCTATAAAAGTTAGGGAGCGTTGGAAACTGAAAGATATAAGAAATCGATTCAGTTTCATCCTTTCCCAACTCCCTTGACTGTTATTGGTTTTAGAAATCAACATGGACGATCCACGCTACAGAGGGGCTTGCAACTTACAAGAGAGGGAGAGGGAACCAGCTACCAGGGAGAGGGTGAAGCAGGATGTGATCTTGGCACAAGACCTTACAAATTGATCTAGGCAGTAACTTCACTTCAACTTCATCCAGTTGCATGGAAAATCTTGGAGAGAGATAGTCAAAACAGGCATAGACCAGGCCCACATCCTTTGTTGGGCTTGCTTGAGGCTCATAGGCTTGGCTTGAGATTGGGATTGGTCCATCTCCATGCAACCTTTTATTCATGGATGCATCTAATTTGTACCTTTGTAAACCATCGAAGAGGTGTGGCTTCTTGTGGTGATTACCAATTAGCTCCGATTGAAGCTCATTATCTTATATTTAAATGGGGAAAAGAACCCTTCCTGGTTGCGCCCTCTATGTTTAGACACAGGATGCTATGAGCAAACACTCCTATCCTCTCTAGCTAGATGCCTATGCATGCGCTTCCACTGACCCAAGTGCTAGTGCAGTGATCACGACTAGGTAGCATTCTTCCTCCCTATATTAAATATGGGGAAGAGAACGCTCCCTAGTTATGTGGCCCATGTACTAGCATGGGAGTCAATTAGGGGGGCGCACATGGGCATCAATAAAGGTGGGGTTTTTGTATTTCATAGGGGTGGGAGGATCATTTCACCCCCTCCCTACGCCTTTCATCGGCTTGCCAAGAAATAGAAAATTATTCATATGCTTTTGCGGCAATAGGGACGGAGCCTTTCGGTTTGGAGAGTGGATTTAAGTTAGTGTTAGTCCCTCCCCTCACTCACGGGCTACCAAGTTGAGTTCATTCAAGATCATTGATCCCTGTAATGAAGGCCGTCAATTAAGCCGATGAAGCAAACAACCAACTCTACGGGCTACCGCACCCCTATACATCAATTGAGACTAAAAAAAGCTGACATTATATCCTATCGAATGAAAAAGAAAAAGTGAGAGCATCAAGTTCTATGTGTGGCACAGGGACAAACAATCAAGGAGCATTCTTTTGATTACTAAATATAAGGGAAAATGACATTACCGAGAGTATAAGGGCTGCAACCAAACACAGGGGGGACAAAATGAACACTTCATCCCCCATGAAAAGTAGAAATATGACAAATACCCACCCTGTTGATGCTTTTAACTGCTCTTTCATTAATTCACACACTGATGCAGGAATCACGTCCTCCGACAGAGAACTCTTCTCCCTTAAATATATTGAGGCCTTTGGTTTTATTAGGGATTATTGAACTTATGTTGTTTTCCTTTTCTTTTTCTTTTTTTTTTTTTTTCTTTTTCTTTTCCCTTGAATGCGTTGTCCCCGTTGTTCTCTTCCCCAAGTAACTACTTACTTACTTGCAACAAACAAAAAAAAAAAAGAAGGTAACTATTTGTCAAAATCAAGAAGAACTCTTTAAATTTTTAACATGCTTAAGGTTCTACCGCCTAGCCAAATCCAAATATATATTTTTTGGTAAATAATCCAAATCTATATTTTAATGCATCGATTCCATTTCATCCTCACAGTATGTCGTAATCCTTGTCTATATTGTATTTACCATAAAACAACAACAACAAACATAATCTTATCTCAATTAAATGGGGTCGGCTACATGGATCCAAATAAGAGAAGATAAGTTAAAAGGAGAAAATACTGGGATAAGTTTAGGGGGTATTGTAGAATATAGATACGCATCATGAAGACATCTCTTATAGGGGGTCAGTAACGCGGGTTCTTGTCCTCCATAAAACTCTATCCGAAGTCATACTAGGGTCAAGCCCTACAATTTTCATATCTTTTCAGACCACCTCGTTAATAATCATTTTAGGCCTGCCCTTACTTTTTCTAGCGCCTTCACAATAAATCTGGTCACTCTTCTGTACTGTGGCCTCCATAGGTCTCCATTGGATATGACCATACCATTTCAATTGGCTCTTGCGGAGTTTGTCATGGATCGGTGTGACTCTCACTTCATATCTAATTTTCTCATTTCTTACTTTATCTATCATGGTCTTCCCACACATACCTCTCAACATCCTGATTTCAGCTACACTCAGTTTGTTCACATTACTCTTTTTGGCTATCCAACATTCTGCTCCATACATCATAGCCGGTCGTATAACTGTCCTATAAAATTTTTCCTTGAGTTTAATAAGTATTATTTTGTCATATAATATTCCCAATGCGCTTTTCCACTTCACCCACCCCACTTTAATCCTATGAGCAATATCATCCTCTATATCCCCCTCCTTGTCAATGATAGACCCTAAGTATTTGAAACCGTCCCTTCGAGGTAGTTCTTGTTCCCCAAGCTTCATCACTCCCTCCCCTCCAGTAGATTGACTGAAGGGGCACGTTATATATTTTGTCTTCATTTTGCTTAATCTAAAATCTCTTGATTCCAAGTTTGATCTTCATAATTCCAGTTTAATATTAATTCCATCAACAGTTTCATCTATCAGCACAATATCACCCTCAAATAGCATACACCACGGGACTGGGTGTTGGATGTGCCTAGTTAAGTCATCCATAATGAGTGCAAACAGGTAGGGGCTTAGAACAAATCCTTGATGTAACTCAATCGTTATTGGAAATTCGTTACTTTGCCCGTCTCTCATTTTCACACTCATTACCTCTCCCTCGTACATGTCCTTAACTATATCCACATAGTTAATCTGACCCCTTTTCTGAAGGACATACCAAATTAGTTCTCTCGAGACTCTATCGTATGCTTTCTCTAGATCAATAAAGACTATGTGTAGATCATTTTTGTAGGCTCTAGAAACTTCCATAAGCCTCCTTAGGAGATATATGACTTATGTTGTTGATCTTCTTGGCATAAAACCGAATTGGTTCTCTGATACATTGGTTTTCTTTTTTAAGTGGACTTCAATAACCTTTTCCCATAGCTTCATGGTGTGGCTCATAAGCTTTATGCCCCTATAGTTATTGTAGTTTTGGATGTTCCTTTTGTTCTTATAAATCGAAACCACTCGTTCGGCATAGACTTTGTATTCAGGATCTTGTTAAACAGCTTGGTCAACCAAGCCACTCCACGTCCTTCTAAGCTCTTCCTAACTTCGATTGGGATCTCATCCGGACCCGTCGTTGGCCCTATATTCATCCTTCATATGGCCTCGCTAACCTCAGCTTCATCAACTTGTGGTAAATGTCTATTAAGCTCTTCCAAAGTTCGATCGGTGTCATATCCACCCCCTCTTCCGCTGGGTTCACCCTCTCAGTCACAGTACCTCCATTTAGTAGGTTACAAAAGTAATCACCCCATCTCTTCATAATGTCCTCATTTAGTATCAGCACTCTACCTTCCTCGCTTTTGATGCATCTAATGTGACCCAAGTCTCTGCTTAATCTTTTCCTTATTTTAGCTATCCTATAGGTCTCTTTTTCTTCGTCCCCTGTATTAAGGTTCTCCTATAGATCATCATATTTCTTTGCTCTAGCTTTCCCCACAATCCTCCTAGCCTCATTTCTAGCTGTGTGGTATCTTGTTCTATCATCAATTTCATTAGTCTTCTGTCACTTCTTAAAACATTCATTTTTTTCCTTAATGGTGGTATGTACCTCATTGTTCTACCACCAGGTCTCTCTAGGGGTACGCCACCCACCCTTAGTCACGCCTAAGACCTCTTTAGCCACTTCTTTAATGCTAGCCGCCATAGCAGTCCACATCTCATTAGTAGTTCACTTATAGTCCCACGGGGCCTTATTCGATCACTTTATCAATAAAAGGATTTTAGGGGGACTCCATTTAGCCGTCCCCAATTTATTTTTGGGCATAGGTGTATCGCCTTTTTGTATTGCCTCATATTGAACTGCATATCCATTGACCATCAATCGATCTAATTTATTTTTGGGCATAGGTGTATCGCCTTTTTGTGTTGCCTCATACTAAACAATATATTCATGACCATCAATCGATGTTGTGTCGTTAGACTCTCTCCCGAGATAATCTTATAATCTTTACAAAGCATTTTGTCGGGTCTTTTAATCATAAAGAAATCAATATGTATTTACCATAAAAATAAAAAATAAAAAAACTTATCCATTGTATTATTAAGTCTTGCAATAAAGTAAGACCACACGATTCTACATAACATGTTTGCCACGTTGAGCATGAACCCATACTCGAATAAACTTTATTGACAACAATGTGTAGATGAAGATCTAGGATATAATATTGGAAATATGTACAACAAGTTTGTATTTTTTAATATTAAATTAGTTAATTATTCATGATTATTAACGGAGTATGATTGGTCTTAAGATCTTACTTAATTAAAATCATATTCAACTACGGATTGAAATGGACATTTTGTTGAAAAGTTCATCCCATGATATGTTTTTCAGAAAGGTAATTTGAAGACACAAGTGTGAATTCAATTGATCCCTTGACCTGAGAGGTTCTTGTCATTGTAGTTATGCATAATGGTTTTTTTTTTTTTTTGGGGGGGGG